>NC_083878.1:79074301-79377331 GCF_032452875.1 Bos javanicus
AATCTCTGTTGATGCAATCTTGTTGTGAGTTACAGGTTACTTTGGGGGGTGGGGTGGGGAGAGCATACTGGCAAGGAAAACAGTCCAAGGAGAGGACAGGAGAGGGGATGATGGGCGGCATGTGGGTGACGGGTCTCGACTAGTTGAAACAGCACAGAAGTAGGGACCAGAGCGAGGTGAGCTGCATGGGACCTGTGTTGGGGGGGGGACATGCAGATTGGGGAGCGTCACAGAGGAATGCAGTTGTTCTTGTAGGCCTGGGAGGAATGATGCGAGAAACTCTGAAGAGAAGTCTGGGGAGACAAGGTTGCTGACTGGAGTTGGGGAGAGCAGCCTTCTTCTTCTTTTGTTTTTTAAAATAGTTTACTTGTTTATTTTAATTTTGGTTGCCCTGGGTCTTTGTTGCTGTGTGCAGGCTTTCTCTAGATAGTTGCGGTGAGTGGGGGCCACTCTAGTTGCAGTGCTCAGACTTCTCATGGTGGTGGCTTCTCCTGTTGGGCTCTAGGGGCACTGGCTTCAGTAGTTGCAGCACACAGGCTCAGTAATTGTGGCATGTGGGTTTAGTTGCTCTGTGGCATATGGAATCTTCCTGGGCTAAGGATCAAATCCGTGCCCCCTGCATCGGTGGCCAGATTCCTATCTACTGTACCACCAGGAAGTCTTCAGCCTACTTCTTTGAGTCAAATTCAGCTTGGCCAAGAGTTGCTGAGTGCTTGCTCTGAGCAGAATGGAGAGTCAGCAGATAAGAAGCAAGGTCCGAGGTTGGAAGGTGGTATACTATGCCTGCTGCTTTCTGGGGGCCTCCCCAACTCCTCTGAGCAGCTGGGAGGCACTGAGCGAAAATGCTCCCACTGCCCCGGGGGCGGTGTTGCCTACACAGAACAGGGAGTCATCCTGAGTCAGATGTGAAAATGGCAGAGGTCATCTTGTTCTCCCATCTCCACTGCTTGGAGAGGTGTCAGCTACAGGCATTTGCCCCAGGGAATTCCTGAAGAGTCTTTGCTTGACCTTAGGAAAGTCAGAATCAGGATCCTTCAAATTAAGAGGTCCTATCATCCCAGAAAAGTAAGACTCCCCCAGCATGGCATCCAGGCAATGTGTGGTACCTGATCCTGCATCAGCCCTTAGGCTCTGGTTTCCGTAGTTCTGTGGGTTCACCATTGGCTCAGGAAGAAGCTGCTCCTTTGGGATTATTCTGATTCTCCCGGGCAACAGTTGGTGATCAAAGCTGAAGCATGTCTCTGGGTTTAGATCCATCTGCCTCAGAGAGGTGGTAGTGACCTTCTGCCCTCTCGCAGGGCTGCCACAGCTGAGAATCTGTTTAGAGCTGGCCTCTGGGTCTTCCCTGACACCTGGAAGATCCGCCACACTGCTGGCAGATCACGGCAGTTGAATCTTGCTTCAGGGGGGTTCACGATCCCCCTGTGCCAAGGAAGTACATACATCTTAACCCCCAAAGCCTGAGCCCTGTGTTTGCCTCCAAGCCTTGTATCCCAGAATTCCCAGAGGGTGGTTACTGGCAACCTGCTGTAGGAAGCCAGGAGGGCAGAGTTCACAGGGAAAGAACACAGCACCAAGGCCAAGATCACTTCTAGCTCTGGATTCATGATCAACTACAATTTCACCCCTGGGATGTATTTAACCTCTTCTCATCTCAGTTTCTTTATCTGTCAAATGGGGATAGTAATTCTTGCCTCTTTGAGATACTGTTTATAAAACTTTAGTGCTGTGGTTGACATGTATTACTAGTTAAAAAAGTGTTTCTTCTGTGATTTGGGGACATGCAGAGTCATCATCCAAAGTGAAATAAATGTCATTGTCCAGGCTAAGGGCAGATGTGACCTACGATGGTGACCTGAGTGCCTTTCACATTGCTGCTTCCTCCTTCACCCTGGGTTTCTCCTCTTCTGCCTTTCTGACTCACCTTCTACTTCTCTGACCCTCATCAGCTTCCTCGCAGGGCCGTGGCCCCCACTCCTCTGTTGATGATCATGGCTGCTGTCCATGATATTTGTTTCTATTTCCAAGGCCAATCTCATTCTCACCCATGGCATCTACAGGGCTGCCAAAGGCTTCCAACCCACATGCATTCCATTTCTATTCTTCATTGCTCTTTTGGACACCATGTATTTTTAGTTTAGTAATATTGCAAACATCGACTCTTTGGAATCTTTGTCTTCCTTGTTTGTCTGTTGTCTGTATGTCCAACTCTATACATACATGGACACATATACACACACAAACACATACATACATACTCACAATTTAATTAGTCAACAAAGTTGAACTTACCTGTACATATTTTTCAAAACCAAACTATTCTCATAGCCTCTCTCCTGGCCTATTTAAAGTCCCCTTATAGATTTTCTTATCTCTGATTCCATAACTCTCCAACCTACCCACCCCCTCAGTGGGATCAGTGTTAGCATTTTAAAACCTTCGTTGGACCACATCACTTCCTAACTCACAAACCTTCACTGTATCCCCTTTGTTTCCAAGCTAAGTCCAAGTTGGTCAACCTAGCATTTGAGGTCCTTAGCATTTGGGACTTTTTATCTCCAGCTTCATGCCCCACCATTCCCATCTTCTCTCTTCCTCTCTCTGTGCTTTTCGGTGACACTCATGTGCCTCTCATCTTTTGGGCATGATGTGCCTTCAGCTTCCACAGCCTCTTCCTCACCCATCCTTCAACACTCAGCCTGACTTTACCCCTTTTGCTGAGACAAAATGAGAGCCATAGCATCTACATTCACCTGTTGTAGCACTTAACACCTTGTGTTACTGGTTTCATCTGTGACATCAACATGCACTTCCATGCCTGGACTATCTAAGGCCAGGGATCTCTGGTTGAACAAATGAATAGCACCCACGTGACAGATGACAGAATACCCACAACACCATGGTCAACAAGGCCAGGGTGGCATGAAGGGGTCACTCCAGGGGCCTCAGCAGATGACAGAGGGACGCTGGCAAGCTCTTCAGTGAGAGGCTTGGGGACCCGATTGCGGGGCTTCCTGGGGATAAGAAATCACAGTGAATTTCCCATGTATAGAATCCTATCCTCTTGATGGCCCCAAGGCACTTATCTCTATAGGTGTTAAGACAATTAACTGGGAAAGTTGAATTATATAGAAATATGTTGATACTACCTTGAAGTAAAGTTTAAGGAATTATAACTATGTCCTTTGTATCCATTTCTTTTAGGTAGTTGAGGGTATTTTAATGACAAAATGCACTTCTAGGCAGTCCTAATTTTTTTCAGAGTTAAGAGTTGGCGTCTTAATGAGATCCAAACAAATCTGTGACATGACAGATGAAGAGATGGTTGGTACCCAAGCAGTATCAGAGCCTGCAACCAGTTTGACAGTATTCTTTCAGGTCACGGGCATGAGGGAGGCAATATGGTGGGACATCAAACCGGGTTGAACTTGGTTCACCTGGTCAAGCCAGGAACCCTGTGCTGTGTGCTAGACAGCTGGAGTATATACACGGAGTTTAGCAGCTTCATTACCCTGCACTGACTCACCAGTGGAAAACTCAGCTCCTCCAACATACCAATACTCAATGGCCCTTGCCCAAGTTGCAACTTCTGAAGTTGACCAGGGATGATTTTCCGCCATATCTAGACAGTATCCCAGACCTTACAACATCAGATTTTGATTCACTGTGATCTGAAACCACATACATACTGATGACAATTTGTGTCACTTGATACCAAGTCAAAGTATCCCATGGTAAATTAATTATCTCCAAATGTAAGGGTGAGTAAGCACTTCCAAATTAAAGTGTTTACAGAAAGATGGGTCATGGTAATAAAAAACAAACTTATAAATTTATGGGAAATACTTTTTGAGTTACTCTAGTAGGTCACTTTCACTTAGTCTGTCCTCTGGGGATATATATAGATACACAAAACTGATACATATATATGCTGATATTTGATAGGTACCTTTTAAAATCTGAGATGCTGATTCCTAAAATTCAGTCAGTAACTTTAGACTAATTTTATTTTTCTTTCTTTCCCAAGATGTTGGGTTCTACATAGCTTAGATTTGAACCAATTCTCTGTGTTTTTATATTATTTGGCTCCATCGAGTCTTAGTTGCAGGATGTGGGGTCTTTCATTGTGGTGCACGGATTCTCTAGTTGTGTTGTACAGGCTCTTTAGTTGTGGCGTGCTCGCTCCAGAGTTGTGATGCATGGGCTTAGTTGCTCTGTGACATATAGGATCTTAGTTCTCCAACTAGGGATCAAACCCATGTCCCTGCATTGTAAGGCAGATTCCTAACCACTGGTCCACTTAGCAAGTCCTGGAACCAATTCTCTGTATTATTTTATATTCTTGAGCTGTTTTTCAGTTCCCATAGCTTCACCTTTCAGGTGTATATCCCGCACCTTCTAAGTACAGGGCATGGAACTAGGAGTTCATTGTGTGTACTATGAAAGTTGTAGACCCCTACAAGCTTACCTGCCAGTGTGGGAAATGCAGTGCACGCTTGGGTCAGCTGGGTGGGGTGTGCCCTTTGAGATCAAGGCATGATAGAGCCCACTGCCCCCCACCCCTGCCACTCTGGGCATCCTAGCCTGTGGAAGTCCAAATACATCTCCAACTTTTCTGTGAACCCCCAGGAACATTTGGTGTATTCTATTTTCTAGACTTTTGCTTCCTTGTACAAAAACTTGGCTCTACATTTTTTGATAAGTCGTTAGGGTGATTCTCTTGCTGGTGTCTGTGAATCACACCTTTGCAAACACTGATAAAAGGTAGTACAATTTGCCTCATGCCTTGTTCCCAAGTGGGCATATCCAGAGGGGTTCAGCAGAGTCAAAGACTTTGATGCAATACAATCCCAGCAAAACTCAGCTGGGATTAATGACTCCCTGTTATTTTCTTATGTTCATAAGACAGAGATGTGTATGAATAGTATCAAAGGAATGTTATGGACAAGTCAATACCATAAGTGTTCAGAGGATGGAGAAGCCATTGTGTTCCCAGAGTACACAAAGAGGTCTGAGACAGCTTCCTGAGAGATGTTGAAATGAGACTTCGAGGTTATCAGCTCTAGGGCGAACAAGATGAACAAGAGCTTGGGAGGTGGACATGGGGGCAGCAAGAATTCGATGTGGTTGAGCCCAGCCAGAGTGAAGAGCCCCGGGTATCAGACTGCCACTTGAACTTGGAGGAAAGACGATAACCTTGCCATCTCTACTGGGAAATTCATAAGACATATTTTCTTTTTGAATTAGTGCCTCCCACTCCATTGATGGACACAACAGAAATTTGTAAAATGACTCCTCAGGGAGGGTGCTTTCCTGCTCAGTTGATCCACAGCGCCTGATGCTCTGCTAGGAAGCAGGTTTTGTCCGCTTCCCCAAGGCCTTCTTTTAAGGCTTCTGAAAAGACCGCCCTTCTTCCCTTTCTGACCTCAGCGCTCCCTCACCTCCACCTGCCCACTCCCGCTCGTCCCGAGGCTGCCATTTCCCGTCTCGCCTTCCTCTCGTTTTGTTCCTCGTGAGCCTTGATTAGAGGTGAGCCACAGAGCAGTCCCCTCGGGCAGCTCCTTTCTTTCCACTCTTCCTTGAGCTGAGGCATCTGGTTCTCATTCTCCTCTTGATGCATTGGGCTCTACTTTCACCTTGCTCTGTTTTCGTATATATTACCCTGCCGGTTTGAAACTCAGAGTTCCAAACTGGTCTTGCCCTCTGTAATAAAAGTAGCATCCAAAGGGAATCAGAGGACAGCGGGACAGGTTGAGAAAAGCTTGGGTATGAATTAACCCTTATCCAGAGCAACATTTCTGTCGTCAGGGAGATGGGAGTCTGTCAAACTCTTTCGATGGAGAATTTCTTACCTCGATCTGTGTACAGTCTTTGTGGAGTCTGTTGACCCCCACAGTGAGATTCAGATTTGGATATGGGCATGTGTGTTCTTTGAATGATGGAATCTGCAGGTTTAATGAAATTCTCAAAGACTTCTCAGGCCCCAAAGAGGTTAAAATCCACCATCACAAATCTTTCTATGTGATTATCTGTAGCAATCCCGCTGTTCCTAGGAGGAAGCTAAAGCTTAGAGAGGTTACATGCTTGCTAAAGTCACTAACCGATGTGAATGGGAGGTGGTGAGTCCCTGTCCCTCCTGTCCCTCTGGTACTGGAGACAAGTCCTTATACTTCCTAGAAACTCTTGTCACCTACTGGACTGCTCAGGTGTGCAGAGAAGGCTGGGTCAAACCCACATACTTTCTTCAGTACCTGGAACGATGAGGTGATATCACCTGGAGCAGGTGTATTCATCCTTGGTTGAAACAACAAGGTCCTGGGTATCTTGTAAACAGCCCGATGCCCTGGCCATACCCCCAGTCCAGTCATTTAATTCGACCCTCTAAAGGGTGGAACTCAGGCACCAGTAATTTGTAAAAGTCCTCTGGTGACTCCAATGTGCAGTCAAGTTCAAAACCCATTAACTGCTAGCATCTGGAATGGTGAAATGAGACTGAAGACCATTTAGGAAACCTGGGTTCTGGCCCCTGAGCTCAGGGCCTCCACCTTTGATGGTTTCCCACCCAAAAGGCATGCTCAGTCTGGATGCTCCATCAGGACTGCCCTTTCCTCATCTCTGCTCATCAAAACACTGTTCATTTTCCCAAGCCCAGGTCCTAGGATGATGCCATTAGCCAGAAATGCCTTCTCCCTTGCTGGCCCCTCAAAGCCCTGCTGGGTCTTCTCTCCTGGCTCTGTGGTTTGCACTTTGTGGGTCTCACTGTCCCCTACTGAGGGTCATCTTTGCATCCTCTCTCATTCTGCCTGCCAGCTCTGTGCCTGGAGTCCAGTAGTCAGCTCAGCATGTGTTTCTGGATGAATGGATGGATGAACATGTGGCCTTGAGGAATTCACCTCCTTCTAGCCACCCCTTTACCCCCAGCCTTTTAGATTAATGTCCCCACTAAAGTCATGACAATTTTTCAGTCTCCAGAATTAATTTCTAGCACAGTCACTGGTGTTTCCCAAGTGTCACCGTGGTTAAGAATCCACCTGCCAACTCAGGAGACACAGGAGACTCAGGTTCAATCCCTGGGTAGGGAAGATCCCCTGGAGAAGGAATTGGCAACCCACTCCAGTGTTCTTGCCTAGGAAATCATATGGACAAGAGGACTGTGGTGGGCTACAGTCCATGGAGTCACAAAGAGTCAGACAAGACTGAACATGTATACACGCATGCACAGTCACATAGTCAACTGGACCAGGATGATTTTCTGGGATTCTTTCAGTTCTCCCAGTGAAGGATATGCAGAAAGAAGAGCCACAGTTTTCACTCAGTTCTATTTTTAGATAGTGTTTTTTACAACTTCTAGTCAAAGGGAACTGAAGTGAGCTATTTTGTTTTGGAGAACTCAATTATTTTTTGATACTGTTGCTACTATTCAACATTTCCCTCTCCTGACCTGAGAACATCTCACTAGTTTTAGTTGCTCACTGTACGAGGATGTCTGCAGCTCAGCCCCTGTTCAGTACAGACCTCAGAGTCTGCTTCTACAGCCTCAGTACTTAACTCTACCTTGTATTTGGGCATCTCTAATATCATCATGGGTTTTCTTGTGATTTTCGGGGGCAGCAGATTGTACCTTTGCTTTTATTTACTTTTTTTTTAAGTAATTTAATTTGCAATTGGAGGATAATTACTTTACAATATTGTGTTGGTTTCTACCATACATCAACATGAAATCAGCCATAGGTATACACATGTCCCTCCCTCTTGAACCTCCTTCCTGCCTCCCACCCCTTCCCACCCCTCTGGGTTGTCACAAAGCACTGGATTTAGCAGCCTTGCCTTTAAATGCCCTAGTTTGTCTTCAGTGTTCCCAAGGAACTGTATTGAGATTCTCCAGATACACTTATTTGTGATTCATCTAATCAAACAACATTTGGGGATAAGCTGGGGGTGGACAAGGAGAAGGAAGTAAAAATGCTCGGACTCATGGACTGAGGGACCTTGGAGTCCTAGAGGTGTGGCTCCTTCTTACTGAGGTGGTTCTTCCCTGTCCTCTAAGACTTTAGCTTCCCAATATGGTGATCATCACAATGGGAAAGAGCAGCAATCCTGGAGGGTTAGTGTTGGAGTGTTAGTGTTAGTCCCCACCAGCATCCTGAACTTGGCTTAAAAGGAAGAAGCTTTCACAGGGTCACCAAGAAGGATGCCCAGCCAGTGCTAGGACCCTTTGCCCAGTGGAGCTTAGGAAAGGTGGGCAGGACCTGGCTCCTCCTCATTGTAGGTGGGCAAACTGCTGTGGTACTGGAGCTGCTCTTTTGCACAGTGTGAATGGCTTATGGGGTCATGTCACCAGCTCAGTTTAATATTCATGGAGCTGCAAGTGATATTAAGGTGATGAAAGTGAAAGTGAAAGTCGCTCAGCCATGTCTGACTCTTTGACCCCATGGACCCATGGAATTCTTTAGGCCATGAGAGTGGGTAGCCTTTCTCTTCTCCAGGGGATTTTCCCAACCCAGGGATCAATCCCAGGTCTCCCGCACTGCAGGCAGATTCTTTACCATCTAAGCCACCAGGGAAGCCCCAAAATACTGGAGAGGGTAGCCTATTCCTTCTCCAGCAGATCTTCCCGACCCAGGAGTAGAACCAAGGTCTCCTGCATTGCAGGCAGATTCTTTACCAACTGAGCTATCAGGGAAGCCTTAAGGTGATGAGAGTTCTTCTAAATTAATCACACACAGCCATCTGAACTAGCCACATTCTCTTAGACATTAAATAATGTCGTCTGTACTGAGTTCGGCCTTGACATTTTCTCTGTAGCAAACAGGCATTGGAGAAGCTGTTTTCTTTTCATTTTATTTAAAAACATTTTTCTTGGGATTTTTATAGACAGAGCCTTCTGGACAAGATGCTAAGGTGTCTGAGGCTCCCATTTCCTTTGAACTGACCAGTGAAATACACACATTTGCAAAAACTTGTATTCATATTGGAAACCAGAAATTGATGCCAGTCACACGCTGCAACACCAAAGAATTTCTGAAATAGGAATGATGGGGTTTGAACGGAAAAAAGCCTATCTCAACAATCTTGTCTCAGAGAAAGAAAAGTCCAGCAATTACATTGAGGTGACACGGGCAGGATCTCAGTGACAATGCTGACCCAGAGAGATGAACGCTGGAGGTGGAATCAGGGTGCAGAGCTCTTCAGTGCATGTTGTTTGAATTGCTCTTCTGTGAAAGTGTAGGCTTAGTTCCCCCTAAATTGCATGGTGAGTTCTAGAGTCCCTCCTGAAACAAGCAGTAGCACAGACCTCATATCTATATATCTATATATTTCATATCTATACATCTTATATAGTAGCTTGGTAGCACAGACCTGCTATTATGGAGAATTCCACTTGATGCCAGAGTTACACCCAGCCAGACAGAAATACTATATTGTAGGATGGGATTGATTTCACTGCTGTTGCCTAGATCAATGTTTGTGGCTAAGAATTTGCCTCTGACTGTTATATTGGCTTTATCCTTATTATTTCAATATTTTTTCCCTATTTTTTTTTCTTTTCAGTTGTCAATTTGATTTCCTCAAGGACCCTAAAGTTATTACAGAAATATAAATTTTTTTAACTTCTAGCTTTCCTTCCTTGGAGAAGGCAATGGCAACCCACTCCAGTACTCTTGCCTGGCAAATCCTGTGGACAGAGGAGCCTGGTAGGCTGAAGTCCGTGGGATCGAGAAGAGTCAGACACGACTGAGCGACTTCACTTTGACTTTTCACTTTCATGCACTGGAGAAGGAAATGGCAACCCACTCCAGTGTTCTTGCCTGGAGAATCCCAGGGACAGTGGAGCCTGGTGGGCTGCTGTCTATGGGGTCGCACAGAGTCAGACACAAGTGAAGCGACTTAGCAGCAGCAGCAGCAGCTTTCCTTCCTAACTCTAAAAATTTAGGAAAAATATTGTTATTTCCTAATTTTATTGAGTTGTGGTCAGGCAATGTGGTTATAGAATTTATGCATTTTGAATTATTAAAACTTTATTTATTGCATAGTATTAAATACTTCATGGGCATATATTAATATATTCTTGGTTGAATGCCTAATTAAACCTCTCTCTCTCCATCCCCTTCCCTCTTATCCTCTCACTTTCACATCTATATATCTTATTCTAACCTTATTAATTATATGGTTCAAATCTTCTGTAACTTTGTTTTTGATTTATCACAGGTTAATAGTGCCTTATTAAGTTTTCTTAGTTTCATTTCTAACTTTGTAATTAAAATCATAAAAATTTTATCTAATATTAAATTATTTAGCACATAAGTATTTGACTTATACTATATTATTGTCAATATAAAACTATTGCTTTATTCATTTATATTTTTTACCTTTTTCTGATGTTACTTCTATTCCTTCTCTAATTTTATTATATTGCCTGACATGCAATCTAAGTTAAATCTTGTGCTTTTAACCTTTCTGTGTCATTTGCTTTGTTGCACTAATGGGTGATAAATCACTTTTATGTGTTCTAACTTAAGCTTTCTGTTTCTTTTTACTGAGAGAGTTTAACCTGTTTATGTTTACTGATATAAATTCCTCTTTTTCCATTAATCTGTTATGCTTTCTCTTATTAGAGGTTTAATGAGGATTAAGTGAGATAATAAGTCTAATGTTCTTAGCTCAGTGTCTGGCACATATTCAGTACTTTTACTGCTACTTATCATGTCAATAGAGGCTCAGAAAAGATTCATTAAGCACTCATTCCTGAGAAAGCTCTTAAAACAGTGAAGGTAAGAAAGAGATTCTAGTCTAGGTAGCTTATTAAAATTTTCAAATATCCTTCCAAATTTGTTTTGTTCCAGTGACTTATGTCTTCTACCTTAGAAGCACATAATTGGCATATGTGCGTGCGTGTTCAGTTGTGTCCGACTCCTTGTGACCCTGTGAGGTGTGGCTTGCCAGGCTCCTCTGTCCGTGGGATTTTCCAGGCAAAAATACTGGATTGGGTTGCCATTTCCTCCTCCAGGGATCTTCCCCACACAAGGATCGATCCCTCATCTCCTGTGTCCCCTGCATTGCAGGCAGATTCTTTACTGCTAAGCCAGTGGGGAAGCCAGTTGTATTAAAAAGACAGCTTCCTGAGCCTCATTCTATACTGCTGAGCCAGAATTTCCAAGAGAGAAGCCTGGTGATTCTTTTGAAAACAAATATCCAAGGTGCTTATTGTTATTAAAGAAATTTGAGGTCTACTACAGTTTCCTCATTGGGACTTTTAGACCTTATCATTTGGCTTTATTTAGTAAATTTTATGTGCTTTTTAAAACATTTATAGCATGGAATCATAGGTTCATTCCAAATCAAAGTGGGAAGTAACATTAAAATTAACTGGAAGGGTCCTTTTAAAGAAAATATTTTAAAGGATTCAAATATCATCAATAGCTTTCTTAATAGATAAACAAGAAAATCTGATAAACAAGGAAACAAATACTGGTAGTACTATCAGGAACTATCAGGAACAAGACTAAGATGGCCACAGTCTTCATTATAGTTTAACTTTGACAGTCTAGCTCCAAGCTCAGGTCCTGGAGTCCAGAGGTCCTGGGTGATGGCCTTCTTTCTTCCACCACTATCTCTTTAAGCACTGGTTCAGTGTGCCTCTTTTCTCAGTTTTCTCAGCTCTAGAATGGGATATAGTAACAGTACTGAACTAATGGAATGTGAGGATGAAGTGAGGTGAAGCATAGGAGATGCTGAGCAGACTGCATGGCCCATTAGTTAGCACTTGCAAAAGTCTCCTTTCTAAAATTTTTGGTTATGTACACATGAAGAAGGGGCTGAGAGAGAGTGTGGACCCAGAACCCCTGAGTTAATGGATGTGAACTCTGGCTTTGGAAATTTGTCCAGAGCATTTTTCACTCCACCACCCTACAGCTTAAACCTGGACTTATTAGAGTTGAAGCATGAGAAACAAACACCTGAAACAGAGTTGTCATGCAGCACAGGCTACACTGCCCATAAGTCCAAGGTGAACACTCATGTTCCCTGACCGCAGCCCTGAGTGACGGAGGGTGGAGGGGAGAGAACCTTCCTGCACCTTACGCCTCGGTGGCCACAGCTCATGCACAGATGGGAGAGAGTGCCGCATGGACACCCATCCCGACTTTTCACTTGTAACCAACCTCCAGCAGGAAGCAGAGGCTGGTACACATAATCCAAAGCCTTGTTACATCTGCGTGCTGCCCTCCCTGGGGTGGATGGTGCTGTAGGTCTGCTCTCCCAGCGGGCATGGCTTGAAGCTTTCATTGCCAAGACCACAGGGCAAGCTTGAAGGATGTGGTGAAATTAATTCTATGGGTCTTGATGCAGAGCCTTGAGCACCCTTCCTTCATGTAAATGTATCACATCATTTCCTCCACTTTGTTGGCTGACAGGGAGACAGGAAGTGCGCTGACATGGAAGTGAACTTCTCTGGTTGGGCTTGGCCCACAGCAGCCAGGAGGCATCAGGAAACATCAACAGGTAAACGTCTGGGTGGATGAATGAAGGAGCCCATGGCTGCACGAAAACCTGTCTTGATTTCCTTAGCAGACTCGATTTTTCATTCTCATTCAGTTATAAGAGAAGTCTTACATCTCCTGTGATGGTGAGAGTAGGTAAAACAAATAAACTTCACCTTCTATGAAAATAAAGAATGAAGATGTAATAAGCTCAACATTAAGAAAACTAAGATCATGGCATCTAGTCCCATCACTTCATGAGAAATAGATGGGGAAACAGTGGAAACAGCATCAGACTTTATATTTTTGGGCTCCAAAATCACTGCAGATGGTGATTACAGCCATGAAATTAAAAGATGCTTACTCCTTGGAAGGAAAGTTATGATCAACCTAGATAGCATATTAAAAAGCAGAGATATTACTTTGCCAACAAAGGTCTGTCTAGTCAAGGCTGTAGTTTTTCCAGTGGTCATGTATGGATGTGAGAGTTGGACTGTGAAGAAAGCTGAGTGCCGAAGAATTGATGCTTTTGAACTGTGGTGTTGGAGAAGACTCTTGAGAGTCCCTTGGACTGCAAGGAGATCCAACCAGTCCATCCTAAAGGAGACCAGTCCTGGGTGTTCATTGGTAGGACTGATGCTGAGACTGAAACTCCAATACTTTGGCCACCTCATGCGAAGAGTTGTCTCATTGGAAAAGACAATGGGAGGGATTGGGGGCAGGAGGAGAAGGGGACGACAGAGGATGAGATGGCTGGATGGCATCACCGACTTGATGCACATGAGTTTGGGTGAACTCCGGGAGTTGGTGATGGACAGGGAGGCCTGGCGTGCTGCAGTTCAAGGGTCACAAAGAGTCAGACATGACTGAGTGACTGAACTGAACTGAAGCTCAACAGAGACTAGGCATCAGAAATTCTGGGCTCCAGCCCTGATTGCCCCTAGCAGTTGTGTGGATATAGGCATATGAGCTCAAACTTCAGTTTTCTGTAGAATACAGTTAATAATATTTACCAAGTTGATCTCATCAGGTGTTTAAGGTATACTGGACAATTCACACAGAAGCTTTGTTGAGGGCATGGTTCAATTCTTATGTATCCCTCTCTGTGCTTAACAGTCAACTGTTCAGTGAATTTTTGTTGAGTGAATGAATGGGTTCATGAAAAAGCACTTCAAGCCCTAAATACCTCATTTTAAATGATCTTTTGTCACTCTTTATCTCCTCCTATCCTGTGACTTTGATGAAGCCAGGGAGGGCATCTTATTCATTGCTGTACCTCTGAAGCTGACATCAGGGCCTGGTGAGTGGTAGGCTCCAAGGTCACGGTGGTAAAATTAGTGAACGCTGGACAGCAGTGATGCTATTACAAAGAAGCTCTGAAGCCCCAGCTCCTTCTCTTGTTCTCAGTTTATTTATTCTGAAAAATCCCATTTGGTGTGAAATGTATCTTGGTTCACTTTATCTGTATGTCTTGTCTCTTCCATAAACTGTGAGGTCCCAAGGGAGGGGTCACTACCTTCTATCTTGGCAGTTTTCCTGACCCCTGAAGACACGCCTTTAAGGTTAGTGGATGGAGCAACTAGAACAGGTCTGACTGACTGTTGGACCAATGAGTACTTTAAAAGCTAACATTATTATTTTTTTAAAGTAATACACACTCCTATTAGGAAATTTGAAACTACAAAATATTATAAAGAAATTAAAAAAATCTTTCCTTAATCTTCCCATCCAAGTACTATTTTGCCTTTATAAAGTGTAAATTTTATTTGAATTTATCAGTATAAAAGGAAATTGAAGAAATTAGTTTCTGACAATGTTTCTTCAGTGTGAGGGTCACTTATTTCTAAACTATTTCTTGTTGTTGCAGCACTCAGAATCTTTTAGTTTTAGTTGCAGCGTGTGAACTCTTCGTTGTGGCCAGTGGGATCTAGTTCCCTGATGAGGGATAGAACCCAGGTTCCCTGCATTGAGAGCACAGAGTTTTAGCCACTGAACCACCAAGGGAGACCCAGTATTCATGTGTTGTAACACATCTTTGATGGACGTGACTTTCAGTGTCTAGTTAGTAGAACTTAGTCAAAGGTCAGAAGACACCTCTGAAGTCTAAAAATCAAGCAAGCAATACAGTTTTTCTCTAATGAAGTAAAAAAAAAAAAAAGGTTACACTGATTTTTCTGATTATTCTGCAATAAAGATTAATAGCAAAAAAACTAATCTGTAGTAAAAATATCCCATAAAAGCAATAAAGCACTTGGAAAAAGATAAGCAGACATGTTTTGGGGGAAACAGGGGGAATATGGCGAGTTCTATGACCACCTCAAGCGTGTATGTGCTGTCAGAGGACTAGTTTGTTCTTCCTTTTCTCCTAAGACCAGGAACAGTAAAGTTTTAATTTATTCATTTATGCCAAACATAGGTTGAACACTTATACATGCCAGATAGTGTCCTACATGCTCAAAAAATTTAAGCTTATTTTCTTCTCACAACTGTCTTATTTTGCAGATAAGGAATTGAGGTTTGGGGTGAGAGAAGGCCTTTATTCCAACTTCAGTAGATCTGTCAAGGACTTCTGAGAGATCACCCGGTCTAACCATCTTGTGTCAGAGTCAGGAAACAGGCCAGAGCAGTTAAACGATATTCACGGTCTCTCAGACATTTGTTAACACAGCTAGGCTAATCTTCAAGTCTCCTTCTTCTTACTCCAGTGCTCTCTCCATAATTCTGGCCCTGACTACAGTCCTGTGATTTGCCGTGGGACTAAACACCCTGAGCTGTCAAATCTTTGTGCTTGGACCCATTGGGGATGTTGGCATTTGCTCCTATCAGTTACATCATCTTTGCTGTGTGGGGGACCTCCTGGGCCAGTGAACTTGTGTGCAAAGCAGTGAGTATCAACATCATTGTAAGAGGAAAACAGGTTGGGAAAAAAAAACTCGAGGTTCAGATGACTGCTGCTTCCAGAAATTCCAGGCCATGATGCGTGAGAAGATGCAAGCCATCATCCCCCTTCCAACTTCACCCTTGTCGCTTGGAGTTAGACCGTAGGTGCGAAGGTGTGAGAGGGAATATAGCTACTGTGTTTTCTTAGGCAAATCACTAATGCCAATCAGTGCGTGTGGGCACAGACCATGTGGCAAGCCTTGGAGAATGCTTTCCTTTGTGTCTTCATTTTCAACACCAGCTTCTTGTTGTTTTTTAGCAACGGTTTAGTAAGTGTTCCTCAGGTTTCACCCTTTCAACATCTGAATGTCATTCCTTTGGCTAACCGATTTTTTTTTTTTTTTTCCTTCCACTTCTTCACTTGGTGATGACAGGAGAAACTGTTAGTTTTTTAAAAAGTTGATTTAATGGTCCACTTGCAAGAAGCCACATAGCAACCAATCTGTTCTTAAGATTTGGAATTTATTTGATTCATCTTCTCAGATGACTTATTGAAATTGTCTTTAGAATGTGTCTAAAATGGGTGTTGTGTGCTCTGCTGATGGTACTAGACCCAGAATTTCCATCCAGGTATTTATTTAATTGTCTCTTCTAATTCTCTCTGCTGACACTCATCTTGAAGCTTACTTTTGCCATTTTATTGGAACAGTACTCCACCCCTGCCCCAAACATTTAACTCCTCTAAGATAAATCCAAGCCCAACCCAGAAATTCCCAGGTTGGCCCTAAATCAATGCCAGACTGTACGGTATGTTAGTAATGGCTCATACTTCAGGGAGAAGAATTTTCATGAGTAGTTTCAGAGAAGAAGATAAAAGCAGCAGAAAGCCCACACTTGGGCTGTAGTGATCATTGCTTAAGACATGTAGGAAAGATTATCATGGAGAGAGGAGAAATTCATTGTTTGAATCCAAAATGAATATTACGACTTTGTGTCAGGAAGCCTGAGCACCTCCAAATTTAAGCTGAACTCTGTGATTGCATTTGAATTTGGTCTTCAGATAAAGATAGAGAGATTCAGGGTCTTTCAAAGTGAAGGGTGGTCTGCTGCTTTGGGCTGTTTTAGGGGCCTTTGTCCATTAATGGACTGGCTGCTCTTCAGAAAGGAGTGATCTTTGATCTGCAAAACAACAAAAGTACCATCTTCCTGAGTGTATGGAAGACACTTGAGGAAGGCATGGGTCATGGGCCAGACTTTGATTTCTTTCCTGTAAGAATCTATGTGGTACAATCAAGCATTTTTAAAAAGATAAACCTGGGACAGTCACCTCTCTTCTGCATGTCAGTTTCCTCTGCAGAATTAATGGTGTAGAATAGAGATATTTCTAATGATACTACTGTGTTCTCATTATGATTAGTTCTGTACCAGGGTTTTGAAATCATGAAACTGAAAGCATCTCAGAAGTCATATGGTCTAACTGCCTGGCTCAGATAGCCTTTGCTGTGTGCCAAAATCATTTGAGAATTTAGTGGCTTCAAACAAAAATATGCGATTCTTCATCATCCTGTAGGGGGCCAAGCAAGACTTTCTTCCACTTTCTTGGGACTCACTCATGACTGCTTTCAGCTGGAGGGTCAGTTGGGCTGGAAGGTCAAAGATGGGCTCATTCACACGTCTGTAATTTGGTGTTGGCTGTTGACTGGGGTCCTTATTTTTCATTTCAGATCTTCTAGTAGATTAGATCAGCTTCCTTATAGGGAAGTCTCAGGACCACGTCCTAAGAAGGGGAATGTCTATCGAGGACTAGGCTCAAACTAGAACTCAGACAAAGTAGCCTTCCATGTATTGATTACGATGAAAATGCAAGTATCGTAATCCCCCTCATCTAGTGCTATGTTCATTCTGTAACACACTGTTCCCCAGTGGTCATTTCCAAGTTCATTCATCAACCACAGTAGGTATTATTGGGCAAGTACCACATGCCAGGAACTGTGCTGGGCATTTTGGTAGATTGAAAAGAGGGATGGGGTGGGGAGGGAGGTGTGAGGGGGTTCAGGATTGGGGGACACATGTACACCTGTGGCTGATTCATGTCGATATATGGCAAAAACCATCACAATATTGTAAAGTAATTAGCCTCCAATTAAAATAAAGAAATTAATTTTAAAAAAAGAAAACATCTCTTTCCTTCAAGTAATCTATAACCTATGTCTTGCATAACATTCAAGAGGGTGAACAGACCACATTTTAAATATGGCTGTAACCTACTCCTATAGGCTCTATAAGACCATATGTCATGGGTTGAAATAAAAGCCCCATCTTATCTTGAGTTCAATAGCATCACCATATATTTTTACTGGGAGAGTTGAGGTGCTTTTCCACTTTGCACAATCTCCTCCACAGTAGGTTTAATACATGAAGAAAGACAATATCCAAATTATCGTAAATCTGTCGGCATTCCATTTCAGAACAGAGGCAAATGGAGCTTCCTTGTATCTGAAATGTTGTATGTATTGGGATTACTGTTTTATCCTTTAATGGGGTGGCCCTCAGGGTCAAGTTTTATTATCTGCATCTTAAAAATGTAAAGCTGGAGTTTCAGAGAGGGGAGTAGAGGGGTGACCTGAGTCAGGGTGGGACATTAACCTCCTGACCTCGGAGACTGATGACTCTCAAGCAGCACTGCACTCCAGAGGGGAGGCTGTTTTGGGACCGAGAGGAAGGCCAGACGCCCTGGTGTTTCATTTTAAGCTTTGAAAGGTTAAACTTAGGCTTGCCTTTGCCCTCTAACCTGTCAGGGCCACCCCTCGCCAAGACCACCTTTAGAGTTCTCCACTTTTTCTTCCTAGACCTCAGTTCTGCTCTTCTCCCACACCCCCTTCTGGTACCTGACATGCACTCGTCATCAGCTGCTCCCTTCCATACCTGATTTTCAAGAAAGAACCAGCTACCAGTTGTTTACATTTCAAGTGTGAATGTCAGTTAATGGGCAAGTCTGATCTTTTTCTAGGAAAAGAAAAGCTTTATTCATGGGAAAAGGGATCCTGATCATCAGCAAATAGGTTATAAAAACATACCCAAGGCTCCTTGGATCATGCCTGCTACTTTCTACTCTTAATACCTCCTCAGAGAGTCTAAAACTCTAGGACCACTGAGGAGTAGAATTTGAAAATCAGAGTGGTCAGTGGAAATACTGTTGGTACTCCCTGTTTTGTGGGTGAAAGGACTAAACTCCAGAAAGAAGTGGTGGGTTGTCATGTTATACAACTAGTTAGTGGCAGAATTGGGATCCAAATTTAAATCACTAGATCTTTAAACAAGCAAAGTTTGTGCCAGGTATTATTTCCTCTTCCTGCAAAACAGATCTGCCCAGAGCTGGACACTTTTCAGATGCATAAATTCTCATAAATCTTTTCTAAGTCAGTGGAGGTCTTTTGATACAAAAAGGGTGGAATAAGGAATGGAAAGGAAACCATGGACTAGTCTCCGAGATGCTATTGTTATTGATTTTGTTGTGGCTGCTACTTCCATGTGACATATGGAAGTGACATCAGAAAAATAGCATTTGACAGAATGAGTCCTGGGCTCTAGCATTCAGACATAAGTTTCTTATGTAGTCTCGGCAACTCACGTAATCTCCTTGCTTAGGTAATCTCTAAGCAAATTTATAGACTTTCCAACTCGAGATGGGAGACAAGATCTTGGTGCAGTGACCAGACTGTGCACAGACTAGGAGTAATGAGGGAGAGATGGTTGCAGTAACAGAGTAATGCTTGGGGTAATGTTAGCTATTTTGGGGACAGCAAATAGGCTGGTTTGAGTAAGAAGAATGACTTATGTTGGCAACTTTGAGTAAAATAGAGATAACAGTTACTTTTTTAACATGAGAAAATATGCCTATCAGGAACTAAGACGGAATGCTGACTCATGTTGCCATGATTAACCAGTGCCCTAGAAGTACCCAACAATGCCGTTAGCTCTTTGAATTCTCTTGTTTGGGGCCCCCTTTAAACTCAGGAAATTATGAGAGCCTCTGTTCTTTACTGAAAGAAGTGGTTCTTAAATGATAGAATTTTGGGCATTGTGGACCAGCAAATGGAAGAAACAATTTTAGGCAGAAGCCTTCTAGATGGTCATGTGTTCATACTTACACACCTCTCTTCTGGTTTCTCACTGGGGCATTTTTTAGGGTAAGCATCTTATAACAGGGCTTCCCTGGTGGCTCAGCAGTGAAGAGTCTGCCTGTCAATGCAGGATATGTGGGTTCGATCCCTGGATCAGGAAGATCCCCTGGAGAAGGAAATGGCTACCCACTCCAGTATGTTTGCCTGGGAAATCCCTTGAACAGAGGAGCCTGGTGGGCTACAGTCCAAGGGGCTGCAGAGTTGGACACGATTTAGTGACTAAACAACAACAAACCTTATAACAGCGCTTCATTCAGAATTCCTCCTGACTGCTGGACAGGACAGCCTGTGGATGGAGCACTGCTCATGTGAAGATCACATTTCAGGTCTGCTACTCACCAGCCAGGGGGCCTTGGCCAAGGCAGTTAATGCCACCAAATCCCTGTATGTTTTTATGAAAATAGGGACAATGAAACCTACCCTCTTTGCATCACAGAGTTATTGTAAGGATCAAGTGAAAGAAAAAGTGTGAATGTGTTTTATTATTGAAGGAAATTTATGGAGATGAGGGATGGTTCTTGTCTGGACCAAACCCATGGGGCTCTAGTCTCTGGAGACCCATGGAACCATGTATCAGCCCTCATCCTACAAAACCACAGTCTTTTTCTAGTGCACCCAAGGCCCGCATCATGGAATCCCAGGCACCCAGGGTATATGGATTTCAGAGTGAGAGCCAGCTTGGAATTGTGTTAGCAGAGCAGGTACAGTTAAAAAGCCTGGGGCTTTGGAATTTTTAAAAGGGAACCAACACCAACATCTCTGAAATAAATTGATTTGGTTGAAACTCTTCCAAAGAAATTACCTTAATTCTGAGACTAAATATGCTGCGTTCCAGCCCAAATGGACTTTTCTTGGCCAATCCCCTGAGAAGTAAACATTCAAGTTTAATAGGGAAAGGGCAGTAGAACTTGCAGTTTTAGCTCACTGATGTCACCCATCGCTTTTTGAGCCAAAGAACAAGAAAATCCAACACTTCCTTCAAGTATGAAGGCATCATATGGGAACGATACAGATATGTTTGTGGTTTCTCTATATTTTCTCTTAAAGAAAAACACAGGAATTGAAGAGGATACATTTTTCAGAATCTTGACAGACATATGTGCCTCTCTTGGAGAGGGGGCCCACCTGGGAATGTTGGCTGTCTGGTCATAAAAACTGTCTTTTTATTCTTTGTTTTAAAAATACGATAAAAAATATAAGCACAGAAGATCCAAACTTGTGGAAGAGCTTAATGTTAAATTGAACTACAAAAGTCAGACCCCAGGATAAGATCTTAGTATTAGGGAATAGGAGAACGTTTGAGCTGAAAGGCCAGGGTTCATTTTGCTGGGGAGGAAGTGAAAAATTAAGATCTGGGGGGAAGTAAAAAATTAAGATCTAGCTTACTCCAGGTTACAGGGCTTCTGTCATCAAGGTTAGACTAAAACACAGGGCTTTTTGACATCAGAACTCCTGCTGTCTTGTTTGAGAAAAAAATCATTCCTTGATAACAAAGACATTGTGTTAAGGCCACCCTGAGTCCAGTGTTCTCACAGTCATGGCAGTAATGACTCTGAGTGATTAGATAACTGGGCAATGACACCTCACTCATATAAGGGAGAAGGCTAAGGCAACTTCCAATGGTAGCTGACTAAAGTCAAGATCTTTATTCCAGGACTGTCTCTTAGGCAGGTGAATCAAATTGTGGATTTCAATGGTCCCAGTAGAGCTTGCCGGAGAAGGCAATGGCACCCCACTCCAGTACTCTTGTCTGGAAAATCCCATGGACAGAGGAGCCTGGTGGGCTGCAGTCCATGGGGTCGCTAAGAGTCGGACACGACTGAGAGACTTCACTTTCACTTTTCACCTTCATGCATTGGAGAGGGAAATGGCAACCCACTCCAGTGTTCTTGCCTGGAGAATCCCAGGGATAGGGGAGCCTGTTGGGCTGCTGTCTATGGGGTCGCACAGAGTCGGACACGACTGAAGTGATTTAGTAGTAGTAGTAGTAGAGCTTGCATTTTGAGCCAGCTCTGGACTGTTTTCACTGGAGTATGCAGAATACTTGGGTGAATCCAGTTTCATTCTGTCAACCTTAAACAGGCATCGCTGAACTAGACAGATGTTCAAAAGTGAGGATCACCGACCAAAGAGACGGCAAGGACTGGAGCATCTCCATCTTTATATCCATAGTCTCTAATGCCCAGGAATTATTTAAAAAAACATTTGGTGATTGAATATGGATAGTTAAATATTATGTCAGTGGTATGATTGCACTGAGTGTGTAGAAGAGGGAATGATCAATCTTCCTGGAATACGGATAAGAACAAGTTCAAGGATTGCTTCAAAGCTGATATTCGATCTGCACCTTAAAGGAAAACACATTGCAGAAGAAATGATCATCCACTCAATCTATTTAGATCTGATACTTTGGCTGGTGGGTGACGGGGGATTAGTAGGTATGTAAAGCACCCAAACCTCCCTGATAGGGAAAGTGACCCCTGGGTTTGAAAGCGGGGATCAGGGTACCCAGCTTATTTGTATCAGAGCTGCCCAGTGTGCGTCTGGGTGGAGCTTTGTCCTCAGGTGGTGGAGGCAACTTTGGGCCTTGGACCAGGTCTCAAGTGGCCTCACCTGACTTCCTGCCTTGCCCTTACTTGGGTCCCTGGGAAAGGCTGTTGTCCTTGGCCTCCCTCCACTCCAGGGTACGCAATTACTCAGAAACTCCCAGCTGCTCCCAAGCCCCACACTGAGTTTCCAAACAAAACCTGTGAAAACAGATCTCCGGTGGCAGCTTTGGCCACACTTGGCAACTGCCTGTGTCCACGGTTCACCAGCAGGCTTCGAGTCCCAGACACTCTCCACTCCAGATGCACATGAAGCCCGGACGGACACTGTCTTTGAGACACATCCGGGAAAGATCTGCCCAGGAACTCGTGGATGCGATGTTTTTCTTTTGGCTCCATCCAAACCAAATGGAGCTGAATATCTGCATCCCAGCCCGTCCCTTTATTGCAGACACAGGCTCACAGCTCTGCAGTCGTGCAGTAGGAGAAAGGCTCTTCTACCTGCTGGGTCTCACAGGGGTTCCCAATCTCTGCTTCTTTCCTGATGGGGACCCCAAGCTCAAGGGCAGCCTTGCCCCCCTCACGCCTTCATCTCACCAGTCGCCCTGTCTTCAGTATCTGGACCTGCCTTCTTGTCTTCCTGCTGCTCTCCCCTCATGCAGGTCCTCACCTCTGGCTGTATTAATTCAATGAGCTCTGTTGCTTCAGTCACGTTGACACTTTGTGATCCTATGGACTGTAGCCTGCCAGGCCCCTCTGTCCATGGGATTCTCCAGGCAAGAATACTGCAGTGGATTGCCACGCCCTCCTCCAGGGGATCTCCCCAACCCAGGGATCGAATCCACGTCTCCTGTGTTTCCTGCTTGGCAGGTGGGTTTTTTTACCTCTGACCCTCCGGGGAAGCCCATTATTTCAATAGTCTCCTACTATTCACCCTACAACAGCCATCCCCAACCTTTCTGGCACCAGGGACTGGTTTCATGGAAGACAATTTTTCTGTGGATGGGGAATGGGGTGGGGTGGGGGCAGAGGCAGGGAGCACATTCCATATATTGTGCACTTCATTTCTAATATCAGCTTCAACTCAGATCATCAGGTATTGGATTCTGGAGGCTGGGGACCCCTGTCCTACACTGTTCCCTTCCTTCAGAAGGGTAATGTTGCCAGACTTTTCTTTCCAAAGTATAAACCTTCGGTGACATTATGCCCTTGCTCGAAACCCTTCTGAGGCCCACTCCCCTACCCCTCGATAGTCTTGGAGGCCAGGCTGCCAGTGTTTGAACCTGGCTCTGGCATCTGTCCCTACTGTGTGACTGGGGGCATGACCCTGAACCTCTATGCCTCAGGGTCCTCCTTGTGAAGTAGTTTTAATAATCTCCCTATTCGAGTTGCTTGAGGGCGAAACAAGGTGGTATCAAGGAAGGTCTTAGGACAGTAACGGGTTGGGGTGAATGCAATTTGAGTGTGCAGATCACACCTCTTTACTCCTTCTCACTTCTCACTTGTCTTTCTCTAGATCTGTTCTCCGGCCCTGTTGGACACTGAGGAGGCAGAGACGAGAGCTGCCCAGGGCCTGGATAATGGACGAGTCTTCCCCGTGTGTCACTTACTGTTGATTATTTGTGAGGGGCTGCCTGAGTGCTGGAGGTGGGTGATTCTGAGCCGGAAAGAGAGCCATGATCTGTGGGCTATATGTGCCATTAATTCAGGGGAGGAAATAGTGGCACAGGTGCCAGGCATTATTCATTCCCAAAAGAACCAGGGTTTTACTAGACATTGTAACTTAGAGGAATGAACAATTAACTGTGGAATTTCAACTTTCTATAAATAAGTGTTCAGAGTTCAGATGAATCATGACAGCCTTAGTGCTATAAAATGGTAGAGAATCCTCTACTACATACCCTCATTTAACTTAGCAAACACCAATGTCTGAAGACAAGAGGAATCTGCCTGCAGATGCAAGAGTTACATGTTCAATCCCTGGGTCGGGAAGATCCCCTGCAGAAGAAAATGGCAACTCACTCCAGTATCTTGCCTGGGAAATCCCATTGACAGAGGAGCCTCGCGGGCTACAGTCCACGGGGTCGCAAAGAGCTGGACACAACTGAGAGACTAAACAATAAAAAAAAGACATGTGGCGTGTTCAAGGGACCATGGCTGGTTGCAACAGTGAATGTTCTTGAGTGCACAAGAACCCAGCCCCCAGCTACTCATCCCGTGTACTCCTTAAGTAGCACGAGTGCTAACCTCAGGTGAATTTGATAAAGCTTGTCACAGCTTGCTGTCTTATCCCAGAGTCTGCCGTGGTTCCCTCCTACCCTAAGAGGAAGGTGAAATCTCTCGTGGGTATAGAACTCATCCACAGCATGATCCTCTTTCCCCGTTCAGAATCCACCATAGCTGGCACTCTCTTGCACCGCTGGTGACAACACAAATTGACGTAATCCTTTTGGAAGCTTCCCTTGTGGCTTACCTGGTAAAGAACTCGTCTGCAGTGCTCAAGACCTGGATTTGATCCCTGGGTTGGGAAGATCCCCTGAAGAAGGGAAAGGCTGCCCACTCCAGTATTCTGGCCTGGAGAATTCCATGGACTGTATGGTCCATGGGGTCGCAAAGAGTCAGACACCACTGAGTGACTTTTGGAAAGCAGTTGGCAGTACACATGAAGAACCAAACCATACTCATAGGGCCCATAATCCTACTTCTATATCTCTTCCTAAAGAAATGTCCCTTAGTAAAGAAAAACCTGTATGCAGAAATATTCACTGTAGCATTTTGGTAATAACACAAAACTGTAGAGAACTTTGGTGTTTATCATTAAAGGGATTTTTAAAAAATAAATCATGATGTATTTATGAAATGAACTAGTGAGATCATTACAAGTGATGAACATAAAAACTGTGAAATACCATGAGACATACTTTAAAGCTAGAATGTTAAATTTAAAAAAAGCAGGATATAAAAATATAGGTAGAGTACAGTGACAATGATCTGAGAGAGACACAGAGGGGACAAAAGACACTAGAGAAATTTAAATAACTTGTATGGAATTCTTTTTCTATTACAGAAAATTTATGTGACAGCCATACATTATTTTCATAATATCTAAAAATTTAATATGTCATAATGATAAAGGTTATAGTTCAGTCCCATTTTTTTTTTGAGGTCAAAATTTATTTTTTCCTATTTATTCTTTTTTTTTTTTTTGTATACAGAACTAAGATCAAGTACTCATACAGCCACCTCAAAAGTAAGCTAAATATTAGATAACAGTAATTCTCTGAACAGTACAAATTCACCAAAAAGTTGTGTACAGAAGTATTATAATATTGTTGTTCTCCATGGTTAAGTCAGTAATTTTCTTTCCTTTGTTTAAAAATAGAATATCCTTTTCTAGAAACCCCACTAACCATTTTCTAACTGTCCTTGCCTGAAATCTTTCCAGTCTTGTCTTTGTGAAGTTGTGTGAGCTGATGTTGGTGTGTGCTTCTGCTCCAAGTGTGGTCGGTGGACCTGTCCTCCACAGAACACTCGTAGCCATAGAACAAACTAATATGTTCTGGTCATGGATGGGAGATAGTCAGTTTAGGATCTAGGACAGGGCTTGAGTGCTCTCTGCAGGGGTGGGGAGTGGGGAGAAATGATGAGGAAGATAGATGAAAAGTTGGGCAAAATTATAGACAATTAGTGACAGATCCAGAGGGTTCACTACACTATTTATTTTACCTGTGTGAGTATTTGACTATTTCAATAATAACAAGGGTTGAAAATTCCTGCACATTCCTTCTGAATGCCATTCTAGTCCTGTCTTTGGGGAATATTATTTCTGTGCATTTTACTCATGCTGATCTTGCTTTTTTGTGTGTGTGCTGTGCTAAGTCGCTTCAATCATGTCTGACTCTTTGTGACCGCATGGACTGTAGCTCACCAGGCTCCTCTGTCCATGGGAATCTCCAGGCAAGAATATTGGAGTGGGCTGCCATGCCCTCCTCCAGTGGATCTTCCTGATCAGGGATCGAACCCAATCTCTTATGTCTCCTGAATTGGCAGGTGGATTCTTTACCACTCGTGCCACATGGAAATATTTTATTCTTTATTTATTTGGCTGTACTGGGTTTTCACTGTGGCTTGTGGAATCTTTCAGTTGTGGCATGTGGGATCTAGTTCCCTGACCAGGGATCAAACCTGGGTCCCCTTCTTTGGGAGCATAGATTCTTAGCCACTGGACCACCAGGGAAGTCCCTGATATCACTTTTGATGACTAATTTGCTTGGTGAGATGGTTCTATGTATAAGTATGTATGTTCATGTGTGTGTATACACATCCCTGTGCATATATACACACACACACACACACACACACACACACACACACACATTCACATGTATACATTACACACATATTTTAGATTTAATTTGCAAATAGAGTTGTAAACTCTCTGACAGTGTATATCTCACTTTACATTTCTTTTTCCCCAAACAACACTTTTGAAAGACATGGGGATGCACAGTCACTGTTTATAAATGACTTGTTCAGATTTATAACTTGCCTGATGACTTGTTAAAAGCAGATTCCTATGTCTCTGCCTGGAGATTCTGATTCACTTGGCCTAGGGTGGGCCACGGCCTGTAGACCTGCCAAGAAACCTTCCTTCCTCAGTGTCTGAAGGGCAATGAGGTCTTATACTGTCCTCTATTAAAATAAGCATATGATTGGGAGGGGAAAGTCCATTCAAACAATTGCCAAGGCTTACTGACCAACACCCTCAGCCTTTAGTCCTTCACCACTGGCCCAGGGTGGAGAAGGGGATACGGGGTGAGGCTGGGAATAAGATCAAGGTCTGGATGGTCTCTGAGAGACAAGATTTAAGGACAAAAAGAGAACTTCACTGAGTTTTAATCAACACCGAGGCTGTTTGTTGGACTCATGGCTCTGGCTCAGTAAATCCCTTCCAAAATCTCATTTCAATTATTTAAACAAATTTGAAGATAATTCAGCAACGTGGAGCAAAAGCATGTTCTCAATGTGGAGCATGTTCTCAAAAGATCATGAGCCCAATAAACATGTACTCAGTGAGGGTCTAGGTTACATCTGAGAAATACTAGTAGGTATGACGGATTTCATGCATTGGGTGCCCACGTGTCAAGCACTGCGGTAAGTACTTTAAACTTGGTTCTGGTACAGATGGAGAAACGAAGACCACAATAGCTTAGTAAGTGGCAAAGCATCTATTTGAACCCACATCTGTTTGATTTTGAAAGTCATCTTTCTTCCATGCTATTCTGCTTTTTTGTACACCCAGTATCTAGCCAGGGTCAGGAGCACATGGATTCTCATGAATACTTCTTAAATGGGGTCATTTCCCACTGTGTTAAGTTCCTGTGTATTCTCAACCCAGCACTGGAGGCCAGAAGATTCCAAGAAGAATATAGAGGATTCAGAGGAACAGTCTAAGGAAAAAAAAAAAAATTAAAAAACAAATGAGCACTAATGAAGGATAGAAAAGGTGAAACAAAATAAAGATTTAGAGTAAAATGATTGGGGTAATTAAATCTGGAGAGGAAAGAGCTGAAGACAGCCCTCTAAATGATCCTCTGGTTATGGAGCTAGTAGGGGTGTAGCAAGAAGAGGATAGCTTAGCTGGAGGAGCCAGGGGCGGCCCGGGGAACCCTGCAGTGACCTGGGACTCCCAGCCTGTGGGGCTGAGCTCTGCGGAGTGGCTGACCATAGGGTTTTGGATGGTGACCAGGCTGCCTGCTGAAAAACCTCCAGAAAGGAAAGAACTGCAAAATTCGCTGAGAGCTCAGTTTGTGTTTATGTGTGTGTGTGTTGGTCACTCAGTCCTGTCCTCACTCTTTGCGACCCCATGGACTATAGCCCACCAGGCTCCTCTGTCCATGGGATTCTCCAGACAAGAGTACTGGAGTGGGTTGCCATTTCCTTCTCCGTTTGCCATGCCCCAATCTAGTGACTTTGCACACGTATATCATCCCACAGTGCTCGACCCGTCACTCCTTCCCAGGATCAATCTGGTCTATCACAACAACTGGAAATACCATTATCTGCATCTCAGTGCATTTCTGCAATCTCTGCAGTCTCAGTGGATAATCTGACATCATAGGCCATGATGGATCGTCTCCGACCATATGCCCTGAAAGACGCGCATACCACAGCACAGCCAAAGACTGTATCGCAGGCACTCTGGTCTCTCCACTGAAGCTCCCTGTCATCAACAGCTTTGGCTCCAGGTGAAAACATGGAAGGCAGCAAAAAAACCAGCCCGTTCAGCCTGTATACTGGGAGCACTGGAGTTATCACACTCATTAGCAGAGCCGGGAGTGAGCTGGCAAAAGGGATGCTCAGTTCTAGCTTCTTTGACCTATGTTTTCTGTGGGGTCAACTCATTTACTCAGCTTTCCTGATTATTTTTGCTCTCTCTACCTCCTGTTTCTTTTGAAATCAAACAAAATTAAATCCCTCAGTTTTAATGAGTTTAGGTTAGTATTAGATTAGTATTAGTATTAGGTTAGTAATAGTATTAGGTTAGTATTTAGAATAGTATTTTTATTAAGCCTGTCATACATAAAAAATAAAAACAAATTCCATAGGAAGCTTTCCATCAGAGAATGAACATAATTGTTTTAATTACAAGGCTTGTCGCAAAATTCTTTACATGTCCGGGGTGCCTGGATTATTCATTTGGATCTCTTCTGCTATTGGAAAATGTAAAATGATGTCAATAAGGAGACTCCCAATGGACTTTCAATTATGTGGAGCTACTGATTCTGTTACTCCCAAAAATAGCCCTTGGGTAGCCAGCTGCCTACAGCCTACAACTCGAGGACAGGGAAAATATTATTGGTTCATGTGTTAAGCCTGTTGAAGTTGAAAGCATCCTTCAGAATTTCTTCCAGAATCTCAGTCTCTCCAGTTGGAACTGTCTCTGCCTCCTCTCAGTCTCCATGATCCTCTCTACTTAAAGCACTTGTTAGAGATGGCCCAGCTGAACTTAGCACCAGGGCACGTTCACATGCCTTTCCTTTCGTGCCTAGTAGAGGGCCTTGAACCCTATGGGCATTACAAAGGTGTTTTGTGAAATCCAACCTTTGCTTCAGAAATCATTAGAGCACCACAGAAACCGCTGTAAGTAACTAAGATGGCCATGAATAACTCAGCTCCCCACCACCCAAACCAGAGAGTGATCTCAGTGGTATTGCAGCTTGCGTTTGAAGCCAGATGTAGCTATACCTTTTCTTGTGACCAACTCATATCAGCCTCCAGAGGAACCTGAAAGTTCCTAATCCAGAAACACAGGTGATCACACACTGCAGCCCTAAAGGGAGACGTCTGTCACTGATATGGATTTCAACAACCAGAGGAGGTTCCAGGTAAACGGAGATACAGTAATAATTTCCAGATACATGGAGATTGTGGCTGGCTCAGTGATTGTCCCCATCGAGCAGGGAGATCATGAAAAGTGCCCTTTCTCTGGCTCAAATCACTTCCTCCTGTTGGTTTATTATTATTATTTTTTTTAGTGATACAGTTATGGCTATAGTATGTTTGTAACGGACGAGTCTCATTGTTAATATTGTGAATGCTTTGTCCTCAGGACAATTTTATTATGTAAATTCATCATTATGAAATGCACTTTAAAAATCATAAAGACTTACATGGAATTTAAAATATTTCCTCTAATTATTTCACAACAGCATATGGATTAGCAAATAATATAAGGTAGAGGATACTAACAGAGATCTTTACGGAAAAAAAAAGTACACATGAAATATGGTTTGGCCAGGTTTAATACACACAGAATACACTTTAATACTTTCATATGGTCTGAATAATATCCCCATATTGATTTTTTCCTTGTTTCTACCAACTCCACAGCAAATGTACGACAATGGCTCATTGATTTATTGTGAGTGTAGCAATGGGTTTATAACGGCATGAATCATGCCGATTGCTCAATTCACCACATGCCTTAATAAAAGTTTCACTTTAATAAAACCGAGCTAAGGCAAATATGCCCAGAGGCTGGCCTGACATTCCTTGTACATTACTCTGCCTCAGGAAATTATTGCCATATATTTTACAGCAGCTACAGTAGGCTAGGGGATCAGGATTAAAATGTACTAACTACTGTGATATTTAACAGAACTCCTGTGTTCCCAGTTAACCCTCACAGGTACAAAATGAACAGAGCAATTAGGAGAGAGCGCAGTGCAGGGAACAGAACTGGTCTGGGGTGCAGGCCATGGGGGTCAGTGCTGGCCCTTGTCACGCTGTGACCATCCCCTAAGCACTCTGTGGAGTGGACACGGGGAAAAATGATCGTATTTTCCTCCCAGAGTTGCTGTGAACATCAAAAGAACATAAAGGAAGCACAAGACCTCATAAACTACAAATGCAATGCGAGTGTAAGGTGAGGTGTCACCCTGAGGGCAGAGCCTGTAGGACACGGACACACACACACTAACCCCTCAGCACTGTGAACTTGGTCTTTGGCAAGATCCATCATCACAGTTGTTAACTCCAGTGAGTTTAGATAAAGAAAAGATCTTATCCTATTCATAAATAAGGTAATTAGGGGTTAAAAAGAGAAAAAGCCAAGCATGCTAATAGAGCAATAGTATTCTTTTATAAGCTAACGATTGTTTTTGTCTTCCGTAGTAAGAGTTGAAAATGTCCTGCCACACCTGCGTTGTGTTAGAGAAATTTAAGCTAGGGTGTGAGAATGTAGGCCGAAAGGAATTGCCAGGACCATTCAAATGGCTTATCACGTACTCGTTACTGCTCTGGAAGAAACTGAGATTAGACATCCATATACCATTCAATGATGACTGTGCAACGTATGTTAGTCCAAAAGACCAGGAAACCTCTTTAGACTTCTAATCAATGCCAATCACAGGCTTCTTTGTAGAAGGCGTGATAGAGTAAGGGGAACGCGGTATGGTCCTATAGAAAGAGTCAGCTCTGGGCTCAAGTCATACCTCTGCCATTAACTACCAGCTGTGTGATCTTGCGTGTGTGTTCTAGGTTGCTTCAGTTGTTTCTGACTCCCTGTGACCTCATGGACTGTAGCCCTCCAGGCTCTTCTGTCCATGGGATTCTCCAGGCAAGAATACCGGAGTGGGTTGCCATGCCCTCCTCTAGGGGATCTTCCTGACCCAGGATCCAACCCACGGCTTCTGTGGCTCCTGCATTGCAGGTGGATTCTTTACTGCTGTGCCACCAGAGAAGCCCCCGTATGATCTTGGATCAGGTTGACAAATCTCTCTGGGCCTCCATTTCCTCCTCTATAAAATGGGGTTACAACTGTTGGAGTGACATTTAAAACTGAAGTTCTCTCCACCTGATCTCAGCTACTTCATGGTGATGAATCTCCATCTGCTCAACGAGTCTGTCTCCTCCACTCACAGCCCTGTTCCATTTCCACTCTGGTTTTTGTTTCACCCACACAGCCGCCTGGTGGGGAAGACGGAGCTCACCCACGACCCAGTCTGGTTCAGAAGGCCTTTCCCTTTGCTTTTGCAGCAGCTTCGTCACATTCAGCACTCTCCAGAACCAGTTCCTGTTCATCTCAATCTTGTCTCCTCAGTTAGAACCTGGAGGGAAGAAACTCTATTTTGTTTTTCTCAACTTTGTTCCCCTAATGTTTAACTTTCTGTTTGGCACATGGACAATAGTCAGGAAATATTAAATAAATGATGAATGAATACATGAATTAACAGGGTACAGCAGGTCACATCTCAAAGAGGACGAGCTTTCACAAAAGTGAACCAGATTGTAAGTTTGGAAAACGAGTGGAGACTGGGGAGATGCTGGATATGCCAAAACTCAATATGTAATTCAGAGTTGCTGCTTCTAAGGTAGGAAAACAACATTAATACACAATTGATGTTTACTGAGAACTTGCCGTGTGCTAGGCACTGTGCTATTTGCTCCGAGTACCGTGTGTAGTTAGCCACTGTAACAGCTCTATGGCATTATTATTATTATTATGTGCTATTATTATTCCCATATTACAGCTTACTACACTGAAGCTTAGGGAGATTAAATAACCTTCCCAAAGCTGCAGAGCTAACAACAGCTGAGCTAGGATTTGAACTTGTCTTTCTGATTCCAGAACTGGTGCTCTAACTCCTATGATGTACTGAGCAAAGGGGAGTGAGCACCCCAGATGCCATCGATGCTGCCATCCACAGAGGAGTTAACATTTAAGCATGGGGCTTAGGGTTATGGCGAACTAAACTGTCACCTAGTTCTCCATACAAGTTTCACTTCCCCTGGTCCGTGTTCTGAGGCTTTAACCACTCATTCTCACTTTCAACCGCAAAGGGACTCCAACAGGGGCAGCTGAAATAAAACCCACCATCATCGGCCAGGAACTGAGCTGTCAGAAGAAATGAAAAATCCAGGGGCAACTGCCTTTTTACCATTCATAAGTGAGTTTATCGGGAACTCTCTTGACGTTGAGCTCTAACTATAGCGTTTAAGAAAATCCCAAATTTGAAATAAATAAGTTGGCTGACATACAGACATTTTACATATGAATTTAATAAAATAGATTTTTCTTTTTGAAATCTTTGGTAATCTCTGAAATATATCAACTGCAACCCAGGAACATTGTATCCCAAGTTGTGATTCATGAAATGAAACGGAAATGTATTATGTAATTCAATTTGGAGAGTCCAGCACAGAGCTCATTAGGGCTGTTGCTGGTGATGTGGACTAGAGTTCGGAGGCCTTGTGGTTTGGGCAAATTTCTCTCGGTCCGTACCTCCCCTTCTTCTGAGAACATTTTAACCAAGTATCGTCACCCTTTAAAAATAGCATTCTTGAGCATTTTGCCCACAAATGAGGATTGTTCAGGGGAAATTTTAGGAAAAACTGTGGATTGCCCACCCCCCACCCCCCGCTTTACCATTAACCCGTCTCATGATGAGTCAGGCTCAGAACTGACTCATGGCCTTTCTATGTAGTTCTTGGATCCAGACCAGGCCTCGCCTGTACGTTGGGCAGGTGGACATCAGGGTGTCATCTGAGGTAACCAGAGCCCAGGGAAATGAAGAGACTTCCCCAGGGTGATGCTGCTCTTAAATTCAAGGCTAGAACCAACTCTGAAATCCCTGTGTTTTTTTTTGTTGTTGTTGTTGTTTTTGTTGTCTGTTTGTTTTGCTTTTAAGCTCATCACATGCCTGAATTTCCAAAGCGTAGTTTTCCCTATATATGGTGATTTCTAAGAAAACAAACTGAAAAATGAGTAAGAAAGGACTTTTAGTCCCATCTGATTTTTATTGTACTTCTTTAAGTTTCTTTCTTTAAAACATTTTTTATTACGTTTAGATAAAATCCACCATTTTAACCACTGTAAAGTGCACAATTCAGTGGCTTTTAGTACATTTACAATGTAATGTACTGTTACCACTATTTAATTCCAGAGCATTTTTATCACCTTGAAGAGAAACTCTGTGCCCATCAAGCATTTGCTCCCCATTTTCCTCTTCCCTGAGCCCCTGGTGACCTGATCTGCTTTCTGTCTCTATGAATTTGTCTATTGTAGATATTTCATATCAAGAAATCAAACACAGTGAGGCCTTTTGTGACTGGCTGCTTTTACTTAAAGTTTTTAGAGCTCATCCATGTTATATCATGTATCAGTACTTAATTCCTTTTTATGGTTGAATAATGTCCCATGGTATGTATATACTAATGGGATTCCCAGGTGGCACAGTGATAAAGAATCCACCTGCCAATGCAGGAGACACAAGAGACGTGGGTTCAATCCCTGGGTCGAGAAGATGATCCCCTGGAGTAGGAAATGGCTACTCACTCCAGTATTCTCGCCTGGGAAATTCCATGGACAGAGAAGCCTGGTGGGCTACAGTCCACAGGGTCATGAGGTGTCGGACATGACTGATCCTCATATGTGTATATACTGTGTTTTGTTTTGTCAGTTGATGGATACTGGGGTTGTTTCCAATTTCTGGCTCTTAATGAATAATGTTACTGTGAACACTTGTGTAATAAGTTTTTGTTTGAATTTTTGTTTGTTTATTTTCAATTCTCCTGGGTTTACCTAGGAGTTGAATTTCTGGGTCGAATAGCAGTTTTATGTTTGACTTTTTGAGGAGCACCAGACTGTTTTCCAGAGCTGCTGCACCATTTTACATTCTCACTAGCAATGTATGAAGGTTCCAGATTCTCCACATTCTCAGAGACACTTGCTACTTTTTGTTTTTTGTTTGTTTACTAGAGCCATTCTTGTGGGTATAAAGTGGCGTCTCATGGTTTTGATTTGTTTCCCAAATGACTAATGATGTTGAGCATCTTTTCATTTGCTTATTGACCATTTTTATATCTTCTTTAGAGAAATTTCTAGTCAAACCATTTGACCATTTCTCTATTTGGGTTGTTTTCTTTTTGTTGTTCAGTTGTAAGTTTTCTTTATATATTCAGGATACTAGCCCCTTACTAGATATATGATTTGCATATATTTTCTCCCATTCTGTGGGATGTCTGTTCACTTTCTTGATGGTGTATTTTGTACAAAAATTTCTCCCAAATATATAGACAGGGAAAAACAGAGTTACCTTGTAGTGACCTTCATCAGTTCCCTAGTGGGAAGTGGGCAGAATTTCTTTAGGTGGAGGAAGTTTGTGCCAATTAGAAGCAGAAGTCATTGGGTAGCCAGGAAGAGGCACACTTAATGAAAGCAATTGTCTGGGGTATATGTGACCATTGGCTGGAAAACAAAACTTCTGGTGATGGAAAGAGATTCAGATTAATGGGTTTTGATGGAAATAAAAGGGATCCAGATAGAAAGTAGTGACCTTCCACTAAGGCTGGCCTTTAGCCAGGGATTGTTTCTTGGGATGGAATTCCCAATGAGCCAAGTCCAATGTTTTTCCCACAGGTATGATCCTGGAAGTTGTCTCCTGGAGAAAAGAGCAGAGTAAAAGATATTGTAGGTTATAATTCCATGGACAGAGAAGCCTGGCAGGCTACAGTCCATAGGGTCACAAAGAGTCAGACATGACTGAGTGACTTTCATTTTCAACCTTGCGATAAATAAGGATCCAAATAGTCTAAGAAACTGGGGGGGCTCTGAGGGAAGGTCTCCACTTCACATATCAACTTGCACTTATGAAGAGATGACCCAAATCTGGCGATGACAGGTGCTGTTAGGAATTCTTTGCAGCCTTGAAACAGTCCAGCTGTGTTGGAACGTTTCTAGAACTAAGATTTTGGATAAAGTGTCATGTAGTTATGAACAAGATTTTTAGTTTTGTATATGAACCTGGGGGAAACTGTGAGGCTTTTGCATTGAATCTCAAGATTCTACAGTCAGTTTTCTGTGATGTTTGTGTCCGCTGTTTCCACCATTTAGAAGTATGTATAAGAACATTATAATGAATAAGAGAATATTATAATGAAATAATTCAAAACAAATCACACAAGTGTGCTTATGCAAACAAACACACACACACACACACACACACACACAAACACACACACACTCTTGTCAATGGAGCAAAAGCCCAGAGTAGAAAGAAGACAAGAAGGGGGCTTGTTCCCCTGATGACAACATGCAAGTGCGTATCCCCAGGATGTCAGCTTCCCGGTGAGAAGAGACATAACCTGCTTGGCCCTACTTTTTTGGGCCTGGTCGGGAGAGTGAATGAGAAGATAATTACCTATGTATTTTGGAAGTAGAAGTGTTGTAAAAGAAAATGTTTTATAGTCAGCCAATGAAAAAGAATCTTGTCCAAGGACATCTTCTATAGCCCTCAGCCATCCTTCAGATAGTAAAGGAAGACAACGGAAGTAACAGTGAAAACAAAACTGACCTAATGGCCCAAGTCCCACCGTCGGGGTTATATATTTATTGGGCACTTCTGTTCTTGCTCAGCAAGTGGCTGAGATTCTAACTTCCACAAATAGCTTAGTTCCTCTCTCCTGCAGCTCCGCTGACTCTTCGCTCTCCCTCTCCCTTCCCTGTATTCAGCATCGATGCCCTAATATGTTGCTACGCGTGGACCTGCTGTAAGCTGCTGGCTTCTGGTGTGCCCAGCCTCCCATGCCATTTTAAACAACTGGTGAGTACAGTGGCCCTTATCCAACCATGTCTGCCTCAGATACCAGCATAGGACTGAGAGTAAATATTTTTTGATCAGTTGCTTGATGAATAAAAATATTTTAAAAAATGAAAATGCAAAAATTCATCTTAGAAAGAAAACAGTGGCGTAACCTTTTTAAACGAACCAAAATGGAAACTTACTGGCCGGGAACTATTAACTTATCTCCCAAACACACAGAAGTAGAAACAGACCAGATTTCGGTTTCATAGTTCACATTTCTGTAGCAGGAGTTGTTGTTTTTATTATACGCTCTATGTAGACCAAATTAACACTGAATTATAAAACAGTGGAAAAATGCAGAAAGTTGATAACTTTTGTTTGGTGATAACTTTGATAAATCATTATTTTCATAACACAAATGTACATATTTGACAGATTTTATTTTAGCTCAATCAATGGCTATTTTTAAACAGTACACTAAAACAAAGAAAATGGTAGTGTGGAGTAATGGAAAGAGGACAGGATTTGGCTGTTAAGTCTCAGGTGTAAAAGTAATACACTATCCTTTGTAAAATTCTCTGAGTCTTAGTTTCCTCAATTGCTCTATTAACACGGCAATAACATGTTCTCATACAACCTCCCAGAATTTTGAACAGCCCCAGTGATAGAATGCATGTGACCATGATTTATAAATTCTAAAATGCTCCAGTGTATTAGTTAATATTATTACCAAAATAAAGCAAAGCTCTCTACATCTTCTGTGGAAAGGGGATTTGGCCTTAACTATGATCATTGTAGAATTTCAGATAAGCAGCCCCACTTAGATCAGAATTGGCACTGTGGAATTTTGAGAAATGAATGATCTAATTTCATTTTTGTTTTTGTAAAATCGTCAGACAATTTGTTTGTGGTGCTTTCTTTTTTTTTTTTTTTTCTTTCTTCTCTCTCTTAACATCTGGTTTTCCTGATTTGATCAGACCTAGACATACCAAAAGAGTGTAGAAAATATTTTTGGGATTCATTTGCAGACACTAGTCATTTGGATCTTTTCATGCATTTTATGGGTTCTTATCTCAGCTCAGCCTAGACACTTGTGACTTTAAATATTCCTCATGTAGAAGATGATGTAGTTATCAGGTGAACCTATTTTATATCCAACTTAAGAAGTTTCTTGAGACTGTACTAGTCCAAACTCCTTCATAATAGAAAGGTTGTGGCCTGAGTTATCCAGGTAGCTTCCTGTCATGGTGTGAAGGGAGAAATGTCACTGAGGAGGTGGCTCACATGTGGGATGCCAAGCAAGAAATTAGGAGCCCTGCCCTTATTGGCACAACTAGCTCTTGTACCCTCTTAAGGATGACCTCTGACCCACATAACCAGGTTTCTCGCTCACATCTTTACAGGCATAGACACTCCACAGGTCAGTTGTAATCGACCTCGCTGTTGAGGCAGGTGTGGAGCTCAAGTCCCCTTTCCTCCTCTCCAGGCCAAGACCACCATAATCTCCCTAAGCTTAGACATGAGGAGCTGGATCAGGCTTTATCACTCTGTGGCTTGACTGTGTTGACCCAGTTGGACACTGAAGAAGAGTAAGCTGAAGAAAGATAGGTTACTAACCACCCAGCTAAGATTCCCCATGGCCCAAATTGATGTACACAGATCAAACTTGCTCAGTCCATCAATACAGTCTCAGTCAACAAGCCATCAGGCAGTCAGTCGGTGTTCAGTATTCAAACAAGAGCTACTATGTGAATGAACAAGGGGATGGCAGCCCACTGGCTTTCTTACACATGGAGCCTTTGGGCATCAGTTTCCATTTATTCCTTAATACAGTAGAAAAATATTAATTAAATGCCTGTGACTTGTATGGATGTAAGAGTTGGACTGTGAAGAAAGCTGAACGCCAAAGAATTGATGCTTTTGAAATGTGGTGTTGGAGAAGACTCTTGGAGTCCCTTGGACTGCAAAGAGATCCAACCAGTCCATTCTGAAGGAGATCAGCCCTGGGATTTCTTTGGAAGGAATGATGCTAAAGCTGAAACTCCAGTACTTTGGCCACCTCATGAGAAGAGTTGACTCATTGGAAAAGACTCTGATGCTGGGAGGGATTGGGGGCAAGAGGAGAAGGGGACAACAGAGGATGAGATGGCTGGATGGCATCACTGACTCGATGGATGTGAGTTTGAGTGAACTCCAGGAGTTGGTGATGGACAGGGAGGCCTGGCGTGCTGTGATTCATGGGGTCGCAAAGAGTCGGACACAACTGAGCAACTGAACTGAACTGAACTGACTTGAGCAGTATCTGGGTCCTGGGGAACAGCTTTGTCCACAGTGATTAAAACAAACAAAAACAAAAATAGTAGTGGTCACCGCACCCGTGGAACTTATAGTCTGCCTGGAAGGGGAAATAAATGTGAAACAAAAATACACATATTCCTCTACTGTCAGAAGTGCTAGGAAGGAAATGTATGAAGTTCTATGACAGCGTAAAAAGGGGATGCAATCCAGTTTGAGTGCATTACCATGAAGCTTTCCTAAGGAAGTGACATTTAAGGTGATATTTGAAGAGCGAGAATGGGTCAGCTCAGAAGAGAATTTTAAGAAGCAATTGTTGCAGCAAAGATTCTGTTCCAGGAAGAGACAATGTATTCCAAGAGGTGAAAGAAATTGTATGGTGTGACGTTAGAATAAAAAGTAGAGTTCTGCTGATACTGAGTATGTAGGGACCAGACTATTAAAATCTTTGTGGCCAGGATAATAATTCTGCTCCTTAGCCTAAGAGCAATGGAAAAACATGAAAGGATTTGTGAAGCTCTATATAAGGAACAGTCTGGAGTGTTAAGAGTGAATGTGAGATGCCTATTAGGAGGCTAGAATAGTAGTCAAGATGAAACAAGATGGTAACTGAGAAAGACTAAGGTGATGGTAGAAAATGAATGAAGATAAGTGGACAGAATGGAGAACTTAGTGAAGACTGATGAAGCTTGATGCTAAAAATTCAGCAGTTAGGTGGCTCAAACAGTGAAGAACCTGTCTGCAATGCAGGAGACCTGGGTTTGATCACTGGGTTGGGAAGATCCCCTGGAGGAGGGCATGGCAACCCACTCCAGTATTTTTGCCCAGAGAATCCCCATGGACAGAGGAGCCTGGTGGGCTACAGTCCACGGGGTCACAAAGAGTCGGACACAACTGAGCAACTAAGCACAGCACAAGCACAGGATGCATCCACAGCGACTCTTGGGTTTTGGCTTGTACAATTAAATAGATGAGGGAGCCATCTCCTGACAGGCATTCTGGAAGAGGACCAGGTGTGAGGAAAGATGACAGGTTCAATTTGCACATGGGGATGTTGAGGTACCCTTGTGCCATCTTTGTGCAGACATAGAGTAGAAATTGGATACGTGGGACTAAAGCTCAGGGGAGAGGTCACAGCTGAACACGTGACCTGGATAGTCATTGCCACATTGGCGAGAACTGAAGCCATGGACGGGAATGACATTCAGTGAAGTGAAGGGTGGTGTTGCTGTTGATCTTGCTCAACATCTGCTACCAGCACTAGGTCCTCAGCTACCAGCTCTCACACTCTGAGAGCTGCCTCTTCGAGGCCATTGCGAATGCTTTTCATCCAGGGTTGGCAGGCTTTTTTTCAAATTAAACAGGATTGTGTGTGTGTGTGTGTGTGTGTGTGTGTGTGTGTGTGTGTAGGTAAAGGTTTGTTCTGTGGATCTGGGGTTGGAGAGTTACCACGCACTGCATTTGAGTTTCATTCTCTAACACTCTAGTCTGCCAGTGTTTTCAAAATGGAAGGAGCCAAGTGGCTTTTTCCGGGGTATAATTTGTTTCCTTTACCTTTGGCTTTTTATGGCGCTCACACCTTCTTTCTCCAAGGTTCCCTGCTGCTTGAGACTTTAAACAGTCTGATTTTGTTTCTAATTTTCTCAAAATGTCACCACCCACAATCAACTGGATAACTATGCTTTTCCTTCGTTCAGCAAGGCCAGGAGTCAAACACCTACTCTTTATTTTCCCACCTGTCTTGGCATCTGATCCTGACTCCTCAAATGAGTCTACTGGTTACAGCACTCCATGGTGCTGGCACTCTGTCCCCCGCAGGTGCTCAAACAGTCTGTTCTTTTGAGAGGGCCCTATCAGAGGTCTCGATCTTGCCAGTGGAATTGTATGGCTGGGTTTTCATTGACTTTTAGTTCTCGGTTTGGTTTGTATTGATGGGGAACACATTTTAAAAACACTTCCCTCATCATAGTCCTCAGGTGGCCTTGCTGACTGTTCTACATGTCTTGAAGAAAGGGCGGTTTTGAAGGGCCCAGAGTGTGGATTTTGGAAAAGTGAGAATTTTTGCTTGTGACTGATAGGCCTATTTAAGGCTTGGAGTTTAGTGTCTGTTTTTATTGCCTATCATCTTTTAGTTCTTGTGTATAAAATTGTATATCTTGCCTTGAATTTACCAATGAATTTAGAGTGAGAGTGTAGTATAATGTGCTGGGTTCATGCTCTGGGGGTACCAGAATAATAAAGGAAGCTGTAATCCACATCTTCAAGATGCATATTTGTATAGCAGTGGAGACAGAAAGACAATGACCAAATCTCAAGTGCTATGTTGACAAAGGCAAGGAAGCAGCTAACATGGAGAAAATGAAATATTTCACTCAGGATTTAAAAGCTACACATTTAAAGGAAGTGGATCTGGTTAGTGTGCAAAAAAACAAGCATATTTAATAGTTCACGTCACAGGAAAAGATGGCAATATCCACAGACAAATTATGAAAACAGAATATGTATCCTGAAAGTAGAGCATGGGCTTAAGTACAAAAGACACTTTTCTGCCAGTTAGATGTGTAACAAAAATTAATATTAATGAATAAGTAATTCTAGGAGAATGATGGATGCACGGAATATACCAGTGTTAGTGGAATGGCAAAATTTGTGCAACGTTGAAGCTGGACTTCCAGAGCTAAAATGTCTAATGATTGCTATCTAAAAAAAATACAAGGCTTCCGTAGCCACCAGACAGTAATTAATTTTAGTGAATCTCACACCTGCCTTAAGTTAACAACCTTCTACTCATGTTCATATCTTCATTAAATATCATAACAAAATATACCCATTCATTAGATAGAATTCTAGCTGGTAAGCATGACCCTGATATTTGTAAGAATATATTCACTATCTGTACACCCATTATGTTTTCAGATAACAGGAGAAAAACGCAGTACAATTTTTTCCTCTTGTTAAGTCACTATCATTTAAGCTTTAACCTGGAACAATTAAAATAGAATTTAGGTTTACAAGATAAAAGCATGGCAAGAAATGTCAGATGGCTGTGGAAGGATGTGTTTCTGAAAAGTAGAACTCTCAAGAAAGAGAAACAGAAATGGCTTGCTCAGTCCATCTTGCTTAGGAAAGGAGCTGCAGCTTAGATTATCTAAAGGGGCATGTACAGTGAATGTTGTCACAAATTGTGTTAATTACTGAAGTATTGTGGATGCTAACAGCAAGTAGTATCAAAATATATCCAGGATTGTTTTGATACCTGTAACCTGTATTTGTTGTTGTTGTTCCAAAAACCTTCTTTGTAAAAGCTTTTTTAAATTGAAGTATGTTTTTTAAATTGATTTACAATATTGTATTAGTTTCAGGTGTACAGCACAGAAATTCATTACATATATATGTGTGTATATGTGTGTGTATATAATATATAATAATTCTTTTCAGATTATTTTCCGTTATATTGATACCTGTATTTATAATAAATTTCTGGGGGGACAAGGGTGGATGAATTTCTGTTAAAAGCTGTTCATGTGTGTTACATGTTACATACATGGTAAATATTTATTTACAGTCTTTGTTTAATAAAACAGGCATTTAAGTTTAAGTGAAATCAACCAAAGGGAAATAGGTGCATGGATGTGTGATTCTGAGATTGAAGTGAGTCTTACTATGTAAATAAGATGGGTAATGTGAAAAAAAAAAATAGCATACTTCAAGGTCTGAAGGGATGTGGAGGCCAGATCTAATAGACAGAAATTCTGTATTAGCCCAGAGGACATAACCAGGGCTTAGAATTTTATAGAGAGGTAAAATTTGGCACTCCAGAAGGGAGGACCTTCCCAAGAACCCTAGATATCCAACGTGGGAATGCTTGGCCTCAGCTTTAGTGAACTCACAATGGCAACAGTGTTTAAGCAGGTATTGGATTACTGCTTGTCAAGGATGTCATAGAAAGAACTGATTTGTGTGAAAGACTAGGCTAGATTGGTGACTTTCAACTTCTTTTTAAGGAGCGGAGCTTTTTTTTCAAATCACCTCTTACATAAAAGCAGAAAATTTAAAAATATACAACAAAATAAGAGGAGTGCTTTGGGGAGTCCCACTCTCTTGGTTTCCTCAACTCTCACATAAATGCCCCTTGGCACCTCCTCTGAATTCCAAGAGCTTAAACACCCCTCCTCACTCCATAATATCTAAAGGATTTATGGTTCCTTTTGCTTCCAGGACTCCATGATTATTCTGTATATAAATTGTTCTTGTTTGAATTGCTTCATTAGCGATGTTTCTTTTTGCTTTAACTCCTAAAACATATGGAATTTTACAAATTAGGTTTAGGAATTTTTAGCTCAGAGTTTAGTTTAGGTTTGTCTAACTACACATGTTGACCAGTCAGGATACAGAAATGATGATTTTTTTTCCCCAAAAGAAGAGCTTTTGAGGTCTAGTAATATCTGTTTTAGATTCAGACTACTTGAAATCAGATTGTATGACAATGAGGAAGTAGAGCATTAAGGAACCAGGTCCAATAACTTTGATCAGATTGTATTTAGTGTGTTATGGAATTATGTGTTTCTTTCAACTCTGTCTGGCCACAGAGGCTCTTTTGAAGCTCACGTGTAGGCAGTTAATCTTGACTAGGTTCATTGATTTATAATAGGGAGAAAAATGCTCTTGTGAATCCAAATAACTTAAACTTGAAAAAGTTTTCAGTCAAGTGATTTTGTCCATAAACCACTAATAAAATTAAAGAGATGTCAAACAGAGAACGGATATCTTGCAGGGGTCACTGCTCTGCAGGTGCAAAAACTGGAGTTAACCAGTTAATCAGCTTGGGAGATTCAATGTGCTAACTAACCTAAAAAAAGATGGGTGCATCAGGCAGCTGATGACTTATGAGTCAGAATGAAGAAAAAGGTGGCATGTCTGATTTGAAAAATGAGGCTTTTTAAAAAATCTGTCTATCTGGATTGTTTGTACACTTAGCAGGCCAAATTACAGCTGATTTACAGAAGACAGAAACATTGAAAAGTATTTTCATTGGCACCTTAGTACAGCAGCAAAGAACTGAAGGCATTCTGGTTGTGCATCAGTTGGAGAATATATGGATAGAATGTGGTGGGTGTGAGGGCCTTGGAATATGATGAGTGAACTGTTAGAAGCAACGTGCTTGCTGCAGCATGGCAACACAGATGCATTGTAAAGACACAGAGTTAACACATGGTTGCCTATGGGAGGGATGTGGGAAGATTAGGAGCTGGGGAATGGGAATAAAAGACAACATTCAAACAATTATTTGTTGTATGGTGAAAAACTAGTTGTATGCAGGAGAAATGCCCAAAGTAAAATTTTGAAATGAAGAAGGAATTTATCATATCTGTGAGGATGGATGGAGACTTCTCAGAGAAGGAAATGTTTGGGCTGCCTCTTCAGGCATAGAACAATATGGACAATTTGGAGAAAGTCAACAATTCAGCATAACTGTAGCATATAGTCAGAGAAGGCAATGGCACCCCACTCCAGTACTTTTGCCTGGAAAATCCCTTGGATGGAGGAGCCTGGTGGGCTGTAGTCCATGGGGTTGCTAGAGTCGGACACGACAGAGCGACTTCACTTTCACTTTTCACTTTCATGCATTGGAGAAGGAAATGGCAACCCACTCCAGTGTTCTTGCCTGGAGAATCCCAGGGACGGGGGAGCCTGGTGGGCTGCCGTCTATGGGGTCACACAGAGTTGGACACGACTGAAGTGACTTAGCAGCAGCAGCAGCAGTAGCATATAGTACGTATTGAATAGTAGCAGGAGATGAGGTAAGTGCTACAAGCAGGGTGTAGATTACAGATAGTCTGGTGGACCATATAAGCAACTTGCATTTGATCTCAGAGGGAACAGAACTAAGCTGAAAAAAGTAAGAATGGATTGTGTAATAGACCACTCAACAGGAAGAGCATAGATTGGACTAGAAGAGATAGGACTGAGAAAGAGAAATTAGTTGAAATATTTGAAAGAACCTATACAAGAGAGGACAACTATCTGAATTAGGGAAGTAACCATGAGGGTGGATGCTGGGAAAAGATATGGATGGTATTAAAGGGGGAAACTGGTAAGACAATTGTGACTGACTATATATTACATGAGAAAAAATGAGAATAGCCCTCAAGTTTCTGGCTTGGATGATTAGATGAAAAGTTATGTTGTTAAGCAGTAGAGGGGATTTTGGGGAAAGTTGAGAAGTGGACTTAGTTAAAGTACATGTTGAATTTGAAGCTCTTCGTGTGCCATTCAAGTGGTGCTATCTAATGGGTAATTAGATCTGTTATCAGGAAGTGGTCTGAGCTAGAGGTACACATCTGGGACTTGAGGCAGTCAAAGAGCTGCTGCCTCTGTTTCAGAAACTCAGGGAAAATTTGTAGAAGGAAGAGGAAAAGGGACCAGACCAGAATATGAGGGAATGGGTAGATGAGAGAAGAATCCAAGGAAGGTATTTAGTGTATAACAGAAGAATGAGTATAAGAGAAGTTCAGTCGCTCAGTCGTGTCTGACTCTTTGTGACCCCATGGACTGCAGCACGACAGGCTTCCCTGTCCATCACCAACTCCCAGGGCTTACTCAAACTCATGTCCATCGAGTCAGTGATGCTATCCAACCATCTCATCCTCTGTCGTTTTCTTCTCCTCCTGTGTTCAATCTTTCCCAGCATCAGGGTCTTCTCCAGTGAGTCAGTTCTTTGCGTCAGGTGGCCAAATTATTGGAGTTTCAGCTTCAACATCAGTTCTTCCTATGAATATTCAGGACTGATTTCCTTTAGGATTGACTGATTTGATCTCCTTGCAGTTCAAGGGACTCTCAAGAGTCTTCTCCAATACCACAGTTCAAAAGCATCAATTCTTTGGTGCTCAGCTTTCTTTATAGTCCAATTCTCACATCCATACATGAATAATGGAAAAACCATAGCTTTGACTAGATGGACAAAGGTCTCTGCTTTTTAATATGCTGTCTAGGTTGGTCATAGCGTTTCTTCCAAGGAGCAAGTGTTTTTTAATTTCATGGCTGCAGTCACCATCTGCAGTGATTTTGGAGCCCAAGAAAATAAAGTCTGTCACTGTTTCCATTGTTTTTCCATTTGCCATGTTCGTCTAGTCAAGGCTATGATTTTTCCTGTGGTCATGTATGGATGTTAGAGTTGGACTGTGAAGAAGGCTGAGTGCCGAAGAATTGATGCTTTTGAACTGTGGTGTTGGAGAAGACTTGTGAGAGTCCCTTGGACTGCAAGGAGATCCAACCAATCCATTCTGAAGGAGATCAGTCCTGGGATTTCTTTGGAAGGAATGATGCTAAAGCTGAAACTCCAATACTTTGGCCACTTCATGTGAAGAGTTGACTCATTGGAAAAGACTCTGATGCTGGGAGGGATTGGGGGCAGGAGGAGAAGGGGACGACAGAGGATGAGATGGCTGGATGGCATCACTGACTCGATGGACGCGAGTCTCGGTGAACTCCGGGAGTTGGTGATGGATAGGGAGGCCTGGCGTGCTGTGATTCATGGGGTTGCGAACAGTTGGACATGACTGAGTGACTGATCTGATCTGATCTGATGGGACCGGATGCCTTGATCTTAGCTTTTTGAATGCTGATTTTAAGCCAGCTTTTTCACTCTCCTCTTTCACTCTCATCAAGAGGCTCTTCAGTTCCTCTTCGGTTTCTGCCATAAGGATGGTGTTTTCTGCATATCTCAGGTTATTGATATTTCTCCCAACAATCTTGATTCCAGCTTGTGCTTCATCCAGCCCGGCATATCACATGATGTATTCTGCGTATACGTTAAATAAACAGGGTGACAATATACAGCCTTGATGTATGCTTTGAAATCTGCAAAATACAAGGAAAACTAGGAGAAGGTGATGTATTGGAGGTCTAGGGAATCGAGTACTTGATGAATGAGGAGGCAGACTTTCTTCTATTCTACACATCTATTCATTAGCAAGCAGGAAGGTCATTCCTGTTGCTCACATCTCCACTGATCCCCAACAACACCACTGTCACCCACACCTATGCCACTGTCTGCTCTCTACTGTGATTGTCTCTTAATTGTTCTCTCTCCTCCACACTAATCTTAAACTTTAGCCAGAGTACTTTATCTAAAACATGGGTTCTATCATGTTGCTTCTCTGCTTATAAACCTTAATTACTTCCCCTTATAAATAAAAAAAAAGAACAATCTATACTTTATGATGGACTACAAGCACCTGCAAAATCTGCCCCCTGCTGGTCTCTCCAACCCAACTCCTGCCACTTCCTCCCTTGATCTTCACTGATCTCCATTCTGTTCCTAAGGGGCAACAGTCCCCTGCCCCCCAGGCTCCTTGCTTTTCCTAAAGAGCAGTATGGCTTCTCCATTCTTATCTTTAATGATTCAACTCAAATGCCACATGCCCAGAGCAATCTTCCCCAGTCTCTCTGTCCCTCATTACTCTGTCTTCAGGGTCAGAAGTGAAGTGTCCTCTGTGGTGTCCTAAATGGGAAAGAAATTCAAAAGAGGGGGGATATATATATATATATATATATATATATATATGGGACTTCCCAGGTGGCTCTAATGGTGTGGAATTTGCCTGCCAATGTGGGAGATGCAGATTTCATCCCTGGGTTAGGAAGATCCCCTGGAGTAGGAAATGGCACCCCACTCCAGTATTCTTGCCTGGAGAATTCCATGGACAGAGGAACCTGGTGGGCTACAATCTATGGTGCAGCAAAAAGTCGGATGCAACTGAATGACTGAGCACAGTATGTGTACGTATAGCTGATTCACTTTTCTGTATAGCAGAAATTAAACATTGTAAAGCAACTATACTCCAATAAAACGTAAGCAAAAAGAAATATAGAAGTGAAATCTTCCATATGAGAGTAATAGAGGAAAGAACTGGGTCTTTCCCTTTACAGGAGGAGAACTGCAGGTTTCATCAGCATAGATGCATCTGTGTAATCACCCTCAAAACAAGTTCTAGAATATATTCATCACCACCAAAATTTCCCTCGTGTCCCCTTTCAACCAGTTCCCTCCCTCAGTACTTGCCAGCAGAGGGGGGCTTCTTGTTGATTTTATTGCCAGCCTTTGTGTTTCCCCAAACATCATCAAGATGTCTTATTGGGAAAAGTGGTGGGAAATATGGGGCTTGACTATATTTCAATCCTTCAACATAGTCTGTGCAACTATCAGATTTCCTCTGGGTTGTCTTTCTCTCAGTAAATGACCTCTACCTCTCTGAGCACACATGAGTGGCAAATGCTATTTACATAGAAAATAGCCAGCATTTGTCAGCCAGTCCCAGAGAGGACATATTTCTTCTCTGGAAATTTAGACAATTTTGCTATTTTTGGTTCTATAGTTATCAATGTCTTCAAAAACATTATTTTATATTATTTTTCTATTTTACCCCAAATTGTTGCAACAAAAATGTTGGGCTACCACATCCTGCTGAATAGTACTTGAAAGTGGAGGTCTGTTTTCTCTCTAAAAGCCAACTTAAAAATTGCTGGAACTTCCCTGGTGGTCCAGTGGTTGAGAATCTTTGCAACTGATGGTTAAGAATGCAATCAAGGCATTGCAGTGTCATGGAGCCACTAAATCTGCGTGCCACAACTAGAGAATCTGTGTGCTGCAACTGAAGATCCCACACGATGCATGAGGATCCCATGTGCCTGCCACAGCTAAGACCTGACACAGCCAAATAAACACATAAATATTTTTAAAATTTGTCAACAAGTACTTCTTTGACATTCTCTACTCCAGCAGAGGGATCTTCCCAGCCTCCAGGAGATGTAAGAGAAACATAGGGATTGAACTTAACATCTCTTGTATCTCCTGCATTGGTAGGTGGATTCTTCACCATGCCACCTGGGAAGCCCTATTTCTTGGACCCCTGTTTTATTCTTAATATGGCACTGAAGGAGTTAGAAAAAGAATCTAAGCCATGAGTTTTAATCAAGGTAGCTGACATCCATTTGAGAAGGAAAAACATACCTGAGTGGAACTATTAGAAAGCATGACAGTTATGTTGATTCTAATGGGGACACCTAGAACCTTGATTAAGTGATTCTGTCTTCCAGATCTCATTTTCGTCCATTGCAAATGAGAGGTTTGATTCTGATGAGTAGTTATCAAATGTTTCTGTTAAATGCACTGAGCCACGTAATACGGCTGGCCAGCTGAATAGCTGCTCAGGATATCCATCTATATGAGGTGTTAAAACAGTGATGGAAATAAAATAAAATGGAGAAAACTGAATGTATCAGAACTCCTCTCAGGAAGAGGACCATATGTGATCTCAGAGTCAGCCGTTTGGGATATTGGGTGAGATTCCCAAGGAGCTTGCCTAAGAAACAACAGATGGAGGATAAACCCTTCTAATGAGGAGGAATCTGGTTTAGTGCAGGGCTTTTGTTCTGTTGCACTGCAAGCTTGGGCCCCATTCAAGATGCCTGGGATGACAGAGCCTCACTACCAGTGGTCCTGTTTTTCTGCCCTCTTTACATACTGCTTAGTATGTCTACATAAATGAACAAATATTTTTAAAATGTAATCTGAACAGGAAACACTCAAGTATGAATGCTGCATGCCTCACCAAGCTCTGCAGCAAATAACTGCTTTACAAATGAGTTTTTACATAGAATCCCAGTGTAAAAACCAGATGAAACAAAAACCACCCTGTTTAAATTAGACGTAAGGACACGGGACTTTGTTCACTCAGTTTCCCTTTAAACCTGCTGAGAAAATGTTGTCAGATTCTAGTTCTCAATGGAATAACTGTTTAAAAACTACTGATCTAGCTGATTTCCACCCTTTTTAAAAAGCACTAATCTTCTCTGATTCTATGATAAAGTACAAATATCTAGAGAATCGTATAGCAGTGCTTTGTTTCTTAAATTGTTATATATCTCTCACCAAAATTAATATTTTCGCTGGTTCAATAACAAGTATTTTGAGAAAAGTAGAACATTGACATGTTAAACATACAATTGTCATTTATAGTTTCTCTTTGTCTTTTTAAGAAACTTATGTTCTGAAAGTTTTCTTGAACTTTCAGCCCTTGTATTAAATAATGTGTTTTCATTTCCATGAACTCATTCTTGTTCTCTGATGACGTCTTTTTAAAAAAATAATCACCACTCTCGTTTTATGGAAGCCCTCTCTTAAGCCTCTCTGAGGCTATGCATTAGAGTTCTTTGGGTTTCTGTTTCTCTTTTTTTAGGTTACCTTCTTCTTGTTTCTCAGTATTTGCTTCTGTTCTGTTCCTTCTCTTTTGAAGAGCTGAATCTTTGTAAGTTTCCCAGAAGTCTTGACTGCAGTTCATATTTAAGAAGGAATAACTAGGTTGATTAATAAAAGCAGATCCAGGATTTCCTCTGTGGTTTGGGGCCCCTTTCCAGAAGGAGATGGCGATTCAGATTCTGGGGATCTTGGCTGTCAGGCTTTCTCCCTCCACCTCAGCTGGGACTAGATAAGAAAGTCAATATTGGGTACCCACTCTCATGTGGAACACAGAGCCCTCCTAGGCACATTGCTAAATTCCTTTGGGAGCACATCTCAGGTCTATGATCCAGGAGAAGACACTGCTGCTGCATGGGGCAGAGTGATTGGAGAAGGGATGGGATCAGGCTGACTCCGCAGAATTGCAGAGGCTCTTCATTCACTACTTCAGCCTCCTCTTCCATTCCCTCCGCTCCTGCTCACTCCAGACACTCTGCCATGAAAAACTGCATGTGGCAGCCTTCGTCTTCTACCTGCTCTGAGCTGTGGCTTCTTGCATCCTAGTTTATTAGGCAGTATGATCCTGTTGTCTAGGATTTCTAAAAGAATGACCATTACTCCCATTACCAGTGCTTTTAACGGGTTTTTCCCTTTTGTATTTTACTGCAGTGGCACACTAAAGATGGGGAAGTTGGAAAGCTCCATTCAGGGTGTAGGCAATAGTGGTACATTGCCGTAGAGAATTTATAAACAATAATAAAAACCAACCCAAAGAAAGTCTGGTTTTTATTATCACCAAGATCAGTGATAAAATGTTCTCCCTACCCCCTAAAAAAGTATCTTAAAAAAAAAAAAAAGTTCTAAACAATTTCATTGGTTACTGTAGAGTTTTAATAAAATATATGTATGTTTCAAATAAGCACATTTTTACTACTATTGTCTAACAAACATTGGATTCTACAGAGAAGTTAATTTGGAAACCTCCCAGTTATACAGTTGGTTCCAACACAAATGGACTCAGCCACACATGTTTGTTTCAAGAGTAAATTTATAAAGTTTTGGAATCATTCAAGCTTGATTTTGGCGTAACTTGTGTTTCCAATTCCTGTGGTACTGCATATTCCTGCATATAACCAGTAGATTGGAAATAACCATTGACAGGGCAGTATTGTGAAGATAAAGAAACAGAACTTGAGTAACTTCATTGTCTCATTCTGTGTGACCATTCCGAGTTTTATTTGTGTTTCAACTTAAAACAATGATATACAGAGCAAACTGTGAGGCATAACATCTTTTATTGTAAGTGCAAATTGTAGTTTGTGCATGAAATCTTTTATTAAATTACAATAGTATCTTGAAATGGAAGTTTTGTGTTTATAAATTAATTCTTTGTTTTAAGCTATGGTCCAATCCAAGGAAACAGTGACTGTTACTGAAAGTAATTTTGTCATAAAGGAAAAGAGAGTATTAAAAGACTACTCCAGGTGCCAAAGAGCAGTATGCATGCCAGTGTTTCAAGTCATCTCACTGGGTTAGAGGAAAGAAGGAAGGAAGTCCAGGTGTTTAGGCGACCATTTTGAAGCAGAAGATTGGGTACTATGATTAAAAGGAGAATTCAAGAGGTAAAATGACATTTCAAAAGCAATGGAAGTTCAGTAGTGGAACTTGTCTCCCACTTGTGTTTCTTTTAGCCAAAATGGTCTCTGCAATTTATGTGAATACTTGGCCCTGTGAAGAATATGCACACACATCCAGCTCTACCAGTCCTTCTGGGCTAAGCACGAGTCCCGTTCCTCTTGCTACCATTTCTCAGACAACTTTAGCCCAGACTCATCTCAACTCTCATATCTTACTCATCCAGCATTTTTCATACTGTACCTGTGTTTTGCTTCTACTCGGACTACAAGCTCTTTAAGAGCTGGGATCTATCTTATGGGTGCCTACATTCCTGGCAGCACAGAGACTATTTACTCGAGGTTCCCAGGGATGGTTGCTGACGGACATGTCTATGGCAGGCTTGCTAAGAAGGGTTAGTCCTCAGTGGTGACCTACTTGAAGGTGGATTAAAAAAAAAAAAAAAAAGAACTGGCCAATTCATTTGGAAACGGGATGAAAAATGAACTCTGAAATCTAAGTGCTATTTTACATCTTAGTCAAAAATGAAGTACAGTGATGAAGCAATGGGATTTCCTGCTAGTTTAATTGACACAGTGGCTCTAAAGGAATTTCCAAAAGTGTGATTTCAGATGTGTTCTGTGCTAAGGAAAGGTCACTGGCATACTCATGTAGCCTCCTTCAGAGGGACTGCTCTGAAAGATAATACCCAGTGCATCTGCTGGTTCTGTTACCTAAATATCCAGAGGTAATACTGTTTTCTCAAAGGACTAGATCACACTGAAGGCATTGGTTCAATCTGAATCTCATTATCAGAGATTAAAGGATGACTTAATTTGATAAGAGAGTAACAGTTTTGCTTTCTCAGTTTAAGAGAAAGTCATTGTTGTAATCAGATACCTTCTGTACTGAAGCTGAGCAAAAAATTGTTGCTCAATTCAATTCCATGGAGAAATAGAAAAGGGTAGGGTAGGGTAGCTATGGCTGTCAAAAGAATATTAGCTTATGTCATCAGGATCCCCCCCACCCCCCCTTTTTTTTTTTAATCCACACAGTTTAACAGATTGAGGAAGTGGTGGGAGAAGAGATAGCTGTAAAGATTCAATCTTCAACAAAAAGATCTTTCATTTGGAAAGATAAGGCTGTGTTTGGTTAAAACAAAACTTATCAAGTCATGATGGGATTGATAGGATAAACTGAGATTTGTTCAATAAACACAAATGCTAGATATTCAAAAGTGGTAAATTTAGAGTAAATAAAAGGGAATTATAATTTCCATAGTCTTCCCTGCTATCTCAGCTGGAAAAGAATCTGCCTGCAATGCAGGAGACCCTGATTTGATTCCTGGGTTGGGAAGATACTCTGGAGAAGGGACAGGCTACCGACTCTAATATTCTTGGGCATCCCTGGTGGGTCAGAGGGTAAAGAATCCACCTGCAATGTGGGAGACTTGGGTTTGATCCTTGGGTTGGGAAAATATACTGGAGAAGGAAATGGCAACCCATTCCAGTATTCTTACCTGAAGAATCCATGACAGAGGAGCCTGGCAGGCTACAACCCATGGGATTGCAAGAGTCGGACTTGACTTAGTGATTAAACCACCACCATAATTTTGACAGAGGGGAGTGAATACACTTCTGGAACCCATTAACCTAAGAAGTGGCACTGGCAAAAATATAAGTAGACTGCCAAGAGATTTGATCCCTTCATGGGTGACAGGTTGTTGCTCAATTGTACTCCATGGACTGCAGCATGCCAGTCTTCCCTATCCTTCACTATCTTCCAGAGTTTGCTTAAACTCATGTCCATTGAATCAGTGACACCATAGAAACATTTCATCCTCTGTTGCCCTCATCTCCTCCTGCCTTCAGTCTTTCCCAGCATCACAGTCTTTTCCAGTGAGTCAGCTCTGCCACATGGAGTGGCCAAAGTATTAGAGCTTCAGCTTCAGCAATAGTCCTTTCAATAAATATTCAGGGTTGATTTCCTTTAGGATTGACTGGTTTGATCTTCTTGCTCTCTAAGGGACTCTCAATAGTCTTCTGCTGCTGCTGCTGCTATGTCGCTTCAGTCATGTCTGGCTCTGTGTGACCCCAAAGACGGCAGCCTACCAGGCTCCCCCGTCACTGGGATTCTCCAGGCAAGAACACTGAAGTGGGTTGCCATTTCCTTCTCCAATGCATGAAAGTGAAATGTCAAAGTGAAGTCGCTCAGTCGTGTCTGACTCTTAGTGACCCCATGGACTGCAGCCCACCAGGCTCCTCTGTCCATGGGATTTTCCAGGCAAGAGTACTGGAGTGGGGTGCCATTGCCTTCTCTGCAAGTCTTCTACAGCACCACAATTCAAAAGCATCAATTCTTCGGCACTCAACCTTCTTTATTGTCCACCTCTCACATCTGTACATGACTATTAGAAAAACCATAGCTTTGACTCTATGGACCTTTGTTGGCAAAGTGATGTCTCTGCTTTCAATACACTGCCTAGCTAAAGCAAAATTATTCAGGGAGGCCAGGATGACTGGTCACTTTCCTGATCTCCAAGGCTGATGTTGAATGCGATACTCCAGGCCTCTAGGACTTATTCTTGGTTTCATCATTGCAGACAGTCTTCTGGACAGCAGGGACCAAGGAACTGGCCCAGGGACCAAGGGGCACCATTCTGATGTTCTCAAGTTTCATCTTCCCAGGCTAAATATTAACTTTCAGCCTGGAGTATCTGTCACCAAGTCATCTGTCTTAGTAAATGCTCTTGGGGTCCCAGTATCAGAAGGAGGCAATGAATCTTCCCTGCTGACAGTGAGAATACCCACACCCAGCCACCATCATGATTCCCGCATCCCACAATGTTCATGACAGTAAATTAGGCACCAAAGATTGTTTACATAACCCTTGATACCTGGTATATTTGTCAGCCCCACTCCATGGTCTGTGACTTTTGTAGAGCCAGAAAATATTTAAAATAGAAGGCTACAGATAATATATAAAATTATGAGCACTTTACAAGAATTCAAACAAGTTTATCTGAACATTTCCCTCAGATCTCATATATTTCCTTTCCTCCCCATTTTGTCTCCATTTTCCTCCCCTACTTTGTTCGTTTTAATTCCATACTCAAACAGAGTAGCTTGTGCTCTCCCTGTAAGCTTTTCACTGGATTCTCTGCTTGCTTCCCTTTTTCTTCTTCTTCTAAGTCGCTTCAGTCACGTCTGACTCTGTGTGACCCCAGAGACGGCAGCCCATTAGGCTCCTCTGTCCCTGGGATTCTCCAGGCAAGAACACTGGAGTGGGTTGCCATTTCCTTCTCCAGTGCATGAAAGTAAAAAGTGAAAGTGAAGTTGCTCCCTCGTGTCTGACTCTTAGCGACCCCATGGACTGCAGCCTACCAGGCTCCTCTCCATGAATTTTCCAGGCAAGAGTACTGGAGTGGGGTGCCATTGCCTTCTCAGCTTGCTTCCCTAAGTAGCCATTTTCTTAGCTACACTAATTGGCTGTGTGTGCATGTGATTTCCAAATCTGCAGACCCCACCATAACTTTTATCCTAACTCTTGACCATGTGTCCAGTTGCTTTCTTCTTAGTTTTATGGTTACACTGACCTTGTAAGTTTAGTCTTTAGCCAAAATTCCTGTGTTATGTTATAAGACCTGGTTGTGAAATAAAGACATTGTTCCTTAAAACAATCTCTATAGAGTGTCATCCCAATCAAAATAGAAACATTGGGGAAATATTCATTTAGCATGTATTTCTCAAAACACTTTTGGAACTTCTGTGTGTAGTCCTCATTGGTGGTAAGTTTGTCCTTTGACATTGGAATCTGATTTTCATTTCTTTTTTCTTTGCATGGCATATGGGATCTTAGTTCTCTGGCTAGGGTTTGAACCCACACTCCCTGCATTGAAAGTGTGGCATCTTAACCACTGGACTGCCAGGGAAGTCCCAGAATCTGTTTTTTTTTTTTTAAATAAGAGTGAATGTTACCTGGTTTAGATTAAGCAACTCTAATGGTAAATTAGCCCTTACAGATTTAGATAGTGCTACAAATCTTACTTTGATCCAGCTATAGCTTTTCTTATGCAGTCTATTCCTTTGTATAATTGAGTATCTACTTTGTTTTCAGAACTACAGAAGAGTTGCTGGTATTGAGATGAATAATATGTATATAATGTTATTGAAATAAATGCTTTGTGTGGAGGAAATTTTTGACCTTGATTCTAAGAATCCATTATATCCATTTTTTTCAGGTCAGGACTAATTCATGAATTGTGAAATTTTAAATTTGGTGGTCACTTTCTGTGGTTGTTTTTCAGTTCAGTTCAGTTCAGTTCAGTTGCTCAGTCGTGTCCGACTCTTTGAGACCCCATGAATGGCAGCACGCCAGGCCTCCCTGTCCATCACCAACTCCCAGACTTCACTCAGACTCACATCCATTGAGTCAGTGATGCCATCCAGCCATCTCATCCTCTGTCTTTCCCTTCTCCTCCTGCCCCCAATCCCTCCCAGCATCAGAGTCTTTTCCAATGAGTCAACTCTTTGCATGAGGTGGCCAAAGTATTGGAGTTTCAGCTTTAGCATCAGTCCTTCCAAAGAAATCCCAGGGCTGATCTCCTTCAGAATGGACTGGCTGGATCTCCTTGCAGTCCAAGGGACTCTCAAGAGTCTTCTCCAACACCACAGTTCAAAAGCATCATTTCTTTGGCACTCAGCTTTCTGCACAGTCCAACTCTCACATCCATACATGACTACTGGAAAAACCATAGCCTTGACTAGACAGACCTTTGTTGGCAAAGTAATGTCTCTGCTTTTCAATATGCTATCTAGATTGGTCATAACTTTCCTTCCAAGGAGTAAGCGTCTTTTAATTTCATGGCTGCAGGCACCATCTGCAGTGATTTTGGAGCCCAGAAAAATAAAGTCTGACACTGTTTCCACTGTTTCCCCATCTATTTCCCATGAAGTGATGGGACCAGATGCCATGATCTTCGTTTTCTGAATGTTGAGCTTTAAACCAACTTTTTCACTCTCCTCTTTCACTTTCATCAAGAGGCTTTTTAGTTCCTCTTCACTTTCTGCCATAAGGGTGGTGTCATCTGCATATCTGAGGTTATTGATATTTCTCCCGGATATCTTGATTCCAGCTTGTGCTTCTTCCAGTCCAGCGTTTCTCATGATGTACTCTGCATAGAAGTTAAATAAGCAGGGTGACAATATACGGCCTTAACGTACTCCTTTTCCTGTTTGGAACCAGTCTGTTGTTCCATGTCCAGTTCTAACTGTTGCTTCCTGACCTGCATACCTTTTAATTGAGTGCAATAAAATAGAATATGTATAATGTATTTTCCAGCATTGTTGAGATATCATTGAAATAGAAGAGAATAGAACAGTATTGAATAGATTAGAATTCTGCTTCTCTTTAGGATATAGAAAGCTGCAAGATAACTTTGCTTCTACTCTATTAATGTGCCAAGACTAAATAATCAAACCAAAACTAAATAATTTTATTAAACTAATAATAGAGTTTAGGTAACGAAGCAACCAGGTAAATAGAATTTCAGAAGTATGGGTCTCTCCAAGGAGAAGAAACACATGAACTCTTTCACCTTTGTCATAGCATGGGAAGAAGTGGCTGCCATAAAAGGGGAGAAGACCACTGACATTTTGATGAATTCTAAAAGGCTGAGCATGGATTCATATGATAGTTTAGAATAACTGGGAATCCCAGATACAAGAGAATTTACACTCATTTACAAACTCTTTTATACTAATATCCAGTGGGTTCTCAAAAGAAAGACTGGGGCCTGTGCAGGAGTGAGGGTTGAATGCTCATTGGTAGAGATCAGCTCCCGCTGATGCACAGAAATAAAGCACTGTTAACTTTCTTAGCTCTCCCTTATACCTAGGAAAAGGTTTCAAGATCTGGATAAAGGGCTTGAAACTCTTTTGGATCTAGGATTCTGCACTGATACAAAGCAGACATCTTTTATCACTGAGAGGGGAACAAGGGATTCTACCACCAATGCCCCGTCTCCTACCTCTACCATATCAACAGAAGGCAGAGTTGCTACCATGGTGATAAGAAGGAAAGGAGCACCCAAAATGCTCAGTCCCCACGGCCCTGGTGCACAGTACTTGTCTAAGACCAAATCTGGATCAGGAGAACCAAGAACCCCCACTATGAGTCTAGCCCCAAATAATGAGCAGTAGCTGTCTACTGTTGCAGTTGGTCAGGAGCATGAAGACAGATGGATCTGTGGCACAGAGCTGAAGCATCTGCTGAAAGCTGAGTGGAGTAAGACCATAGAGGAAAACGCCTCAACACTCCACACTCCACACTCCACACTAAGCACAATGTAACAGCAGCCCATTGCCAGAGGAATTTGAGTCTGTGCTACACCAAAGGTTGTGTGTCTGTGTGCATACTTCAGTTGCCTCCAACTCTGTGTGACCCTATAGACTGTAGTCTGCTAGGCTACTCTGTCCATGGGATTCTCCAGGCAAGAGTACTGGAGTGGGTTGCCATGCCCTCCTCCAGGGTATCTTCCCCACCCAGAGACCAAAACCTGGTCTCTTATGTCTCTTGCATTGGCAGGTGAGTTCCTAACCACTAGCGCCACTTGGGAAACCTGACTATAGCAATAAGATACCCAGATCAATGAGACTGAATCAATTCAAACAGCCCAATGGAAGAAGAGACATGCTTATTTCTGCATGCAAATATTAACCCTATCTATATTGTTCTTCTAAACAGAATTTTTAAGTACATAAAGCAAAAACTTGCAACTCAGTGGAGAAATAAACAAGTCCACAATTACAGGTTGAGAACTTAATACTCTAATGCAGTAACTGATAGAACAAGTAGACAAAACATTAGTGAGGGCTATGGAAGACGTGTACTAGCAGAGTGATGCTTAGAACACTTCACCCACCAGTAACAGAATGCACATTTTTTTCAAGTGCACATGTTCACTAAGATGCACTACCTTCTGAGCCATAAAACAAAGCTTAACAAATTTCAAAGAATTGGAATTATTCAGAGTATGTTCTTTTGGTAAGAATGGATTTAAGTTAGAATCAAGAACAGAAAGTTATTGGAGAGAGTATTGTAAAATACTCAAATATTCTAAAATTTAATAATAGATTTCTAAGCAATCAGTGTGTCAAGAAATCACAAGGGCAATTAGAAAATATTTTTAGGGCCGATGCACTATGATGACGCTGAGGGATGGAATGGGAGGGACAGGGATTCAGGATGGGGGACACATGTATACCCATGGCTGATTCATGTCAGTGTATGGCAAAAACCACTACAGTGTTGCAAAGTAATTAGCCTCCAATTAAAATAAATAAATTAATTAAAAAAAAGAAAATGCAAACAGTATATAAAAATTTATGTGATGCAGCTATGGCGGTGCTTAGAGGGAAATGTATAACAGAAAAGAATAGGATAGAAAGTAGTAATGCAATGCAAGGATTCTATTTAGGAACTGCACACGTAGTAACTAATGTTAGGTCAGCCACTGTGAGCCCTGTGGGAGATACCTTTGAAGGAGACATGACATAAATACACATTGGGTGGAAATGTGTTTATAATTTATTGCTTACTTTTCTCATTTGATTTTATAAAATAAGGCAGCCAGTTTGATTATCAGTTTAATAGGAGCTCCCAAGTGTATTGATTTTTTTTATTACCATAGTCCATAGTTTTGAAGTAAAGTGAGAAATTTTTCTCTGCTCTTAGCAAGAGTGCGGGACTTTCTACCAAATTTCAGTTATGAATGTTCAGTGCATTTTTCAGAAAGGAAGTTTAGAATATGACAGTTTTTGTGTTTATAGCAATTGTGGTATTTAATTCTAACTAGTGTAGATTGCTCAATAAAACATATTGGTTTTTCATTAGAAGAAAAAATTAATTTGCATGTTCAGTTTCAACTCCTGGATGTAAACTGATGATATTGAGAAAAATCATTCTCCCTATTCTAAAAAAATACCTTATAGTAAAGTTTACTGAAAATACAGTTTTATCAAATGCTGAAAATACAACGAGAATAACAGAATCCAGTGTATTTTTTAAATTTATTTTTTAATTGAAGAGAAATTGCTTTACAATATTGTGCTGGTTTCTGCCATACATCAACATGAATCAGCCATAGGTATACACATGTCCTCTCCCTCATGAACCTCACTCCCACCTCCCACCCTATCCAACCCTCTGGGTTGTCACAGGGCCCAGGTTCCAGCGTATTTTTATTATGAAATTTCAAACCTTCAAAATTAAGAGATGAAAATCTACTTGGCAATACAGTATGCCAAATTTGTTGATAAAAATTCTCAAATATTTTCACTGGGCAAAAAGAGTTATTGTGACATTTTCTACAAAGTTTTGTAACCATTGAGTAAGCTTTTTTTATTATCAGATTTAATAGTTTATAGTATTAATATGTAGTGTGGTAAAAAGAAAAAAGTATATATGTGATATATACAGCCATAGCTGCATCACAAAAATCATATAATTGCTAGGAAAAAGATTTTTTTCTGTTGTTTATTGATGATGTGTATTGTTGAAGAATATTCCATAGCAATGTTTATTACATCATTATATTCAATTTTGGATTCTGCAATCCAGTCTGATGAAGTCCTGATATTTTTAACACTTATAATTTATGACAGGTAATTGTGGCAAGACAATTTTACAGAGGACTTGTTCAGTTGTATTAATTTTACTGAGATTATAATTTAACATAGTTTTAAATTTCTTCCTAGACTCAGGAAGAAAAGTTATTATTCAATATAAATTAACCGAAAAAGCTTTAAAAAATAATTGTAGCTGATAAGGCAATATATATTGGAAAGCATATAGGAGTTAATAAAATTATTAGTCTATTGATAATGGCTTCATTTCAAAACATTTAAAAATACATCATAAATCTTGGGAATATCAAAAACTTCTGCTAATGGTTATGAATATATTTAAAATATTTAAAATTATTTTTAATTTTTTAAAAGAATTTACTAGGTAACTGGTTTTGAAAGTATTTTGTCCAGAGATTGTGGTTAACCATTGACATTTACTATTATCATTCTGAAATTCCTAGATTTTGGAAGAGAAAATACTAAGCAGGGCAGAGAAGTTCACAAATGAGATTCATATTTTCAGTTATGAAAGAATCTCTCTTGGAAAATATTTCTACAGATGTCATATGGGTAACAAGTTTGGCTACTTAACTGATATTTTTAGCATTCTTAACAAATTTAATTTAAAACTGCCTGGAAAACCAATGCTATATTTCAACATGTCAAATATATCAGAGACGTTCCAGAAGATGTTGTTATGGCAAGCAAAACCCAAAATTAGTCACCCTAGTTGCTATGTTTTCCCAACATTGCTGTAACATATTGAAAAGAATGCTATTAATGAAGCCAATTTGAATAAAACAAAATTTAGAGGTGTTGTTACTTTTCGCTTTCATGTCTCAAACTTCTAATCATTACTCTCCAGAAGAGAAATTTAAAACATTAAAGAAATATGTTTTCTTTGCAGATTTTGAATTAATAATTTATTTAAACTTGGTCAACCAAAAAGTTTTATTGTATTTCAATTCTTCATTTATACCAGAGACTAGAACATAGAATTTACCATTATTTTTGGCTATGATTACTTGAAGATTTCTATTGCAAATAGAAAAAGTATATATTTATAATTAGCATTCGCAATCACATACTTGTGTAAGCTAGGATTTTCAGTAATGAATTGATCAAAAACAAAGGCAGACTTAAAAGTCTACTAAAAGTCCTCTGTTTCTAAGGTGGCAAAACAAGGGGTGGGTTTGTCATTCCACTTGAAACAACCAAATATTTTTTTTTAGATGTAAAAAACAGACAAGATAAAGGAAACAACAATTTTCAGGAAATTAGGTATCAGGTGAGGAAAGGCAGTGATCTCTTAGATATGAGAAACCAATGAATTGACCCTTGTCATTGGCCACAGTGAAGGCAGGGGGGACCCAGGCAGAGTTTGTTGGTCTCTCTAAGTTGAAGAGGCAGAGATGAGATGTGTGCAGCTAGAGTCACAGAGCAGAGTACCAAGGAAAGGAGAATTGCATGGATAGAAAACAAATTGATTTGCAGAGTCCTGCTTAAATATTAAGCAGAGTAATGAGCTGTTCTTATCAGCCAGACTGGAAAACCTCATCATTCATAATTCAAAAATTCTCACAGGAGTCTTGCCTCAGTTGTGGGGCTTAATTAGCCTTAACTTAGAGGCAGTGCTTCCCAGGTGCTGCTACTGCTGCCGCTGCTACATGCTTCAGTCGTGTCCGACTCTGTGCGACCCCATAGACGGCAGCCCACCAGGCTCCCCCGTCCCTGGGATTTCCAGGCAAGAACACTGGAGTGGGTTGCCATTTCCTTCTCCAATGCATGAAAGTGAAAAGTGAAAGCGAAGTCGCTCAGTCGTGTTCGACTCTTAGTGACCCCATGGACTGCAGCCTACCAGGCTCCTCCGTCCATGGGATTTTCCAGGCAAGAGTAGTGAAGTGGGGTGTCATTGCCTTCTCCACTTTCCAGGTGGCTCAGTGGTAAAAGAATCCACCTGCCAATGTAAAAGCCTTTGCTCTGTAAATAGAGAAAGCCCACATGCCACAGTGAAGAGCCCACACACTGCAATGAAGATCCAGTGCAGCCAAAATTTTTCTAAAAAATTTTTAAACAGCTGGAAGATCAATTAGGCACATTCCTGGGACATGCAAATTATATATATATATATATATATATATATATATATGAGATCCAAGTTAGACTTTTAGAAGTTAAAACTACAATGTTTGTGATAAAAATATATTGTATTTGTTTAACGTCAGATTAGACACTGCAAAAAATAGATTAAAAAACTGAAAGACAGTGGTAGAAATTATCTAAAATCAAACACACAGGAAACAAGCAAAATATGGATTATCAATGAGTTGTGAGACAACTTGAAGAAACTTAATGTAATAAGTGCAATAGGAGCTCTGAAATAGAAGGGAGCACACATATGTATGAATGGTTAAATAATCCCAAATGTGGTGCAAACGCTAAAGCTATAGGTCTAAGAAAACCCCAAAACTCCAAGCATGAGAAACATAAAGAAAATTATAGGAAAGCAAGCTATAATAGTATTTCAAAAGGAATGATAAAGAAAGAATTTTGAAGTCATCCAGACAAAACAAGATACACAAGAACAAACACAAAAATGATAGCAGACTTCTCAGCAGATTGTATAGAAACTATACAAGCAAGAAGTCAGGGGAACAACATATTAAAAGCAATAAAGGAAAAAAAAAACTGTTCACCTGGAATTTTATATCCAGTAAAAATATCTTTAAAAATAAAAAGATGGAGGTTCAAGAGGGAGGGGACACACGTTTACTTATGGCTGATTCATTGTTGCAGGGCAGAAACCAACACAACATTGTAAAGCAATTATTCTCCACTTAAAAAAGGGGAAAAAAACCTTGTTTCAAATATACAAAGCCAAAGCAATTATCAGAAGATTTGCACTACAAGAAATGTTGAATGAAATAATTCAAACTAAATGTTGAATGAAGTAATTCAAACCTAAGGGCTTCTCTGGTGGCTCAGTGGTGAAGAATCTGCATACCAATGCAGGAGACGTGAGTTTGATTCCTAGGTCAGGAAGATCCTCTGAAGAAGGAAATGGCAACCCACTCCAGTATTCTTGCCTGAGAAATCCCGTGGACAGACAAGCCCGGTGGGCTACGAGTCCGTTGGGTTGCAACGAAGTGGACAAGACTTAGTGAGTAAAGAACAACATAGGAAAGTGATACTAGACAGGAGACTGCACAAAAGAATGAAAAGCCTATAAAATGATAACTACAAATTTCCTGTGATTTAAACATCTTTAAATGCTATTAAAAATAATACAAATTTAATGTGGTATTTATAGTACGTGTAAAAATAAAATGCATGACAACAATAGCACAAACACCAGGAAGAAGGAAATGAGTAGCTCTATTGTAAGGTTCTTCTACTGTACGCCAAGTGGTATAATATCTCTGGAAGATAAACTGTGATAAGATGGTATGCATGCTTTAAACCCTAAAACAACAAATGAAACTTTTAAAACATTATAGCTGAAGAACTAACAAAGGAAATAGAATTGAATAATAAAAATATCTGAAAACTGGAAACATACCAAATATCCATCAATAGGAGAAATGAGTAAACAAACTGTAATATATATATATAATGGAATACTGTTTAGCAGTAATAATGAATCACTGAAACATACAAAAACATATATGAAGCAGAAAATAATTATGTGGAGTGAAATAGCTAAATACATAATTTTTTTAAAGTATAACATTTACTAGGAGGTTTTTGTTCTGTTATTCTTCCTCCAACAGTTTCTGTATTACATATGGCAGGCATGAAAATAACCATAGTGTGTAATAAATGCTTCAGTAGTGATACACATTTTCTTCCAAAGAGTGATTAGAAACCAGTACTTAACATAATTGACAGAATGCCACCCAGTTTTTATGCCTTCTTCAAACATTATTTGGCTTGGCACAATGCGTATCAAATAAATGGATCCTGTCTTTATTTTGGTTCTTCCAAGGCTTTATATTCAAAAGCTTAGTTGTCATTGCAGCCAGATCTCTCCCCTGGGCTCCAGATCATATATCTGCTCATCCACTTTATGTCTCTACTTGGAGACCTCAAATGTGTCTCAAATTCAACAAGCTTCAGATCAACCTAGTCTTCCTTCAGTGTTCTCTGTCTCGGGGATCGCCTTCAACATCCATCTAGTTAATTTTGCTTTTTTGAGTGAATGAAATAAGAGTTATAGCTAGTGATCTGTATCAAGTGACCTATATATAGTGAACTTTCGATGGAAACTCACCAAAAGCTCACTGTGCTTATGGTGAGTGAGTGACTATAATAAAAACCATCCTTGGTGGCACCCTCACCTCACTCCCCAGATGCATTCCAAAGCTCTGTTGAGTATATGCCCTCAAGGTCTCTCCAATTCATCCACCTGTTTTGCTCTCTCCCTCCACCACTGTAGTCTAATTTCCAATTAACTCTTAGCTAGATTATGCAATGAACTCCAAACTGGACCCTCCTTCCATACCTACCTCTTTCTGATCTGTGTCCCATGTTTTATCCACTGTGGGGTCTGATCTGGGGACAAGACTAGGTCTAATCTTGCCCCTCTGCCCATCCTCTTAAAACCCCTCACCTTGATCTCCACATATCTGTCCGCCTCTTCTCTCATATGCTCCCTTACACTTGCTGTATGTGCTCCTTCCAGGTCTTTTTTCCATTTCTTTAATACTCATTCACCACAGGCTTTTGTATGCTATTTCCTCTGCCCCCAGTGTCTTCCCATATCCTTCCCTTCCCTTTGCCTGATTTAATTCAATTCAATTCAGCACGCAGGTCACAACGTGTCACCCTGAATCCATGACTAGTTTTAAATATTCGTTTTACTCATGTATGACACCACATACCCTCCTTTACAGACTCAATTATAATTTGTGATTTGGTGTTTATATGAAAGAAATTGTTTAGGTTACATCTGTCTGTTCCAGACTGTCAGCTTCATGAAGGCACCTGATTGTGTCTTTTTCATTAGTTACTGGATCCTTAGCATGTAACCCTGTGACTGACACATATTGAGCAATCAGTAAATACTTGGGAAATGAATGAATCAGTGACTCTAAAATGTCTATAAGAGGAAATTCAAGGACACTAAGGCATTCTTATTTAATGAAGTTGAATCTGATCTTCAGCTTTTCTAATGAAGCTTATGAAGTCAGCCACATCAATAAAGGACCTCTGTAATTTCTCCTTTCGTTGAAGTAATTTCTGTTGATAAACAGAGTGGAAGCCTCTTGTTCTCCTGATGGCACCCCACTCCAGTGCTCTTGCCTGGAAAATCCCATGGACAGGGGAGCCTGGTGGGCTTCAGTCCATGGGGTTGTGAAGAGTCGGACACGACTGAGCGACTTCACTTTCACTTTTCACTTTCGTGCACTGGAGAGGGAAATGGCAACCCACTCCAGTGTTCTTGCCTGGAGAATCCCAGGGATGGCGGAGCCTGGTGGGCTGCCATCTATGGGGTCGAACAGAGTCGGACACGACTGAAGCTACTTAGCAGCAGCAGCAAGCTCCTAAGAGCTAAACGGATGCTCAGCTCTCTGGTCTTGTCTTGGTAATTGCTGTTGCAGCTTACTGCATACACCCGAGTGCATGAACTGTGTCTTAGCTGACTAGCTCCTTGATGGCAAGCCAAGTGGTAGCAACGAACTGTCAGCGTTAGAGCCCTTGCCCCCTGAAAATATCTCGCACTCTGCTGGAGGAATATAATCTCCCACTGCTTTGTGCTCCCCAAGCCCTTGACTTCTGCCTGTACATTATACTTACATCCATTTATTTATACAAACAGACACATACACACAAACATTCAGGTGTTTTTACAGCTCTTAGTTCATTTTGCCCTTCCTTGTAGCTCATTGCCTACTTATCTCTTATTAGACAAGTGTTTCTGGGAAGTTGGATGGTCTTGCTCTCACCTTGTCCTGGCCCCCAGCATGGTGTCTTGGTGGTGACCCAGTCTAATGTAATGCTTGCCGACTCAAGCTCAACTGACTCGTGGAAAGTAGGGGCAATGTAAGTGCTGGAGTTTTCCTCTTTTCTTAGCCTCTGCACATGTCTTGTGCTGTGGTGTAATTGGCAGAACATTCGATTCTGGGTCAGCAAACTTGGGTTTCAGTCTGAGTTTCAGCTTTCTTGCCTATAAAACAGAAAACAATCCTTGTTTATCCATTGCAATGAGTATTTGCTAGGGTTAAATATGGTATGGAAAGGGACTTCGTTGGTGGTCCAGTGGCCAAGAATCTGCCTTCCAATGCAGGGGAGGTGGGTTTGATCCATGATTGGCGAACCCACAGGCCATGGGGCACGTAAGCCCTCACACAGCAATGAAGAGACCTCTTGCTACAGCTAAAACCCTGAAGCAGCCAAATTAGCTAGGTAATTAAGAAATAGAAATAAAATTCAGTTGGAGGTTTTAAAAAATAGGTATGGAGGTATTTGGGCTTCCCAGGTGGCCCAGTGGTAAAGAATCTGCCCGTCAATGCAGGAGGCGCACGAGATGCAGGTTCACTCCCTGGGTTGGGAAGATCCCCTGCAGTAGGAAATGGCAACCCACTCCAGTATTCTTGCCTGAAAAATCCCATGGACAGAGGACTACAGTCCATGGAGTTGCAAAATAGTTGGACACGACTGAGCGACTGAACACATGGAGGTATCTGATAATATGTAAAGCATTCTACAGATGTAAGGAATTGATATTATTTCTCAATATGAATATGCAAAGAAACATGACCTGAAGTAGCTAAGACTTCAACTTGCAGCTCCTCTGCGCTGGACCTGTAACTCATGGAGGGTGCCAGAGGCGACTTTGGCTTCTCTCTTTATGGAACCAAAGGGAATGATTCATGAGTTGCGGTTATGAGGTCTATATATGTAGCACCACCTGGGTGTGTGGTCAGTGGTGCCAAAGTTATTTGGTCACCGGAATTTCAGAGAAATGCCTGGAGCACATCACTGGTGCATGGTGGGTGGTGATGGTAAACTTCCTTCCAAAGGACTAGAAGGGTAGATTTGATGCTGATATCTATCAGAGAACCTGTTGAAAGTGAATGAATGTAAGTTACAGCTTGCCTTCAGTGGCCACAGGAGAAGAATACTTGCAGTCAAGGATCTACTTAACCCCTGGAGCACCCAGGCAGGTCTGACTTTGCCATCCTTTATTGTGATAGTTGGCTTCCTTTTCTGCTGCTCCTAATTGGCTGTGAATTCCTTGAGGTTAGGGATGACTTATTGTCATCTTTTAATTTCCAACTCTTGTGACCTGCAAATTCAGAGTATGTGGTCAAAAAAAAAAAACCTTTTGTGACTATTTGGAGGACTGAAAAGGATGGCTGAGACAAGGTTTGTGGTCTCATGGAGTGATGGAGCTGTGACCAGATTGTTACCAAGTGACATGTTATGTGAACAGATAGAAGCTTCAGAGAAGGCTTCAGAGAGGGGAAGATGACACTTGAACTGCATCTTAAAGGAGGAGGAGGCCGAGGGAAGAACAGAGCAAATGATGCTTTGGAAGACTCTGTAATGTTACATGTTAAGATGGTGCTTTCACATTCACTGTCTCAAATCTCACTGAAATTCAGATGTGAAGAAGGTAATCCTTTAGGGCCACATTCATAGATCAGGAAGCCAACTCCAGGTGGCTAAAAGGACTTGATGGTCACACACAGGTTAGACAGAAGGCCAGAATTGAAATTCTTAACTCTTATCAATTTTTGCTCTTTATACTTGAACACACTATTTGATGTGCTAGTGGAAAAACTTGAACTCTGCATCCCAGACGGTTCCTTTGATGCACCTAGTAGTAAATTTGATGGGCTTCCCAGGTAACTCAAATGGTAAAGAATCTGCCTGCAGTGTGGGAGACCTAGGTTCAATTCCTGGATTGAGGAGATCCCCTGGAGAAGGGCATGGCAACCCGCTCCAGTATTCTTACCTGGAGAATTCCATGGACAGAGGAACCTGGGGGACTACAGTCTGTGGGGTCACAAAGAGTTGGACATGACTGAACAACCAACACACGCAGAGTAGTGAATTTGAAGGGAGTTTCCAGGTGTCATTATAAACAGGATAGAAAAATACACTGTTTATCTAAGTTTGGAATGGAGAGATTTATTTGGTAGCTGGTGTTTTATTTACAAACAAAAGGAATCCATTGCTTACAATGGCAACCTCAAGGGTAGTAAAGACAAAAGAGTCCAATTCGCTGTGACATTAACAAGCTGAGTGAGTATGGAGAGCAGAGCCAAATCTCCTAATTGTTGTTCAATATTGGACACTTAAAAAAAAAGAAATAAAGAAATCCTTTTGAATTTGGAAAAAAAAAACAAAACACCTCAAACTCCTTTCTGCAGAATTCTTCTCTATTCCCTTCCTTTCTAAACTTGTGAACATTTAAAGAAAAATCAAATCCATATGCTTTGGGATTAACAACATTTTAATCATAAAACTGGATTGCATAATAGCTGCTTAGTGTCCAAGAGTCTGCATGCCTTTGGTCTTCTAAATGAATGTTCCCTTGTAAGACACAACTCCAAAATGTTCAAGCACCATGTAAATTCTTAATGATCATGAACTTTCTCAAATTAACTGTGTGATCTGGAAGCGAATCGTTTTAATTCTCTGGGCCTCAGTGGTCTCATCTACAGATTGGGGTTTACTAGATCCACTATGTATTCCTTCCTCACCTTGACATAATGTGGTTCTGGCCTTGTGGCTATTTCTGGCTCATAAGCACAATAAGGCTGCCTGTGTTCCAGCTCTCACTCTGCCATGTATAAACTGAATCATTTAGTAAGAGCCTCAGTTTCTTTATTTATAAAAATGCAATAACAGAGCCTACCTCATAGGTTTTTGAGCTTAAATAAGTTAGTATAGGTGAAACACTGAGATCTGGGTCTGGACCTAGGAAGCATTAAGTACGAAAGCTAGTATTGCACATTGGCCTTCTGAAGAGAACCAGCTGTTGTTGACAACAACAGCTAACATTTACCATGTGCTCCACAAATATACAGGTGCTACAAGCTTGACCTGAATTGTCTCCATCAATCCTTAGAACCCTGCATGGGAGGTAATATTTTTATTTCTTTTATAGACAAGGAGACTGAAGCTTAAGAAAGTTGCTCCAAGGCATATGGCTAGTAAGTGTCAGATCTGGGAACTAAAGCCTCTCTCTGGATGTCAGAATAGGAATTTTCAACCTCCATCAACTGCTTCTTCCTGCTGTTGTTCAATTGCTCAGTCATGCCCAACTCTTTGTGACCCCATAGACTACAGTACACAGGCTTCCCTGTCCTTCACCATATCCCAGAGTTTGCTCAAACTCATGTCCATTGAGTCTGTGATGCCATCCAACCATCTCATTCTTTGTCACCCCCTTCTCCTCCTGCCCTCAGACTTTCCCAGCATCAGAGTCTTTTCCAGTGAGACGACTCTTCATATCACGTGACCAAAGTATTAGAGCTTCAGCTTCAGCATCAGTCTTTCCAATGAATATTCAGGGTTGATTTCCTTTAGGATTGACTGGTTTGATCTCCTTGCTGAGCAAGGGACTCTCAAGAATCTTTTCTAGCACCTCATTTTGAAAGCATCAATTCTTCAGTGTGCAGCCTTCTTTATGGTCCAACTCTCACATCCATACATGACATGACTACAGGAAAAACCATAGCTTTGACTATACAGACCTTTGTCAGCAAAGTGATGTGTCTGCTTTTTAATATGCTAAGTTTGTCATAGTTTTCTTTCCAAGGAGCAATCATCTTTTAATTTCATGGCTGCAATCACTGTCCACGGTGATTTTGGAGCCCAAGAAAATAAAGTCTGTCACTGTTTCCATTTTCCCCCCATCTATCCAGGTAGAATACAGGGCTATATCCAGGACTTGACATGGAGACTAGCTGTAATTTGAAAACTTCCTCTGGACTAGGGTTGGAAAATATGATTCAGAAAGTAGCAAACACTGATCTGTAGTACAGACTCACATTATGGATAAATTCTTAATCTAATTCATTCATCTCATAAGTGACTTTCTCCTTTTATCATCAACTTACTGATTATTTCTGTGTTTCTGCTGATCTTTTTATTCAAGCCATTTGCTACCCTCTACTTAAATTCAAGTGACGACCCAAGGATATAGCACTGTTGATAAAGAGAGCATTATAGCAGTTTCTTTTTTAATAACAGCAAATCAAAACCAGCCAAACAAAACTCAGCACACAATCTCAAATAAATAAAAGTATATGCTTATTAGGGCTTCCCAGGTGGCACTAGTGGTAAAAAAAAAAAAAAAAAAACCCGCCAGGAATGCAAGAGACATAATGAGACCTGGATTCAGTCCCTGGGTTGGGAAGATCCCCTGGAGAAGGGCCTGGCAACCCACTCCAATATTCTCGCCTGGAGAATCCAGTGGACAGGGGAGCCTGGCAGCCTATGGTTCATAGGGTCGCAAAGAGTCAGACATGACCAAAGCGACTTAGCATGCATGCACACGCATGCATATTATGTTTACTATGCTCCTGCTGAAAATAAAGATGGAGATTTATGTATCCATATATTTATGTATCTATATATTTCTTAACTAGACATAAGGAAAAACATTCTGTGGGTGTTTTAAGGTGGGGATGGGAGGCCTGAGCATAGCATTGTCAGCCCTTCTCACTGGCCTCAGCCCATGCCATTCTCCTCCCCCTCTTTGGAATTCAGTCACACTGACATTCTTCCAGTCCCACAAACATGTCATACTCCTTCCTGCCCCAGGGCTCTTGAACACACTTCTTCCTCTCTTTTCTCCCCAAATTTCCTCTCACCTTTGCTGTTTGCCTTACTGATCTCTATAATTTTTCCAAACTTCAGATCAAACTGCCTTTGTTTGGTAAGTTCGCCCACTGCACACTCTCCTTGCACTTGTGTGATTAATGGTTTAATATTTGTCAACATGCTGGAAGGTAAGCTCCTTGAAGGCTAGAACTTTCTTTTCTGTTGTTTTTACCACTGTATCCCCATGACAAATGCTATCATTTGTGTGCTCCATAGTAAATGAAAAGCTTATAAGTGTCATTTATTTGGGGCTTCCCTGGTGGCTCAGATGGTAAAGCATCTGCCTGTAATGCAGGAGACCCAGGTTCGATCCTTGGGTTGGGAAGATCCCCTGGAGAAGGAAATGGCCACCCACTCCAGTATGTCGGAGGAGCCTGATAGGTTATAGTCCATGGGGTCACAAAGAGTCAGACACGACTAAACGACTAGGCTGCACTGGGTCCTGGTTGTGACATATGGGATCCAGTTCCCTGACCTGGGATCAAATCTGATTCCCTTGCATTGGGAGCACAAAGTTTTAGTCCCCGGACCACCAGGGAAGTCTTCTTAGGTATTACATTTTACTGCTGGAACCCAGTGCAACTCACACATTAGTGCTCAAAGAGATGACTGGGAGAGTGTTTGAGTTTGGAGTCCAGGAATCTGCCTTTTAAACCCTACTCTTGTTGGGACCACATGAGCAGACAGCACCTTGAGTGCCATGTTCAAGTGGAGAGAACATGTCTCTTGAAGTCAACATCTGATTTTCAAGCCCATTCATTTATGCATTCAAAAAGTATTTTGAGTGCCAGACGCGGTACCGGATACTGGAGAAACAGCAGAGACTGTCTCAAACTGTGCCCATCTTCAAGAAGCTGATATTCCAGTGAGGGAGGGACAGGTGAGCAGGCAGTGGTGAAAGGCTGGGTGTGTGCTGTGAGAAGGGTAAGCAAGGGGTGCTCTGGGGACCCGGCGTTGGGAAGACACCTGTCATCATCTGGGTGGTCTGGAAGTCTTCCTGGGAAAGTGAGAGCTAAAGTAAGACCTGGCGGAGGAGGTCAACTGAGGAGCTGTTCTGTGGGGCATCGGGAGGCATGGCCAACAGTGCCAGCTGGGGGGATGGAGTGGACAGAGTCGAGGAGCTCACTGTGCTTCCAAGACTAGGCAGCAGACATTTGGGAGGGGGCATCTCTGAAGGCAGATAACCTCCTTCACGGTGAGCAATCTGGATGGTTCACAAAATTCCGAAATGATTCTCTCTTCTCTTTCTCCTCTCTGTAAGGAGAGTAGGTGATGGCGCCCTCTTTCCTGCCTCCTCAACTCATCCTGAAGTTTGAAGCACATATTCCCACCCCTCCCACCCCCGCCCCATATTATTTTCATGAAATTGCAAAGGTCAAAGTTTAGTCCCTCATGATATGAAAAGGGCTCAGCAAACACCAGAGCAATAAAGTTAAGAAAGTGGGTGACAGCACAGAATTTCATAAGTATTAAGAGTTAATTTAGGGCTTTTATCTGAAACCCCCCAAAGGTCCTGATAATAAATTCTCATTCTCTTTTCCACAGTCCCTCCCGTTTCCCCATCCCAAACTCCTTTGGACTTCAAAGTCTCCCTCGGCCCCCAGAGGAGTTCTCTGGCCATGAGCGGGGAAGTGAGTCTGGTAACTGGCAGACGTGGGGTTCTGTCCTCTCCCCTTTCCAAACGAGACCGCCTGTCAACCTGGGTCACTGTCCTCTGGTGGAAAGCATAGTTTGAAAACACTCTGAGCCAATGACTCTAGACGTTTTGGTCTCTTGTTAATATAGGATAATAAATTTCTAAATTCAGCAATGACAAATAACCCTTTGCAAGTTATTAATACTTCATAAAGCAAATATTCCAACTTTTGTTCCTGGCTTTCTCTCACTCTCCTCCCCTTCTCTTGTTCTGTCTTTCTCCTAATTTTTCTTTCTCCTCTTCTTGCATCTGTCTTTTCTCAGACATCCTGCATAGTTCTAAGCTTGGTTTTGATTTGTTAAATGTTGTTCCAGGAATCTAGTTTGCTAATTTCTACTTTGATAACCTCTGAATTTCCAAATGGGATTTTTTTTTTAAATGACTTGTCTTGGTTGCAACTGTTGTAGCTTTCCTTCAGGATATCTTTTACCTTGTTGAAGTTAAAGAAGATATTATACTTTGTATTTTTTTTCTTTTATAACTACTTTAAAAATCTAATTGCTCCTTCTTAGTCATCCTCTTTCCCTCTCCTAGGCTTTTTTTCACTTCTTTCTCTCTTTTCCTGGGACTGCATGTCATTTATCCAGCAGCTTCTCTTGCCCTCACCTTTCTCTTCTGTTTCTCTCCAACTTCCCTTCTTTTCTCTCTGGTGTTGATTTCCTCTTCGGTAAGCTTTAAAATTGTGGGAGGAGAAAAAGATTCTGGGGTTTCACTGGAACCCCCACCAGACCAGCTGTTTCTAGAAGCAATAAGGATTTCCCTGAAGCTTCTTTTAAAATTCGTTTGATATGAATTTTTACAAAAGCCTTTGCAATAAAAGAGAAGAATCTGAAATTCTCAACAGAGGTGTGTAAAAATTGGTTATGCAGATGAAAGGGTCCACTACACAACTAATCTCGGCATTATACATGTTATTAATACTTCTCTGTGTTGTCTTGATTCAAGTTCTGTGTAAATATGAATTCAAGCACACGTGCTAAATTTAAACGCCACGCTTGCCTTTTCAAGCTGCGCGTCCCAGCACTGGCTGTTATAAGCAAGCATCGCTAGCTCTTTCCTGCCACTGTTTTATAGCCTTCCAGGGAGAAAGAAGCCTGACTGCCTAAGTATCCTTCAAGGCAGGACGGACAACGTCTCCAAATACCTAACAGATGTCGTGCTATCTCAGGACAAATCCGTTATCTATTCGGAACTTTCGCTAGGGGGACTTTTGCCAGGCTTCCTTTCACACTTGTGATGAGGAAATGGATTGAGCATCAGTAAGGGGACAAGACAATAACAATAAACAGACACGGGCTGAAAGCGAGGCAGTAATAACAAAAACAATCCTGGCCCCCTTGACAGTTGCTCTCCTTCCAGAGCCAGGTTGCAAATCATTTTCTGTTTCCTTCTCTCTGAGCTCACACACATTCAGAGACACAGGATCTGAAAACGTGCCCGTTTGAGTTCTTGTTCAAGGAAATATTTGGATAAGAGAGACAGGGCTAAAGAAATTCGGATCATCTTGGAGGAAGTTATCAAAAAGAGAAGGTGGTGTTAGGCTTGGGAAGGGAACAGAACGACTTAATTCTCTGTTCCTGTCTAATCAGAATCACTCGCCGCCTCAAAAGCAGGTCCTGATTGCGGTGGACGCCAAAGGCATATTTTCCATGTTCAAAGCAGAATCTATCATCTTCTCCGCCTCCTTCCAAACCTGTAGTCTCTCATCCAATTTACCTAATACATCACTGTCCTAGTCATGCTTCTAAAGCTCTCTACTTTCCTCTGCTTTAGAGATTTTCAGGAAGTTGATGTGATTAAAAAATATATGCATTAGCTTATCTAACCATTGTGTATTGACCATCTGCCTTAGGACTGCAGAGAGCAACGAGAAATGGTGGTGCCCAGGGCAGCGGGAAGACGGTTGTGCAAACAAATACAGGGACATGTGAGAAGTGGAGTCTCAGAGCTCTTACATGATGCTATGGAAGAGAAGGAAAGAAGGTATTAACTGAATAAGGGGTGCGAGGCTGGAGATTATCAGAGAAGGCTTTGGAGGAAGTAACATTTGAGCTGAATTTCCAAGGATCAGTAGTATGTTCCCAGGCAGACAGGGAGGTTACATACACTGAGGTTTGGAGGTGTGAGAAATCATGGTGTATAATGGAACAGTGACAAATTCCAGGCCAAAGCATGGGCCAGGGGAGGGGCACAGGACATGTGTGTTTGAGGGTGTAACTGGATAGACAGGTGAAGTTTAGAAGATGACAGGCCTTGTGTGCCATGCTGAGGGTTTGGAGCTCATCCTCCAGGAAAGAGGAGCCTACTGATGGACTTTAAGCTGGGGGATGATGCAATCATACTTCTGCTTAAGTTGCAGGATTTCAGGGTAGGGGAGGAGATGGGGAACATGATAGAGGCTGTCCTGGAATGGAGGGGCTCTAACATGGGACCCTGAGAAGACAGTGCTGCAGTGAGAGTACAAGGTAGAGCTGATAGGGATTGGGGAGCAATTGGATGTAAGAGGATGAATAACGATCAATAATAAATTAATGTAGGCCATTAACTTGCTTAAAAAAAAAAAACAACAACTCTAGAGTGGTCTCTCATGACTTAACCAAATTAAGCTGAAAATATTTAGTCTGATATTCAACACCCTCAAGAATTTGGGTCCAATCTATCTTTCTGATTTTATTTTCCAATATTCCTCTGCTGGGAGGAAAAGTAGAGGAATGCTAATTGCTTTCCCTGTGTTTTCTTGATTCCCTGTCATTGCTCAAGCTTTTCTCTCTGCACTGACAACCCTTTTAACTCTTCTGGTCCAGAGCCAGTGGCCCAAAGAATCCATGCTCCTTTGTCATATCCCCAGTTCAATCGGAGATTTCGCAGGACCCTGAGTTTACTTCTCTCATTTCCCTTATTCTGTAGGGCTTTGTATTTATTTGCTAGACTTCTCTTTTTTCCACTCCCTTTATCGACTAACACATCTGGGTTTCTGTTATTCATGCTTTTATTCCCTTTCACATGTCACTCGTAGAACATTGTCCGTTGTAGTTACAACGTAAATTTTTTTTAGTTAAAGATTTTTACTTTGGCTGAGTTTCTGTAATTCCATGAAGTAAAGTGGAGAATTAGAACATTTAAGCAGATAATCCAAATGAAAGTATCTACTTTGAGCATGATATTTGGCCATGGCTAAGTGAAATCTCAGGACAATTTCGTAACTTAGACGAGATTTACTAATTGAGCAAAGGAAAACACATATAAAGTTTTATGCCCTCAAACATTGATTCCATCAATAAATCTTGGTTATGTTTGGCACATCTCAAAGAGACCAACAGATTGTAAAGATATTATTGATAAGATCCTATAAGCTTATATCCTGTTATTAATTTTTATAACAAATTCCTATTGGCTTTAATGAGAACTCTGATTTTTTTAAGGACTGTGATTCCATAAAAGTTCTAAGTGAATTTGTTTTTAGTTCTATAGTGAGGTATGTGTGGATATGAGTAGAAAAAAGTGCCTTTGGACATCTTTATGAACCAGATGTATTTATTCATTTAGAGATATTTGAGTAAAAACTCCCCTCAAAGACCACAGACATGAAACATTATATAGATGCTTGCATCATTATTATTTTATTTCTCAGTATGATTATTGTTATAATATTTATATGGTATTTGTTTCTCTAGGCAGCAATGAGTGTATCTATTAAAAAAGAAGAAAAAAGAAGTGTTTCATCTCTACATGGTTGTTGAGGATGGATGTTATAGCCACTTAACATATATGAAACCAAAGGATGAAGAGGTGAAGCTAATTAGGTAGTCTGGAGACTATCTTTGTAAACATTTTAGTACAACCTTACCCACTCCAGTATTCTGGCCTGGAGAATTCCATGGACTGTATAGTCCATGGGGTCACAAAGAGTCAGACACAAATGAACAACTTTCACTTCACTTCAAAGCCTAGTTCAGTCCCACTGCCTCCCAGTGGGTTAGTGAGTCACACACATCTGTGCATGCTAAGTCACTTCAGTTGTGTCTGATTCTTTGTAGACCACCAGGATCTTCTGTCCTAGGGATTCTCCAGGCATGAATACTGGAGTGGGTTGCTACACTCTCCTCCAAGGGATCTTCCCAACCTAGGGATCAAACCCACACCTCTTACATCTCCTGCACTGGCAGACAGGTTCTTTACCACTAAGACCACCTGGGAAACCCGAGTGAGCCATATGAATCCTCTATACTCTATTGCATCTTTGGCTTTTGGGTCACTCTCTGTTTTGCCACTGTTGGTCTTGCCTGTCTGTCTAGACTGCAAGTTCTTTCGGGATATGAAAACTCACTTTTTTGAGCACTTAGTAAGTGCCAGATACCAGGGATAGAGAAAGGAATAACTTCAGTACAGTACCTTCTCAAAGTCGGTGGCCAACCCAGGAAGGTAAATCCACATTTGCAGCGTAGGGAGACAAGTGCTTTTATTGAGAAAAGCATAAGGTCTCCCTGGCTTACAGAAAGGGGAATGCTAACACAAGCTAACTGTTCATAGTTGATAGAACAGAGGCTCACAGGGGACAGGTAACTTGCCCCATGTAATGGCCCATTAATCAGCCGTTGCACAAACTGAACCCCAATTCTAAAGCCCCAGGTTCCAGGCTTTTTTTTTCACATCAGCTTGCACATCTGTGTCTTACATGTTTGTGAACCGTGCCCCTATAAAACAGCATATAGGAAATTGTTGTTTTGTGGTGTTATTGACTCGCTGGTGATATAGGCTCATACTGTATTTCATGCCAAATTTTAAATTAAAGCTAAGTGACTCACTGAAGCATTTGCATGTTTTCAAAAGGTAATAATCACCCTAGAGGCATGCTTTTCTGGAATGAGGGAGGTTGAGAGAAGGACACAATAGACTATTGCTCTGTTTTTCTTGTGCCAATGAAATTGAAAGAAGAAAAAATAAAGAAGGCCACTGTTTAACCCATAAAGATGAAAATGGGGCAGAACTGGGGTCTTGCCACTCACAATTAGTGAGTGGACTTTGAAAGCGGTGGGGTTGGCTCCTTATATCTTCTGATAATTTCAAATCTGTTTTTGTGGGTATTGGACATGGAAGATTCAAGGGTAGGGTGAATTTTGGACATAAGTGGCCCATTTTTAATGCCCACTGCTCCATCATTAACCCTCCCACTCAGTCCTGGAAACGCAAGGCCCAGCATCTTCCATCTGCTCCACGTTACTTATGATGATGCCTCTAATTACGTCCAATTGAGTTGCTGTCGATGATTAAAGGTAATAGGTAATAATAACTTGGCCTCATCATTACCACCATTATTATTAGCTCATTGATTGCAATAATTTCTAAAATTACCCCTTGGAATAAAATATGTTAAGCACATGGTTTATCCTTTTTTAGGAACATCTGCTCTAAATGTGTGATAGTGGAGGATAGAATGTGTCTTACTCTGAAAGGAAAGCAAACAATGTTGACATTGGGAGTCTTGTCTGTGCTGGTATGAATATGTCGTGAGATAATGAGAGGAGGAAATAATGATCAGTCTCAAGTTCAGTGCTGGAATTAGAGCTGTTAAAAAAGGGGAAGAAACACATGCAGGTGTGTGTGCGTGCGAGTGCACACACACACACACACACAACCCAGAATATTCTGCAGCTACTGCAATCTCTGCTTCTTTGGAGAAATTCACGTCTTCAAAGTGGCCCAGATCTTGCCTTTCCTGGCCTGTGTGAGCAGGATATTGGGTATGTGATGGGTGGGAGGGAGGTTGGGGCCATGAATGCAGGTGGAGAGGGGAGTGGTATCTAGGGAATTCTTTGAGAAGGAGCCTCTTGCTAATTAGAGTGTTTTTGCCTTCATTCTGGAAATCCCACCATTGGCCTTTCATTCTTTTTTATTAAGGGTTGCCTTCTCAAGGCTCTTCTTTGGGAGAGAGAGGCTGGTGTGTGGGGCTCTATGGGGTGAGAACTCCATGTATTTTAGCTCATTAGACATGTCCCCCCTTTATAGGATTGAAAGTTCCAGTAGAGACAGACATTGCAAGTTCCTGCTGCTGGGAGGTACTTCAGTTCAGTTCAGTTCAGTCGCTCAGTCTTGTCTGACTCTCCGTGACCCCATGAACCACAGCATGCCAGCCCTCCCTGTCCATCACCAGCTGCCAGAGGCTACCCAAAACCACATCCATCCAGTCAGTGATGCCATCCAACCATCTCATCCTCTGTTATCCCCTTCTCCTCCTTCCCTCAATCTTTCCCAGCATCAGAGTCTTCTCAAATGAGTCAGCTCTTTGCATCAGGTGGCCAAAGTATTGGAGTTTCAGCTTCAACATCAGTCCTTCCAATGAACACCCAGGACTGATCTCCTTTAGGATGGACTGGTTGGATCTCCTTGCAGTCCAAGGGACTCTTAAGAGTCTTCTCCAACACCACAGTTCAAAAGCATCAATTCTTCAGCACTCAGCTTTCTTCACAGTCCAACTCTCACATCCATACATGACCACTGGAAAAACCATGGCCTTGACTAGATGGACCTTTGTTGACAAAGTAATGTCTCTGCTTTTTAATATGCTGTCTAGGTTGGTCATAACTTTCCTTCCAAGGAGTAAGCGTCTTTTAATTTTATGGCTGCAGTCACCATCTGCAGTGATTTTGGAGCCCCAAAAAATAAAGTCAGCCACTGTTTCCACTGTTTCCCCATCTATTTGCCACGAAGTGATGGGACCAGATGCCATGATCTTCGTTTTCTGAATGTTGAGCTTTAAGCCAACTTTTTCACTCTCCACTTTCACTTTCATCAAGATGCTTTTTAGTTCCTCTTCACTTTCTGCCATAAGGGTGGTGTCATCTACATATCTGAGGTTATTGATATTTCTCCCGGCAATCTTGATTCCAGCTTGTGCTTCCTCCAGCCCAGCATTTCTCATGATGTACTCTGCATATAAGTTAAATAAGCAGGGTGACAATATACAGCCTTGACGTACTCCTTTTCCTATTTGGAACCAGTCTGTTGTTTCCATGTCCAGTTCTAACTGTTGCTTCCTGACCTGCATACAGGTTTCTCAAGAGGCAAGTCAGGTGGTCTGGTATTCCCATCTCTTGAAGAATTTTCCACAGTTTATTGTGATCCACACAGTCAAAGGCTTTGGCATAGTCAATAAAGCAGAAATAGATGTTTTTCTGGAACTTTCTTGCTTTTTCGATGATCCAGTGGATGTTGGCAATTTGATCTCTTGTTCCTCTGCCTTTTCTAAAACCAGCTTGAACATCTGGAAGTTCATGTACTGCTGAAGCCTGGCTTGGAGAATTTTGAGCATTACTTTACTAACATGTGAGATGAGTGCAATTGTGTGGTAATTTGAGTGTTCTTTGGCATTGCCTTTCTTTGGGATTGGAATAAAAACTGACCTTTTCCAGACTTGTGGCCACTGCTGAGTTTTCCAAATTTGCTGACCTATTGAGTGCAGCACTTTCACAGCATCATCTTTTAGGATTTGAAATAGTTCAACTGGAATTCCATCACCTCCACTAGCTTTGTTCGTAGTGATGCTTCCTAAGGTCTACTTGACTTTACATTCCAGGATGTCTGGCTCTAGGTGAGTGATCACGCCATTGTGATTATCTAGGTTGGGAGGTACTTAGGGAAATATAAACTCTGGAGCAGTACTGGAAATATGACTCTCAAATTTCTATCCTGCCCACAACTGTCCAGTGTGATAGACACTACCCACATGTGGCTATTTGTTTTGAAGTTAATTAAAATAAAATAAAATTCATTCATTAGTTGAATTTAGTTTATTTATTTAAAATAAAATAAAATTTATTCATTAGTTGCACTCATCTATTTCAAAAGCTCAATAGACAGTTGTGTATAGCGGCTACCATTTTGGTCAGTGAAAAACACAGAACCTTTCCATCATCACAGAAAGTGCTCTGGAAGCATGCTGCTGAAACATTAGAAACACTTATTGAGTAAGAACTGAACGTGGTGAACTTCTGCCAGGTGCTAGCTGCTGATTTGCCATATACAGTTGGTAGTTTAGTCATGAAGTCGTGTTGGACTCATTGCGACCCTGTGGACTGTAGCCTTCCAGGCTCCTCGTCCATGGAATTTGCCATAAGAAATTCCCAAAAGGTCTGAGTAACTGAATCACATAGAATCCATCCCAGCTCTGAAGGACTAGGATTCTTTTTTTTTTAAAGGCCAAGAAGCAGGATATATGCCTCTATTATCAATATGTAAAATAAAAGAGTGTTTAAGAATGAACCATTCTCACATTTGTTGTATCCTTTACTGTTCATCATTATACTGAAAGAGTGGAGTTTGCCCATTTTATAAGTTGATAAATTGAGGCCCAGAGAAGCTGGATAATTTACGCAAGACCACACAGACTACCATGACAGCCAGCATGCCATCATAAGTGATATGACTTTCTAGTTTTGTTTCATTTTAATTAAAGCCAGAACCTTAGAATCCTGTTTCAATGCCTTCTCCAAAGTATTCTCCATATACACATGGAAATATAAGCATATTTACTCTTTATGTGTAGAGTGCTATGCCCCAAATGAATGCAACTATATCATGATCAGGCCAAATGTTAAGTTAAATCTGGGAAATGAGGAGAAAATATTTGTCATTTTCACAATTCTGAATTAAGTTACTTTTACAAGTCTCTTTCTCTGGGTCAAGGAGATAACAATTCATTTTTTAAAACAGTTATCAATCAATGGTGAATTCGAAATACTCATTGAGAGCAGCACAGAATATATTTGTTAATTTCACAAATTTAACCACATTTTGGAATCACAGTGGTAGAAGTTTAACTTCCCTTCTAATTTCAAGTCTTTACTTTTTCCTCTCTTCTCTGATCAAGTCATCACTTCCCTGCAGTCAAATGTGGTTCTGGACTGTTCTGCCCAGATCTGAGCAGCTCCCAGATCCCGTGCCATGGTATCTCTGGTTTTTCGGGGACTTTGCATAATAAACCTTCTGATTGAATTCACAGAAACTAAGGAATATAGATGTCATGGTATATAAGTGCTTGTGGAACTTCTATGTGGCTCCAGGGGCATGATTTGGCCCTGGCATCCAGTCCCTTTAATACTGTCAGGGTCCCTGAAGAATGTCGTATTTCAGGAAAGAGCGCTAGTCACGTTGTATCATTAACTTTATGGAGTGTTGTGGAATAACATTTAGTTTGATTCTGATGGAATAAAGGTGCAAATCCACATGCATAATTTAAAAATAAAAATCCCTTCTCTGGTACAGTATAAGTAATGCCAGGTGTGAAAGGAGAATGGAAATGGTCTCCAGGGATGTTCTAAGGAAGGAGGCTGAGCTTTTTTCATCAGCACCTCCCAGCCCCTGGGGCATGCATGTCAGTTGCTGCCCATTCTTGCCATTGCATCTGATGCGGCTCTTAGGGATTTTTCAGGGCTCACCTTCACTATCCCCACCTTCTTTTTCTCCACCATAAGTAAGAATAAAAAGTGAATTTCTTGGGGTATGCTGGCTTCTTTTTTGGGTTGTGTTGCAGAAAAGATTGGATGAGAGATAGTTATGAGAGTTCTATGTTGGCACCACTGGCCTTATTTGCAGAAGAGTTTAAGCATCAGCTAATGAGCTCAGTGCTAGGAAACTCAGTGTAAGATGGAGACTGATGGTCTGTCATTTCAAAACAATGGGTGTATCGCTTGACTGACTTGGAACCATGGAATGCCAAGGTATCAGAAAGCATTCATGTCAACATGTCCTTCCCTCTGTCCTCTGTCAGGCATCCAAATCTGTAATATGGATATCCATTTCTTTTAGCATCATATAAAGGTAGTTCATTGCACACTTGGGTTTCTCTTAAGAAATATGATGAAAAAATTCTCTTCAGGTTCCCCAGGTTCACCCTTCTGAACCATCTTTCCTCCTTTTAGGGTCCTCACTTTCTTATCTCACTGTTTTTCTGCTTCTCAAGGTTACCCATGTCATAGAGGGAAAGACAGTAATTTCTTCACAGTGAAGTGTTAGGAGGTTTTTGTCCTTGTTCAGTCACTAAGTCGTGTCCAACTCTTTGCAGCCCCATGGACTACAGCACACCAGGTTCCTGTGTCCATGGGATTCTCTAGGCACGAATACTGCAGTGGGTTGCCATTTCCTTCTCCAGGGGATCTTCCCAACTCAGGGATTGAACCCACATCTCTTGTGTATCCTGGATTGCAGGTGAATTCTTCACCACTGAGCCACTGGGTACCAGGTTCCATATCCAGAAACATGGGTATCTAAAGGAATAAACCAGCGAGGGAGATGTTTTGTTCAAAGGAGTAAATCAGCTCAGGGTTTTAGGTGCTGTAGCCCTTGAACATGAGAAAAGCTGCAGGTGAAGGTGTTCATCAATGCTGGGACTCTCCCGTCAGTCTGATCATTGTCTTGTAAGTCACTGTCTGCTGAGAGAGGAGGAAGGAAGCTTCTATGGGGCCCAAGTATCTGCCTATTTGAAAAGTCTGGAGTGGGGGAGGCCCACAGCCACAGAGCACTTGGAAAAAGAATAAGAACATGTGGTCCACTTGTGATCTGTGTTTACTCGTCTGTCTGGTGTGTCTGAGAAGAGGGCGCAGGCCAGCCAGAGGTCGGCGAGTCAAAACCCTTTGAAGACAGACCCAGCTTCTGAAATGGATCTGGCATCCCCTTGCTGGCTCGGTGTCCTACAGTAGTCTGCATGCTTCTCAGCCCATCACCTTTTGTGTGTGTGTTGTCCACAGCTTTCACTGGTAGAAACACAGGTATGCAGAATTGTGATGTTCTCTAGATTTCTACAACTAAGCGCTTGCTCTCTTGAGCCCCTTTCTGTGTGATAGTAGGAACCTTAGCTACTTCTGCTGCTGCTAAGTCGCTTCAGTCGTGTCCGACTCTGTGCAACCCCATAGACGGCCTCCCACCAGGCTCCTCTGTCCCTGGGATTCTCCAGGCAAGAACACTGGAGTGGGTTGTCATTTCCTTCTCCAATGCATGAAAGTGAAAAGTGAAAGTGAAGTTGCTTAGTCGCGTCCGACTCTTAGCAACCTCATGGACTGTAGCCTACCAGGCTCCTCTGTCCATGGGATTTTCCAGGCAAAAGTACTGGAGTGGGGTGCCATTGCCTTCTCTGTAGCTACTTCTAGGCAGGCTTAAATGGAAACCCAGTCAATCGGTGGTTTCCCCTCAGCCTTCTTCAGCCAGGGCAACTAAATGCTTTTAGAGGGGGTGGTATGGACACGATGGCTTTAGGACAAAGGACCGGTGGTGTTGTCCTTGCCCCTGTGGACACCCAGTGGGGTTTACTTCATTCACAGTGACATTGACCTGTGTCTCTCCTGCTGGCATTCAGGTCCATTTACAGCCTCAGGTTAGTCCCACCTGTGCCGTCACTGCTGATGATGGCCCCTTGTCAGGCCTCTTCTGATCCAAAACCTCCCTCCAGGATGGAGCATATGTATCGCTTGGGCTGTTGGACACTCAGAAGATTGTCTCAGGCTCTTTTGTCCTGATTAGTCCCAGCTCTCTCTCCCAGTTCACTGCCCTGAGGTGCAGAGCACATCTGAGAGGCACTCCATTCAGCCTGCTAGACAGGAAGTGAGATGCCAGCCCTATTTCTTCCAGGAACCGGTCCCCCTGCTACAGTTTCTATCATCTTCCTCTGGGGCTGGGGCTGACTCTACATGAAGGGAAAATGGTGTGGGGTCCCTTCAGTGGAACCTATGTTGTGACAACTAAGTCTTGCCCCCCTTTCTATCTCAGCTCTCTTCTTTCTCCAGCAGATTGAATTTATGTAATTTTTGGAGGAAAATCTGCCTTCTGCCTAACACTCCTATTTATAGTATAAGATTTGTGTTCTGATTCCATCCAAGTTGTTGAAGACTCAAAAATCCTTCTGTCTACAATAAAAGCCTGGCTCTCACAATGAAAACCTTGGCTCTTCAGGGTATGCTCTGCGTTTCTAGAACATATTTTAAAATGAAAAAGTTGAGATTTGATTACTTTATTTTCTGCATTCTCTCTTTCTAAAGGGATAAGCCCAGTCCAAAAATAAAAATCTGACTTTTTAGGTAATGGTGCTATGAAGAAATGTAAAATAATGCACTGATTATTATTTCAGAGAATTACCCTGCTCTACATAGAACTGCTACAGTTCACTCTGTCCATTTTTAGCAACATTCAGATTCTTATGACAATCAGGGGAGAGAAGATAGAGACTATTAAGAGGACCAAGGAGACTAACGGATATTCCAAAAAATGAAAAATGAGGAGATATTGATCATATCTTTAGCACTCTTCACCTTTATAAATTATGAAAGAGGAATTATGAAAAAAGGAATTATGAAAGAAAAAAGAGGAAAACTGCAGAATAAATTCCTTTTAGTCTGAACTCTACCATTCAGCAGCCATGTAACATTTGACAAGATAGACTTACTGGTTTCTTGTAATAATATTTTCCCTGTCTACTTCAGAGGCATGTGTCCATGCGGAAATCTGAAGACATCATTTTTTTAAATTAATGTATTAATTAATTTTATTTTTTGGCTGTGCTGAGTCTTTGTTGCTGGGTGTGGGCTTTCTCTCATTGGAGCTAATGGGGGCTACTCTTCACTGGCTGTGTGGGCTCTAGAACGCAGGCTCTGGTGTGGTGCACTGGTTTAGTTGCCCCATGACCTGTGGGATTTTCCCAGACCAGGGACAGAACTTATGTCTCCCACATTGGCACGCTGATTCTTAACCACCAGGAAAGCCTGAGACATTATTTTTCATAAATTTTATTTTCTGTAGAGCAGACGTAACTATGCCTAACAATAGTTGTGTGGAGCTCGATAGTTAAGGAAGACCCAGAGACAGAGGAGCCTGGAGGACTATAGTCCACGGGGTCACAAAGAGTTGGACCTGACTGAGGGATTGAGTGCACACACACACACACACACACATCTACATGTTCCTTAAGTGATAGGTGATCTCATTTCTAATTTCAAGGATGTTATTTTCTTTCCAAACTCAATAATAGATCTTTTCCTTTCTGCTTGTTCCTTTCATTTTTCTCCCAGGAAGAATGTAGGTAGTGCTTACTGTAGCATAGTCATTTCGCTGTATTTGACTCCAGATTCAACACAGAACTGCAGTCTGTGTTTGGACGTTGGGGTGACTTATCAGTCACTGAGCTTGGAAAAGTATGAGTACTTGATAAATAGGATGTTTGTGTGACTAAAGATAAAAGGATAATAATATAGTCTCTGCCCTTGAGAGATTCCAAGTTCTACTGGGGAAACACTGTTCAATCATATATTCATTCAACAAATGTTGGTTCATCCACAAGATGTTGTAGAAAAACACTTGTGAACATTTGACCAACCCAATATTTACCCAGTCCTTTTATGTGGAAAATTCTGAAAGAGATGGGAATACTAGACCACCTGACCTTCCTCTTGAGAAACCTATATGCAGGTCAGGAAGCAACAGTTAGAACTGGACATGGAAACAACAGACTGGTTCCAAATAGGAAAAGGAGTACGTCAAGGCTGTATATTGTCACCCTGTTTATTTAACTTATATGCAGAGTACATCATGAGAAACGCTGGGCTGGAGGAAGCACAAGCTGGAATCAAGATTGCCGGGAGAAATATCAATAACCTCAGATATGTAGATGACACCACCCTTATGGCAGAAAGTGAAGAGGAACTAAGAAGCCTCTTGATGAAAGTGAAAGAGGAGAGTGAAAAAGTTGGCTTAAAGCTCAACATTCAGAAAACGAAGATCATGACATCTGGTCCCATCACTTCATGGCAAATAGATGGGGAAACAGTGGAAACAGTGGCTGACTTTATTTTTTTGGGCTCCAAAATCACTGCAGATGGTGACTGCAGCCATAAAATTAAAAGACGCTTACTCCTTAGAAGGAAAGTTATGACCAACCTAGATAGCATATTGAAAAGCAGAGACATTACTTTGCCACAAAGGTCTATCTAGTCAAGGCTATGGTTTTTCCAGTGGTCATGTATGGATGTGAGAGTTGGACTGTGAAGAAAGCTGAGTGCTGAAGAATTGATGCTTTTGAACTGTGGTGTTGGAGAAGACTCTTGAGAGTCCCTTGGACTGCAAGGAGATCCAACCAGTCCATTCTGAAGGAGATCAGCCCTGGGATTTCTTTGGAGGGAATGATGCTGAAGCTGAAACTCCAATACTTTGGCCACCTCATGCAAAGAGTTGACTCATTGGAAAAGACTCTGATGCTGGGAGGGATTGGGGGCAGGAGGAGAAGGGGACGACAGAGGATGAGATGGCTGGATGGCATCACTGACTCGATGTACGTGAGTCTGAGTGAACTCTGGGAGTTGGTGATGGACAGGGAGGCCTGGCATGCTGCGATTCATGGGGTTGCAAAGACATGACTTATATGCAGAGTACATGACTCTGGACATGATTGGTTGACTGAACTGAACTGAGCTTATGTGCTAGGCACTATCCTAGGTGCTAAGATTACAGCACTGAACAAAGCAATACAAAAATAATAAGTGATGTTTGCATTCTAGTGAAATTTGACCAAAATACACAAAAGCAAGAGTATTTTGCAATATAATTAATTGCTAAGTCATGTAGTAGAGAAGATTAATGCTGTAGGCATGAATGTGGGGTGTTTGTTTGCATAATGCAGACTTCAAAGAATTATATTTTGATCTGAAGTTTGAAGGAAATCCATCAAATTGTAGGTAAGGAAGAAATTAAAGGAAAAGCCTCAAGAGTAAACATGGTTATTTTGGAGACATGGAGGGGTCTTGCTTGACGTGTATTCTGGAGAGGATTGGGGAATTTGGAGCTGAAATCCAGGCAACCATGACAACTAAATGGAGGAGTTTAGTTTCAGAGTGATTGGGAGTAAAGGGCCATGGGAAGTTTTGGGTGGGGCAGCAGTAGGTTGTTGGGGGTGTAAGGGTGTGCGATATGATGAATATTGTTTTTAAAGAATATGGGTTTGGTGCACTCAAGATTCAGACCACAGGAAGGATGGTACCTTTGAGTATTCATTTCTGAAGATCTATACACCATGAGGAAGATTGGAAGTTATCGGGACAGTTGTTTATTTGTATAGTGGTGATGTGCGTGTGCTCAGTCGCTCAGTCGTGTCTGACTATTTGTGACCCCACAGGCTCCTCTGTCCATGGGATTTTCTCAGACGAGAATACTGGAGTGGGTGCCATTTCCTACTCCAGGGGATCTTCCCCGTCTGGAGATCAAAACTGGTCTCCTGTATTTCCTGCATTGCAGGTAGATTCTTTATAGCTGAGTATCTGGGAGGCCCCCATAATGGTGATAAGTCTGAGTGAAGATGCCCTAAAATCAAGATTATTAATTAAGTAAACAAATCATATTCTGTTAGTCTCTGTCTAGTTTGCACAAAGTATGTAACTTTGAACATCTACCTTCATGACACTTATATATGGAGAAAATGATATGGATTTAATGAAATGATTTTTCTTGGAGTTACCAAGTCATGTTTCTGTTAAACAACAGGAACTAACAATAGAAATGTCAGCTTCTTAGGAACAGTCCTACCACAAAGAGAGAAAAAGGGCTTATGGTATTGCTTTAGGAATACTTTTCTTTTTCTTGATCCAGTGGCCAAGGGCAAATTGGTGAGCAGGCATTATTTTCCAGAGATGCTTAAGAAACTTATCATTGAAAAACTAATCAGCTCTCTATTGAGAATTTAGACCACAGCAGTCACATGTTTTATAAGCCTTTACTTTATTCAGGGAGGAGGTTTTCTTATGCCACTAAGACTACGACTTGGTTTGGGATAATGCAGTTCAGGTTTTCTCATAATAGTATGAAAATGCCCTGGGTGAAATGTATAGGTCTGGAAAAGATCAGAGCTGACAATGTTCAATGGCTTCTGATTTTCCAACCCATCAGAATGCCCAGTGGTCTCTCTAGGATAGCTCCTCATCAAATTTTAAGTTGATAAAGCCCTTAGTAGATAAAACAATGCTTCTCACTATGGGCTGTCATTGACATCTGAAAGGAATAGAATGCAATGGAATTGGCAAACAGAGCAGACTTCTGGGGCATCTGGACATTGTTCATAATGAAACCCTTTATTCGTTCATTTAGAAATGAATGATCAGGAAAGCTCCTGCATTTAGGAGGTATTTGCAAAACAAGTTCTTTCAGGATTGGGTTTGGCTACAGTCCGTGAAGCAGTCACACTGCTTCCTCAAAAGATTTTGAATAAACCAGGAGATCTGGGCTCCTCGAATGGTTTGATCTTTGTTGCATTGCCCAGTTCTGCAGGTTCGGACATCTGGAAGGTAAATTAGGACTGCACATCCAATATTTCTGTCTAATGCTCATTATTGATCTTCCCTGAAGATTGTTATTCGGCATTGGTTGCCAAGGGCCTGCTAGTCTAGTTGACAGAGTTCTATCTAATCCAGCATTCTCTCTCCCTGAGTAGACCAAGAAAGGGATAGGGCACTTCTTCAATTTTCATTGAAAACAGAAAATCATCAGAGCTATGTAACTTGATATTTGTGCTGAGCCGTTCACAACTGTTTGTTGAATGAGCCATTCTAGAGGCTTCTTAGAACATTTTTGTGTAGAAAATTCTGATTTACACATTAGGAATTTTGGAGAATCAAACACTCTAGACTCCAGACACAGGATGCTACTGACCTTGTTTCACTCACTTCTGTAAAGTTTAATCAATGAATACTAGACCTGTGTCTCCAGAGGCTGTTGGGAATACAAAGAAAAAGAAGAAAAACCTTCTGTTCTTGAATAATCGTATAATTTACCAGGGTTGCTATAGCAAAATACCACAGACTGCGTGGCCTTAAACAAGAAAAATTTATTTTCTTATGGTTTTGGAGGCTATGAGTTCAAAGCCAAGGGGTTGACTGTTGGCTTTTTCTAAGCCTGTCTCCTTGGCTTGCAGATCACTTCTCACTGTGTCTTCTGGTCTTCCCTTTGTGCAGGCATGTCTCTGGTGTCCCTCTGTGTGTCCTGATCACCTCCTACTATAAAGATACCAGTCATATCAGAGAAGGCATGGCAGGCAACCCACTCCAGTATTCTTGCCTAGAGAATCCCATGGACAGAGGAGGCTGGTGGGTCCATGGGATGACAGAGTGAGACAAAACTGAGTGACTAACACTTCCTATTGAATCAGAGCCCACCCAGGGGACTTCATTTTAGCTTATCTCTTTAAAGGCCCTATCTCCAAATACAGTCACATTACTGGTGGTTAGGCTTCAACAGATGGCCTTTCAGATCAGATCAGATCAGTTTCTCAGTCGTGTCCGACTCTTTGCAACCTCATGAATCGCAGATGGCCTTTCGGGGGGCACACTTTAGCTGATAGCAGTACTTTCCAATAGTAGAGGAGAAGCTATACTCATAATGTGTGCATGCATGTCAGTCACTAAGTCGTGTCTGTCACTTTTCGACACCATGGATGGTAGCCGCCAGGTTCCTCTGTCCATGAGATTTCCCAGGCAACAATACTGGAGGAGGCAACAATTTCCTCCTCCAGGGGATCTCCCTGACACAGGATCAAACTCATGTCTCCTGTGTCTCCTACATTGGCGGGGTGTATTCTTTACCACTGAGCCACCTGGGAAGCCCCATAGGCATAATGACTATTATACCAACATAGAATCAGCCAGATGTAGGAGCTAAGTTCCACAGATTGAGTTTGAGAGAGGAGAATATTCACATCTATTCACAAGATCTGCAAAAGCCTTTATGATGAAATAGTTTTGAGATGGAAATTGAAGATTTCAAAGAGTAAACTATGAAATTGAATCACGAAATTGCTATTTTTAAAATCAAAACAGTCAAATATCAGTGGTTTCATGTGGTATAACAACTATTTCTTTTCCTACTCCTGTTATAAGGCAGGGGCTGGCCGATTTTTCTATGAAGAGCCAGATAGTAAATATTTTAGGGTTTGCGGGCTATGCGGTTTCTTTCATAACTACTCAACCCTGCCATTGTCGTGAGAAAGCAATCATAGGCAACATGTAAACAAAAGAGTGTGACTGTGTTCTCATAAAGCTTTATTTACAAAACAGGCAACAGACATGCTTGTTAGTATAAAACTCAAGTCCTCAATAATTCAAGTACCCTGAGTTCCAAACTAATGTCTTTCCCCCTTTGCCATCCTAATTTTATTTCCTAGGCACTGGCAAGTTTCTAAGTACATAGTGGAAGAGTTTTTTGTTTTAATTAAAAAAAAATCTATTTGGGAACATAAAGACTGCTCCCCCAACACACACTCAAAAAAACTGCAGGCTGGATTTAGCCCTGGGCCGTAATTACCCTGCCTTAACATAAGAGAAACTTTAAATTCTCTAAAACCTGTCTTCCCTGTTGCACTGTCACACCCATGTGCCAGGCAGAGTTCCTCCTCTCTGACACGTGGAGCCTTCCAGCATCCAGAAACTGGAGTGAACAGAATATACCTTGGCTCCAACTCAATGTTGTCATGTGGTAACAGACCACAAACCTAAGCCACTTCCGCCTTGTTGTTTAACTCTTGGCACATGTATGTTTTGTTTCCATTTTATTGGCTCTTTAGTGGAACTGCAAAAAGACTTGTGGCCTCCTTTCATCCAGTGGGGGCAAACAAGCAATGACCTCGCTTTTCACAACCTTCTCAGTATCCTTATTGGAAAAAGGGCTCTTTCACAATATCAGATCTTTCCAGATGACTGAGAATTTCCAGCAAATACAAGCAAGCATCCATGGGGGTAGGAGAGACACTCAGTGTACTTCTGTCATTTTTTTCATAGAAAGGAAACTGATGATACTACAACTTCCTAGTGACAATTCAGTGATATCACTGGGGGCCCCCTCTCCTGTTCTTTTTTCTTTTTAATTAAAAGATTTTTCTATTTTATACTGAAGTATAGTTGATTAACAATGTTGTGTTAGTTTCAATTGTACAACAAAGTGATTCAGTTATACATATCCATATATCTATTCTTTTTAAATATTGAGAATATACAGAATATTGAGCAGAGTTTTCTGTATTATAGAGTAGTATATATAGACTGGCTGCTTTGTGCCTTTTGAGGACTGGAGGTAGAATGGTAACCAGGAAAGGCAATATTCCTTTTCTCATGGAGCTTTCATTTAAAAGAGAGAAGGGAGAAAACAAACAACCAGCAAGGTATAAAAGTCATATATCTTTGAATAGTAATTATTGTTTATAATGAAAATAGAACAGCATAATGGGATGCAGATTAAGGGTGGCTATTTAAGAAATGGTGAAGGGATTTGACCAGCAAGGGGATGGCCATGTGATGAGCTGCTTTGGAGAATTACAGGCAGAGGCTAGAGTAATGCAGAAGCTCTGAGGCGAGAACAGACTTGGCGTGGTCACACTGCAGCCAGGTCAGTGTGGCCAGAGTGGAATGAGCTGGGGGGCAAATAGTAGAAAATGAGGTTGGAAATCCGCTAGGAGACAGTGAGCACCTGTCACACAGTGAGTAGCGTAAGACTCTGTCCCAGACCCCATAGCCTCAGACTGCTGCACTTGTTAAAGCCCTGGGTTGGAAAGATCCCCTGGAGGAGGGCATGGCAATCCAGTTCAGTATTTTGCCTGGAGAATCCCATGGACAGAGGAGCCTGGCGGGCTACAGTCCAGGGGATCTCAAAGTCGGACATGACTGAAGCAATTTAATACAAACACATCTTTTCAATATGGTTTTTGTTCTTTCTTTTTCTCTCAAGTTTTCTTAACTGATGCCCACTCTTTTAGTGCTCTGCTTCTAATCTCTGAGATGAGGCACTAAATAATTAATCTTACTGAAACAATGTAGGGAATTTCCTGGAAGCCCAGAGGTTAGGACTTGGCGCTTTTACTGCTGGTGCCTGGGTTCAAGCCCTGGTTAGGGAACTAAGACCTACAAGGTGCTTGGTGTGACCAAAAAAAAAAAAAAAATTAGACATCTCTGTTCATGGATTAGAAGACTTAATATTTAAAACAAAGGAAAAAAAAAAAACAAACACAGAGACAACTTAATGTATACGATCAAGTTGATGCCAAATGAAGACACCAAAGACTTCTATGGTAAGATTCGTGGGGTGTTTTACAGCCTTTTAAAAGCTCACAAGTTGCTTTAAAGCTCAACATTCAGACAACTAAGATCATGGCATCCAGTCCCATCACTTCATGGCAAATAGATGGGGAAACAGTGGAAACAGTGGCTGACTTTATTTTTTGGGGCTCCAAAATCACTGCAGATGGTGATTGCAGCCATGAAATTAAAAGACACTTGCTCCTTGGAAGGAAAGTTATGACCAACCTAGACAGCATATTAAAAAGCAGAGACATTGCTTTGTCAACAAAGGTCGGTCTAGTCAAGGCCATGGTTTTCCCAGTGGTCATGTATGGATGTGAGAGTTGGACTATAAAGAAAGCTGAGCACCGAAGAATTGATGCTTTTGAACTGTGGTGTTGGAGAAGACTCTTGAGAGTCCCTTGGACTGCAAGGAGATCCAACCAGTCCATCCTAAAGGAGATCAGTCCTGGGTTTTCATTGGAAGGACTGATGTTGAGCTGAAACTCTAAAACTTTGGCCACCTGATGTGAAGAGCTGACTCATTGGAAAAGACCCTGATGCTGGGAAAGATTGAGGGCAGGAGGAAAAGGGGACGGCAGAGGATGAGATGGCTGGATAGCATCACCGACTCAATGGACATGGGTTTGGGTGGACTCCGGGAGTTGGTGATGGAGGGAGGGCTGGTGTGCTGCAGTTCATGGGGTCGCAAAGAGTCAGACATGACTGAGTGACTGAACTGAAAAGCTCATGTACCTTTTTCATAATAAACTCTAAGCTGGGTCTTGCTAGGGAAGACTGTTGCTTCATGGCCAAGTTCTGGAAAACAGTAGAGGTGCTATAGAAAGAGTCTCTTTCCTTTATCATCTTTTCCCCACATCCTGGATCTTTAGAAAGAAATCTAGTAGATTTCTAAAGGAAAATCCTGGCCACTTACTAATAATTGTGCCTTTCTAGAATCCCAAATCAGCAGGAAAGATGGTGGCTGAGTTCAGAATTTAATGTCCATTTTGCTTTTGGCCCAGCACTGGCCAGTCCATGTTTTATGACTTACCTTTCCTCCCCTTCTTGTGAGTTCATATGAGAATTAGTTATAGAAAGCATCTTTCTTCCCTTCTCCTTCTACTGCTGCTGGTGACAAGAAGACAATAAAATCACTAAACAATAAAAACAAGAGAAAACAATAAAATCACTTCTGCTCTTATCTCTAGGGAAGGAGTAATGTTTGAACAGGGCAGGATTTCAATCAGGACAATGAGGAGGGTGTTAAAGGCTTAGGACACACACCTGCTAGTCTGATCCTGAAAATTTCTGGGCTTTGGTTTCTTCTCTGTTGTGTTTTTCCCCTCATATTCGTGTACTGTGGTGTCACACTATGGGATCTTTGGCCAGGGTCCCATTACTACTTTTTTCCTGGGCAAACCCAGTTTTTAAAGGTCTATTTTCACTGATCTTAAAATAGTTTTTTAAAAAACTTTCAGGAGACCAGAGTCCTGTTTGGCAAGACCAGCATTTATTTCACTTCCAGGTGCTGAAGACAGCCACCAGAGTGAACTCTGGGACATATAATAACCCTGCCACATCCTCCCCAAACTCTTCCTTGAAATTCCATCCCAACAGCTCTAATACTTAGATTTAACATTTTATCTTCCATTAAAATGTAAATGCCCAGAGGGAGAGTAATGCCTTCAACGTTAAGTATTTATCCTTAGGGGGAGTTAGACACTTAACTGACCTGAGGTTTTTATAGGAGGACGAGAGGAGAGTAAGAACACTGGCATGCCTACAGCTCAGGAAGATGGGGTTGATGTTGGGAGTAGTTTTTAGTGGAGAGGAAGGGAGTATTGAAGGAGAAGATGCAAAAAGAGGGGCTAGAAACATCAAAGACGAACTTGGCTGACTCCTGGTCACCTAGAGCTCTGGCCTCAGGAAATATCAGTGGGCTACCTACTCCATTCTTTGGTTTATTAATCCTGGTTTCTTTGTTTGTGTTATTGGTTTCCATTTCCCTGCCCAATATACCATATCACAGCCAAGCACCTCTACCTGGGCAATATGATTGGCTAAGTTTGCTGGGTCCAAGTTTCTGAGTCATCTCAAGACTTGATGCATTTGTTCAATTGTTTGGCTCCCCTTACTCTTGCCTGGAAGATCCCATGGACGGAGGAGCCTGGTGGGCTGCAGTCCATGGGGTCGCTAAGAGTCAGACACGACTGAGCGACTTCACTTTCACTTTTCCCTCTCATGCATTAGAGAAGGAAATGGCAACCCACTCTAGTGTTCTTGCCTGGAGAATCCCAGGGACAGGGGACCCTCATGGGCTGCCATCTATGGGGTCGCACAGAGTCGGACACAACTGAAATGACTTAGCAGCAGCAGCAGCAGCAGCAGCAGCAAGGCTAATTATTTAAACAACAACAACAACAACAACAAAAACTATCCTAAAGCTGACCATTTTCTCTTACTACTGTCCCCTCCTCCATTCACGTAATCTCTTTTCAAGTCACAAATCCCTTCCCTGTCTTTCAATCCATCTCCCTTTCTAGAGCCAGTTTTTACTTTTATTTTTTTAAATCTTGTAGGCTATATCACCCACATCCAATGGCTCTTCTCCTTGACCATTAATCCCGGATGTGGAATCTTGTCAAATCTTATTTGAAATCAAAGTCCTCTTTATACAGTCACTAAATCTCCTTCATCTTTCATGACAGAGATATCTTCAAGAACTCCCTCCGATTTGTTGAACATGACCTCCTCTGCCTGGGTCCTTGCAGCCTTCCTTCAATAAAGTGGGCTTTCCCAGGTGTTCTCCTACCAAATCTTTTCAGAATGTTTCCAAGAGCTCCTCTACTGTACACCCCTTCTATCCCTAAACAAACCAGATGTTACCATGCTGAACTCCTATCTCCCTGCTTGTCTGAAGAGGGATCTTGAAAGAAATATGAAGGATGGTCTGGCTATTTTCAAATCCTGGGGAATTACTTCCAAATAAATGAATTTCAGTTACTGCCTCTTTACTTTGTCTGTTCTTCCCATGATTGCAAATTAAAAAAAAAGAAGGTAAAATGAATAGCCATGTGTTTTCTGCTGCTTTATGTGATGTACTTATATTATATCCTGCTTTTTTTCAAAGCTTGCCTCTAAGTCAGTTATCCTTAAATATAAACTTGAGATTTGAGGTTGCTCAATATATAACATTCCTTTCAATATATAATATGCCTGAATTTAGAATCGATTGAGAAGGGGCATAGATACATGAAGAACAAACCATCATGTTTAACACTTTGAGTAAGAGGATTTTCCATTGTTTTAATCCTACATTGGATACTTTTTCCCATCCACTTTCTGGAACAGTTGGATAACACAGACTTCCTCCCTCACAGTAGTGAAGTGAAGTGAAGTCACTCAGTCGTGTCCGACTCTTTGTGACCCCATGGACTGTAGCCCGCCAGGCTCCTCTGTCCATGGGATTTTTAAGGCAAGAATACTGGAGTGGGTAGCCATTTCTTCTCCAGGGGATCTTCCTTACCCAGGGATCAAACCTGGGTCTCCTGCACTATAGACAGATTCTTTATCATTTGAGTCACCAGAGAAACCCAGAGTCCACTGTAACAGGGTCAAATGGACTCTCTTGGCAGTCAGGCAGTTCCCAAAGAGAGGAGAGAGACACAGAGTCTGAGGCAAACACACCTATTTTACTTCTCCAAGTCCATCACTCAGGAAAGTCATTCCTCCTTGAGGAGTAAATGTGCAAGGCATGGGGGAGGGATCAAGAGAAGAGTTCCATTAGAGGGAAGTTCAGATAGCAAGGGATAGGCTCTTCAACAATATGAGATTGCATAAGAATTAGTTGTTTGTTTTAAAATGCAAAGTTCCAAAGCTCAGTCTGATTCAAGACCTGAGGTTGGGCCAAAGGTATCCAAATATATAAAAGAACCACAAATGATTCAGATGTAGGTGGCTTGTGACCCCCACTTTGAGTAATAACATTGCGCTAAAGTCTTATAAGGTGTTCTCTTAAAGAAGGCATTAAACAGTCAAATGTTTTGGAGAAACTGGTTTAAAAAATGAAGCCTGTTTCTTTTTTGATTTATAGTATTATAAATACTTGAGAAATGGATATGTGGTATTTTCCCAACTTCTTTTCAGAATATCTGTTGATCACCTGAGGGGCATTGCTCCCTGTCTAACCCAGTTTGGAAAAGTGTGAATTGGGTGTCTAACACAAAAGAAGTAACAATTATAATCTGTACTGGTTAGAACACACTTGAAGTTCAGTTTGAGGTACTATTACACTGTAAGAGAATTGCTGAAAAACCTGGGGCATGTTGAAAGAAGAGCAGGTTGGATTTGTATTAGTTCCCAGTTATCTTACCTGAACAATGGTTGAAAGAGACTTGAGAGTCTCCTAGGCTAAGATGGCAGCTCAAATATGCACATTTCAACTTACTCCCTGTCAAACCCCTACCATAGCCATGGGAAAGGGAGTCACAAGACTGGGAAATGACAACAGTTGTACTGGGAGCTGAAAAGCCTGCAGACCAATGGTAAATGAGTTGGCAAAACCAAGCCTCTGAATCCAAAACCAGAGGGGAGAAATCTGGGCATCAACATGCTACCCATCCCAGTTGTACTGGGATGACAACAGTTGTACTGGGAGCTGGAAAGCCTGCAGACCAATGGTAAATGAGTTGGCAAAACCAAGCCTCTGAATCCAAAACCAGAGGGGAGAAATCTGGGCATCAACATGCTACCCATCCCAGATTCCACAGAATGCACAGATGAAGAGGTCCACTCTGTCTCGAAACTGGGCACAGTGGTGGCAATGAGAATAAGTAGGACTGGGTAAAAACTGCCAGTGAAGCAATCAGATCTCTGGATCTTCCGAAAGCTATGCCACTGGGTAATTGACTCTCCCAACCCCACATAAGACTAGAGATTTAATCTTTAAGGAGAGTAAAACAGAACTTTGGATTAAGTGTTGGCTGGCACAGATGTTGTGTAACTGAAAATGAAGGTATCCTACTGAAAGCAAGGAGATAATCAATCTCTGTATGTATTAAATGTCAAATGCTGGGTTCCCCCGTCCTTTTTACCTCCAGTCCTGAGTCCCGTAGAATACCAATGTCCCAGGCAGGAAATCCAGAGAATACACTTTAAGGAAATTGATTATCCCAAATGGAAAGACAAAAACCAAGACTTTGCCGCAATACAGCCAAGTAGATCACCCTGCGTGGAAGCTCAAAGTCAGAAAGCCTCATCACAGATGACTATGACAAGATTCTCAGTCCCACAGGCAGTTTCAGATCCTTGCAGCTCTCCACTAACAGGCAGTATCAATTTCTCCTCTTGTTGAGACTGGGTAAGCTTTTGGGACTTCTTCAATAAATGGACTGTGTTGCATGATTTTTTAGGCTAAGTCATAAAAGGTGATACGGCTTCTGCATGGCCCTTTCTCTGCATTCTTGCTCTGAGAATCTTGCCATCATGCTGTGAGGAAGCCCAAACTTGCCTCCATGAAGAGGATGAAGCCCCCAGCCAAAAGCTAACATCAACCACAAGATCCACGAGGGATGCATTCCAGCCCCCAGCACTGGAACTTTTCTGCTTAGGCCTTTGTTAGTGTGAAGCAGAAAGGCCATCCTTGTTCTACCTGAATTCCTGATCCATAGAATCCATGAACAAAACAAACGGCTGTTTTATTTTTATTTTTGGCTGCACTGTGTGGCTTGTGGGATTTTAGTTCCTTGACCAGGAATTGAACCTGTGCATCTTACAGTGAAATTTCAGAGTCCTAACCAATGGACCACCAGGGAAGTCCCACAAATGGCTGTTTTATTAATTACTATGCTTTGCACTAATTTGTTATAAAGTCATTAGTATAATAACTGGAATAAGCATTAATTAAACATTTAAACTTTAATTATTTTGGAGGTTATCTTCCCTAAACATTTCAAGATCCTTAGAAGAAGCAATTTGCCATCTTGGAATTTATAAGGATTGTGTGTGTGTGTGTGTATGAGGAGCAGGGAGATGAGATTATCATGGCTGTAAGTGTGCACAGTACTTGGTATGATCCATCATTCTCTTAAAAGCTTTTGTGGAATTTGAAACTATTTTCTTCTCTCTTTGATTAAAATAAATCATAGAGGATGAGACATGAGCTCATTATGAGAATAATAAGTTTCAGGATTTTGTAAAATGAAGAGAAAGTTTTGAATAGGCTGAATAGGAATTCAAAGACTACTTATAATACATTCCAGAGCCCAGCAACTTTTTTCATATTGCCTGCTGTTTAGGATTATAGTCATCACTGCTGCGTTCAGTTACAGGTGGGGACATTATTTTGGAAACCTCTCTTTGTATTGTCTTTGTAACCTAGATCTATTGCCCATGACATTTTAGCTATTTAATAACTCTACTGTTCCAGCAGAGCCTCCCCAAGGAGTACTTCAAGTTCCCAGTGTCCACCAACCTAAGCTCTCCGTAGGAGCAATGAAAAACCACAGGTGCAAGAAATCTGAGGATTCCTTCTCCGAGGGGTCTCTCTTCAGTCAGCTCTGTTTTTGTCTTAAAATAGATCTTAGGCTCTATGGAGTAGTTAATCTTAGAAATTCAGAAATAGAAGATTAACCCCCAAAGATTAAGTGATTTCTCTAAAATATGTTAATTCCATGTGATTGCTAATTTATTACCTTCTATCCTTAAGATGAATGACAATTTATCCTGCAAACTTCATATCGATTATTTTCACCAGGTAAGAACAAAAAAATTTTTTCTGAGTAAGGAAAGCAGATATCTTTTCTCCAAATGAACAGCAGAAAACAAAACCATGTTTATGTAGCTTATAAAAGGTGTGAAAGGGATTCTGAAGTTCCGTGGCTCACTCATCTGATGTCACATTTTTCATTTGAAAGAATATTGTTTCCAGCTTGTGCTTGTTATAAAAATAGGATTCCAAATATTTATGGAAATAAAAAATCGTTTATCAGTCTCTCTCCTCCCAAAGAGATTTAAGGTTATCAAATCACTGGCAAAATCTTATTGATTCAGGAAATACTTACTTTTATGTTACTTTTTGCTAGGCTTTTGATTGGTTCTGGAGAGACAAAGTCAAGTTAATTACACATGGAATGTGCCTTCAAAAAGTTTACAGTGTAATAGGGAGTTGGGCTTTTACAAAAACACTTAAAATGTAAGATATTAATAGAAAGTGAGATGGATCATGTGGAAGGCAGAGACACACTTGAGTGAGAGTTAAGAAGAGGGAGAGAAGTTTTGCAGCTGGTGGTGAGAAAGCAAGATGGTGGGATAAAGGAAAGAAGAGTCAGAGAAGTGTTTTCACGGTGAAGGTGGGCTTTAACCCCCCTCCACTCCTCCCCCGCAAAGGATTTTTTAAAGTGAACAATAAAGCTTCAGTTTGTCTGTAACATCCAAACTAGATGTACATCAGTGAGGATGTTTTAAAAGAGGAGATTCCAGGGCTTCCCTGGTGGCTCAATGGTAAAGAATCTGCCTGCCAATTCAGGAGACATGGGTTCAATTCCTGGTCCGGGAAGGTCCCACAGGCCATGAAGCAACTAAGCCTGTGCCCCGCAACCATTGAGCCTGTGCTCTAGAGTCTGGAAGCCACAGCTACTGAAGCCCATGCACCCTAGAGCCCATGCTCTGCAACAAGAGAAGCCACCACAATGAGAAGCCTGCATGCTGCAGCTAGAGAGTAGCCCCTGCTTGCCGCAACTAGAGAAAAGCCCTCGCAGCAAGAAGACTCAGCATGGCCAAAAATAAATAAATAAAATAAATTTTGAAAAGAGGATATCCCTGGACCCTCACCAGACCTAAAGACCCAGCCTCCACAGGGGCAGATGTGGGCAGTCATGTTTCTAACAGTTTCCTCTTGGGACTCTGGTTGTGGCTGGATTTGGGAATCTCTGGGATGAAGTGCAGGGTTCACGATAGGGAATGTTGGAGATAAAGTTGGGAAGGTTTATTGGTGCCAAATACCAGAGGGCATTGACTTCCAGGAAGCACGTGGGGTTTATTCATTCGTTAGTGGGATGTCGGGAGAGAAGGCAAGACCCTTGAGTAATGAGATAACAGATCAGTGCGGTGCTTTAAGAACAGTGATCTGCTGGTGTGTGGAAGATGGACGAGGAAAGAAATCTGACGTAGAGAAAATAGTTAGGTGCTGCCTGTAATTTCTCATGACGAAGTAACTAAAGCACAAACTTTAGGAGTAGCTACATCAGAATTGCGTGGGTGTACTTCTAATCTCACTCTTGTCTTTCAGTTCTTATAACATCTCTTTGATCTTGCATCCCATTGAAGACATTCTCAGTGAACACCTAAACACTCCTGACCCAAGGTCTTGCTTTTTGGTTAAAATACATTGTGTTTCAGTGTGTGAATGGTATTTGTTGTCATTATTTTTTATACGTTTACTTATTTATTTGTCTTTGGTTGCACAGGGTCTTCACTGCTGCGTTCAGGCTTTCTCTAGTTGCGAGGAGTGAGGGCTATTCTCTTGTGGAGCATGGGTTCTAGGCTGTTGGTCTCAGTAGTTGTGGCACACGGGCTTAGCTGCCCCTTGGCAGATGGAATCCTCCCAGACCAGGGATTGAACCCATGTCCCCGGCATCAGCAGGTGGATTCCCAGCCACTGCGCCACAAGGGAAAGTCTGCTGCCCTTGTTTGAAGGAACAAAAAGGTATGTTAAGGCCATGGAGTCCTCTGGACTGTGCAATGCTTAGAAATGTCCCAACTCTGGATGCAACTGATTCCTTACCAGGAATGGTAGAAGCTCTTGAATTTCTGTAACTGCCCAGCACATTGCATGAAAGCGGGCATACAGGAATCACTGACAAAGTTTCAATTATTGATTTGAGCTCCAATTCCAGTTTTTGAAATGTTTGATCCTGTTCCTTGATTCTCTTGAGAAGTCCGGAAATGTTTTTCTGACACATTTCCTCTCTGATAACCCTCTCTGTGCAACCCACCCCCCGCTCCTGTGGCCTGGGAGCAGGTTCTCATAGACTTAATGGACTCTGATTATCCAGGTCTTCAGATCTCACCAATCAGTCCCTTTTGATGAGCACAAAGAAGCCTGGGGACTTCTTGTCGGAATCACCTTGCTTCTGAACACCTGCATCTACTTGGGAAAAGGCTCAAGTGTTTGGCATATTGGGCTTCCCAGGTGGCTTCCCACTGGTAAAGAATCTGCTTACCAGTGCAGGAGGTGCAGGAGTCGTGGGTTCGATCCCTTATTGCTAACCTTTCATGTGAATCCTTCAAGCAGGTAGACGCGGATAGTCCTAGCTCCTCTGTGTACAGGAACATAATTAAATAAAAAGAAGAGAAAGGAAATGCTGTGTCCTTTTAAATGAAAACATCAGAGGAAGAAGAATGGTTATCTGTCTCAAAAATGTATTGGTTTAATAAGTTCACGTTAAACGTAACCAAAAAGAAAAAAGAATAAAATGCAAATTAGCCTTGAGAAGAACTTAAGATTATCTACTGTGATCTCTACGGTGCTTGTTATGGGCTAAAGTGTGAAAGTAAAAATGTTAGTTGCTTAGTTGTGTCTGACTTTTTGTGATCCTATGTACTATAGCCCATCAGGCTCCTCCATCCCTGGAATTCTCCAGGCAAGAATACTGGAGTGGGTAGCCATTCCCTTCTTCAGGGGATCTTCCTGACCCAGGGATCCAACTTGGGTCTCCTGCATTACAGGCAGATTCTTTACTATCTGATCCACCAGGGAAGCTTAACTGTGTTCCCCGTAAAATACATATATTGAAGCTCTAGCCCCTAGTACCTCAGAATAAGACTGTATTTGGAGTTAGGGTTTTTAAAGAGGTGATTAAGTTAAAATAAGTCTGTTAGGGTAGCTTCTAATCCAAGAAGAATACATGTAGACGTAGAGAAACTCCAGGGATGTGTGCAGAGAGAGGGATGACCATGTGAAGACATGGGGAGAAGGCAGCAGTCTGCAAGCCAAGGATTTTGTTGTAAAGGGGAGTGAAGCTCTAGTTAATTAACCTGCACCAGTAATACCATATTCCATCAAATCTAGAACACCATCATTTGGAGCACACAATATTATTTTATACACCAACAAAAAAGAATAAATACTGATAAGTAAACTGTAATACACTACTATCAATGATAAGATGCCTTAAATCCCAGGGTAGTTCAAAAGTCAAAAAGTGTATCTTAAAGTTAATGACATGAAATATAGAAACACAAAAAAATCACTTAATGACCAAACTTTAAAAATATATGTATATATTGCAAAGCATGGTAACTACCTGAGGTCTGCTGAAATCACTCTGCCCTTTAAGTTTCTAATACATTCACTCATACGCCAAATATGTGACGGATGGGGCCAGGATGTGTTAAGTTCGTCTCCAAATTTCTGGGACTTCAGAAGTGCATCCATCCCATTGCTAAAGTTCTGTTCTCATTTCTGTGTTCTCCACTGACCATGGCCTCTTTTCCTCTTTGTTTTAAAATATTTATTGCATTTTATTTTCATGTGTATCCAATTTTATTAGAAGTTCGTGGCAACAGAAATAGTGAATATTACATAACTTAATATGTAAAAAACAAAGTTTTTTGCCTCGTTACACAAAGAAATTCCTTCCAGCTGATATTTCCATATTATATGCCTCATCTGTTAGGTCTGTTTTCTCTTCAACTGCTCTCCTCTGTTGTCATATACACTCCAATTGTGCTGTCTCTGTAAACCCCGGACTGCTTCAGGGAGTTCACAACTTTTAAAAAAATCTAAAGCAGCTGGTCAGTATATTGACCCCAGAAACATAGTAGGTTTGACCCCTTGGAGGCAAAGGGAGACACACTGTATTTGTATTTCTCACTGCTGTACTTTTGGTATAAGAGACAGTAAAACGCACAAATCTGAAGTATTCGACTTGATGAATTTTGACAACTGTGTATACTAATGTAAGTACCAGCTTGAACAAAATTTAGAGTAGTTTCAGAAAGTCTTCCGTGTCCCTAATTAACAGCCCTCCTCGCCACCGGTAACCACTTCCTGATTTCTATCACCACAGATAAGTTTTGTCTAATATTGTACTTCACATAAGTGGAATCAGCGTGTGTCTGAATCCTTTTGCTTAACAATACAGCCACCATACAGTAATGATTCCCTCAGTTTTTTCCCCATGAGAACCATCTACCCTGGGTTTAGACAATAAAGAAGAGGATGAAAAAAAGCAAAATGGCTGTCTGAGGAGGCCTTACAAATAGCTGAGAAAAGAAGAGAAGCAAAAAACAAAGGAGAAAAGGAAAGATATACCTATTTGAATGCAGAGTTCCAAAGAATAGCAAGAAGAGATAAGAAAGCCTTCCTCAGTGATCAGTTCAAAGAAATAGAGGAAAACAATACAATGGGAAAGACTAGAGATCTCTTCAAGAAAATTAGAGATACCAACGGAACATTTCATGCAAAGATGGGCTCAGTAAAAGACAGAAATGGTATGGACCTAACAGAAGCAGAAGATATTAAGAAGAGGTGGCAAGAATACACAGAGGAACTGTACAAAAAGATCTTCACAACCTAGATAATCACGATGGTATGATCACTCACCTAGAGCCAGACATCCTGGAATGTGAAGTCAAGTGGGCCTTAGAAAGCATTACTACGAACAAAGCTAGTGGAGGTGATGGAATTCCAGTGGAGCTATTTCAAATCCTGAAAGATGATGCTGTGAAAGTGCTGCACTCAATATGTCAGCAAATTTGGAAAACTCAGCAGTGGCCACAGGACTGGAAAAGGTCAGTTTTTATTCCAGTCCCAAAGAAAGGCAATGCCAAAGAATGCTCAAACTACCGCACAATTGCACTCATCTCACATGCTAGTAAAGTAATGCTCAAAATTCTCCAAGCCAGGCTTCAGCAATACGTGAACCATGAACTTCCAGATGTTCAAGCTGGTTTTAGAAAAGGCAGAGGAACAAGAGATCAAATTGCCAACATCTGCTGGATCATGGAAAAAGTAAGAGAGTTCCAGAAAAACATCTATTTCTGCTTTATTGACTATGCCAAAGCCTTTGACTGTGTGGATCACAATAAACTGTGGAAAATTCTTCAAGAGATGGGAATGCCAGACCACCTGACCTGCTTCTTGAGAAACCTATATGCAGGTCAGGAAGCAACAGTTAGAACTGGACATGGAACAACAGACTGGTTCCAAATAGGAAAAGGAGTTCGTCAAGGCTGTATATTGTCACCCTGTTTATTTAACTTATATGCAGAGTACATCATGAGAAATGATGGGCTGGAGGAAGCACAAGCTGGAATCAAGATTGCCAGGAGAAATATCAATAACCTCAGATATGAAGATGACACCACCCTTATGGCAGAAAGTGAAGAAGAACTAAAGAGCCTCTTGATGAAAGTGAAAGTGGAGAGTGAAAAAGTTGGCTTAAAGCTCAACATTTAGGAAATCTTGGCATCTCGTCCCATCAGTTCATGGCAAATAGATGGGGAAACAGTGGAAACAGTGTCATACTTTATTTTTCTGGGCTCCAAAATCACTGCAGATGGTGACTGCAGCCATAAAATTAAAAGAAGCTTACTCCTTGGAAGGAAAGTTATGACCAACCTAGATAGCATATTGAAAAGCAGAGACATTACTTTGCCAACAAAGGTCCGTCTAGTCAAGGCTATGGTTTTTCCTTTGGTCATGTATGGATGTGAATGTTGGACTGTGAAGAAAGCTGAGTGCCGAAGAATTGATGCTTTTGAACTGTGGTGTTGGAGAAGACTCTTGAGAGTCCCTTGGACTGCAAGGAGATCCAGCCAGTCCATTTTAAAGGAGATCAGCCCTGAGTGTTCTTTGGAAGGAATGATGCTAAAGCTGAAACTCCAATACTTTGGCCACCTCATGCAAAGAGTTGACTCACTGGAAAAGACTCTGATGCTGGGAGGGTTTGGGGGCAGGAGGAAAGGGGGACGACAGAGGATGAGATGGCTGGATGGTATCACTGACTCGATGGACATGAGTCTGAGTGAACTCTGGGAGTTGGTGATGGACAGGGAGGCCTGGCGTGCTGCGATTCATGGGGTCACAAAGAGTCGCACACGACAGTGACTGAACTGAATTGAACTGAATTGATGATTCTATTCCATAAATACAGCTCTATCGTTTCTCTCTTCTCCTATGGATGAACTTTGGTGTTGATTTCTGTTTTTTTGCTATTGTGAATATTCTCATCAGAGTCTTTATATTTTCTGCTGTGAATTTTAAATTTGAAATAATTTTTCTCTGCTCCTCAGGTAATAAGTAAATTTCCCTAAGTCATCATCAAAATTGACAACTAATACCACATGTAGTTTTCCCAGGACATGGTAATGAAGGCAAGAATTTAGAGTGATTACTGTTCCAGAGATTTTCATGAATATCTAAACTTGTAATTATTGTGTATGCGACTATTTCCAGAGGCTCTTCTTTTATTCCCAAATGATATTTTGTCGTAGGTTGCCTGATGGCCTTCACTGTCCAAATTCTCATTATCTGAATTCTTGCTATCTAAATGCAGGTACTGAATAGATGAAGAAAGGGGTTTTTTTTGTTTGTTTGTTTTAAGGTGGTCTGACATCTCTTAGTATCTCAACTCTCATTCCTGTCTACCTGAAACCCAGGGCCACTCTGATTTGGATACTGTGCTTCACAGCACAGTGAGATTAAACTTTTCCAGGTCTAAATGGAACTTTCTAGTGACAGGATGGCTAAGCCTTTGTTTAGAACCATGCTTATTTAAGCTGCATCCACCACCTTCCAGTGAAGAAGCCTGGCAATTCTTTCACTGGAGACCTCTGTGGTCTAATCGTGCAACACTGAGTGAGTTACTGTGCTTTGCTCTCTGTAGGATGGAATCATGGCTGCGTGCATCATAGAGGTGTTCGGAATACGTATGACTGATTGTATGTAAAAGCTCAAGCATCCTTAGGACTTCGGCTGGGCCTCACTCTTGTTTCTGGCTCATCTTAGTTTGCCTCTCTAGATGCTTCCCCCATTCTCCACTTCTCCACTCACTTCAGCTCCCAGAAATTGACCTCTCCAGACTGCATCACCCAAGCTATCTTCCTTGACTTTCAGCTACCAGTTGGTTTCAGCCAATGGGAGACATAGTAAGGCACTGGGGACAAGGGGGAAGAATCAACCTTGAATATTCATTGAAAGGACTGATACTGAAGTTGAAGCTCCAATACTTTGGCCACCTGATTCAAAGAGCCAACTCATTGGAAAAGACTCTGATGCCGGGAAAGATTGAAGGCAGGAGAAGAGGGGGATGACCGAGGATGAGATGGTTGGATGGCATCACTGATTCAATGGACATGAGTTTGAGCAAACTCCGGGAGATAGTGGAGGGCAGGGAAGCCTGATGTGCTGCAGTCCACGGGGTTGCCAAGAGTCGGACATGACTGAGCAACTGAACAACAACAACAAGTCCCTTGGAGTCCTTTCCCATCTGCCTTGACTGGATCCCTTCTGGTCTAGAAGTCCTTGGGGCTTCCTAGTACTTTTAGTCCCCAAGAGCTCCCATTCTTGGCAGGTTTCTGCTTACAGTGTGTTTAAAGGTTTAAGTCTTTGTTTCAGTCTTTTGAGCTACTCCTTTAAGTCTGCCATCACCTTTCTTCCAGGGCCCTGACTGGTGCCCTCTCCCAGGCCTGCGGGTGGTGGTCTTTGCCCCCTGATGTAGTTGCTGCTTAAGAGACTGTATGTCCGTGCAGCAGCAGCAGCATGTCTGAGCCAGAGGAATCCACCTTTTGGAACCTGGCTCTGTGCAGCCTTATTTTGTTTATGTGCTGAAAATAAGGAGAATGTCATTCTTGAAAAAGGATTTCTTTCTTTTTTTTTTTTTTTACTTTGGGCCAAGCACTCCTTCCCTCCCTCTTCTCTAACACACACACCTAAAAAAAAAAAAAAAAAGAAAGAAGATGATGCTCTGGCTTGTATTTATGAGGGAGTTAGGCATGCTGTTCTCCTTTCAAAGCTCTTCACATGGAAAGGAAACTGGCCTTGACATTTACACAGTCCAGGAGAATTCCAAATAGAATTTGGACAGATTGGGAAGTTACCATCTTGGAGTGTGTGGGGAAAACAATCCTGGTGGGAAGACGTGGTGACATATATGAGACAATCCATAGATGTTAGGAATGCGCTGCTTTGTATGTGCGTCTCCACTCCACAATCCGATGGGATTGCCAAAAATATGCATATGTTCTTTATGATATCACATGAGGAGGCCATCCAATTAAAGCACTCCCCAATAAATGCAAAGAGTATAATTTCTGAGTATATTTATGATTGCTTAATGTCAACAAAAGGGTCTTTTAAACACAGCACATGCCTTCCCCAGTGCTCGCAGATCAGGCTAAACACATCCAAATGCACGAACCATAAAAGAAGGAAGAGGCAGTGTCGGCACCGAGCTCTTTGGTTTCTGCATCTGGCCAGCGTCCACTGGGAGAAATGTAAGTCAGAGTTTACCACATGGATTACAAATGTGCTGAATTGCAAGAATGATTATTAAATGAAAATATCCATAGCACCTGCAGCTTGTCCCGGAAAATTCCCCCCGGGCATTGTGGGTGCTTTTTTAAAAAAATTTTTTTCTTTTTGAGGAGGGGAAAAAAAGTGAGACAGGGTGAGATGCAAATGGTAACTCCAGCTGCTTCTGGTAGCAACTCCATCGATGTTCCTGAAGGGTTTGCAGGGGCTGGTCAATCAATCTGAGCTGCTTCCATTCCCAGCACGAGTGTGGTGAGGGAGGGGCTTGGGGAATATCATTAGCCTCTTTCCTTTGAGGTTTGGATGATCAAGAAAAGGAAAATAATAGTAATGTAAATGGCAAGTGCTTTTGAAAACAAAGCACATCAGTGCAGGAGGAAGCATGAAGCTGGCTCTGTTGCTCGGGCCCAGCGGTAGTGTTTATTCTGTTATAAGGTCAGGGCTTCTTCTGGAAACAGAAACTGAGCAGCTATGTGGATTTTGTTGATTTAATACATGATTGTGTATATATATAGAACATTCTGGACATATGTAATATTTGGCTGTGTTTCAATTAGCTCCTGTGTGTGTGTGTGTGTGCATGCCCATGCATGTGAAAACAAACAAAAAATAAAGTTAAGGAAAACTCAATGAGGTGGTTAATTTCTGGAATTTGACATCGCAATACCTAGAGTCAGTTACCACTCGAACCCTGTAAGGACCTGGGCAAGTCATTTCACCTTTCTGAGCCTGTCTTCCCGCACGTGTAAAATTGGGATTGATGCTTAAGCCCACACTTATCCCACAAGTAGCTGTCAGAATCAAATGAGGTACTTTGTGTGAAGATGCTTTGAATATGGTAAATCACTAAGCATCAGTTGTTATTATCAGAAAGAATTTCCTGCTGCTAAAAATCTCACATATAGGTATAATTCGATCAGATGTGTCAACATAAATATGGTTTGCACATACCTAGAAATTGTAATCTGACCAGAACACTTCATCTTTAGATAACCTTTTTTTGCTTGTCTCCTAGTAAAGAGACTGCATCCATTTAGGTTTCTGTTCAGGGTTGGAGCTGCTGCTGCTGCTGGTAAATTGATAGAAAATGCACTTTTTTTTTTTTTTAACTGAGCTTTTGTAGTACAGATATGACATATATCTTTCAAGAGTTTTAAAATAGAAGTGTTTGCACCTCTTTTCTTCCCTCAACCCCCCTTCCCACCTGCGGCCCACAAGTACAGACATCTAAGGGGGAGTCCTCTAGTGTCCCTCGGGCCCCGGGGTTCACGGTGCTGATTGAGATGACTGGTGAAAAGAGGACCGAAATGAGCTGAAAAGCTAACTTGACTTTCCATATAGAAAAGCCAGAGGGGACTTCCTGGTGATCCAGTAGCTAAGACTCCAATGCAGGAGGCTGGGGTTCGATCTCTGGTCAGAGAACTAGGTCCCACATGCCACAACCAAGACTCAGTGCAGCCAAATATAAATAAATAAATAAACCCTATCCTTAATTTAAAAAGAAACAAACAACAACAACAACAAAAAAGAATAAAAGAAAAGCCAGAGAAGAAGCAGATATGTAGATGCAGAGATGGGGGGAAGACGGCATTAGAAAAGGTGAGCACCATTGAAACCTTTGGGGGCAGTTCTGAGATGGTCAGAAAAGAGATTTTGTGAAGACTGCCATGCTGTGATGAGTAATATTTTGGTAAGAAAATGGTTTAAATCAAATTTTGAAGATTTTTTTTTTCCCTGTACATTGTGCATTGCCATCTCCGCCCCCTTGCCCTTTTCTCAGACTTCAAGAAATAAAGTATTTTGGATTGTGTTTTCAATTTCTCTTGAATGCCAGTTTTAGATTTCTTCTCAATTCAGTTGTATGCTGAGCTGGAACACTAGGTAGCCCAGCTTTCTGTGAATTATATAAAGATAAGTTTTAAATGGCCATTATAAGAATTTTAACATATATTTTATGCTACATAGATAATAGATTATATATTTTCAGCTATGGAAAGATTCTTGTATTTTGTTGAAGATTGTGTGGTAAAATGAAGGAAAGCAAATGCAGAAGACATGTGAATCTATCTGTATCTTAATAGCAAAATGTGGACTGTCAGAAGACTGAGAAAAAGCCAAGAACTCAGGCCTATTGGGAAGTTCCTCATCACAGTGCAGACCCTCTGTACAAGTCATCAGACACCTTTCCTGCTGCCCTGAATCTTTTACTCTCTAAAGGGTGTCCTCACACCACAGTCTGTTCTAACTGGATGAAACTGTTGGGAGCATTACTCATATTCCCTCATTTCTTATAGAGAGCATTCAGACACAAACTGACTTTGAAGGACTGACTCAAGGACAAATAATTAGCTAGAAGCGTCTGATCCCAGGGGCTTCCCAGGTGGCACTAGGGGTAAAGAACCCTCTTGCCAATGCAGGAGACACAGGAGATATGATCCCCCGGAGAAGGGAATGGCTACCCACTCCAGTATTCTTGCTTGGAGAATTCCATGGATAGAGGAGCCTGGTGGGCTACAGTCCATGAGATCACAGAGAATCGGACACAACTGAAGTGACAGCACGCATCTGATCCGACGGTTTAATGTTCTTGGGACCACCTCATGCTTTCCTGCAAAGGATCCTCATAAAGATCCACAAGCTCAGGGCTCATCTAAAAGAGATGCCCCAGATAGGTGGATGGTGGAGGCTGGAACCCATGACAGAGGTGTCTGCTGTGTAGTCCCCCATCCCATTTTGTACCCTTAACAGCAGTCAGGGGCTGCAGGATGCTGTGCGTGGGCCTCCTGCTGGGAAGGCTTCCTCTACTTGATGAATCCATCTCTAGGAAATGGCCATCCCTGCCTGGCTTACACGGGGCCTGCAGAGTTGTGTTCATAATCTCCCAGGCCGTTAAACTGAGATTTCACACCTGCAACGTTCACCTCTACATAATATGCACACTCAGCATTAGACAGGAAGTAAGCTTAAGGGTCTTTCAATGACTGCACATAATGATACATAGGGTTCCGTTTTTCTTCTTATAACAGATTGGTGAATGCCTGAGCTGACTTGAGTGTAATGTGGCTGGAAAATCACAGCTTGAAATTTCTAGACGATATGAAATCTTTTTCAAGTCTTTTTCCTATTGCTAAAAATTCATTTTCTAGATTCAGTGAGAAGAGCTTCACTCATAATGGGCTTTAAAAGAAAAAGTACAAATGTAGTCCATTTCCTGACTATAATCAAACTGGAAACATCATGTAAACATCTAGCTCTTATATTTTAGTTCTGTTGCTTTAAATTGCAAACTTCCATCTCTGAGTTATGTGTAAACCAAAGTGAGGACCATGGGAAAAAAATATCTGGCTTTGTTCAAGTTAGAGTGCTTGAATATTGGCAGGAATTAGAGATTGATGGAGTCATGGGAAATCACGAAAAATCATTTTGTATAATTGCCTCTCCTCCTGTATCCCCTCCCTATTATGCATGACTCTAATTATTGAAGTTCCTTGGAAATTTCTTCTGGGTTTTAAAGGGGACAGGAGACTACTCTTGCTTTTGATGACCCAGTAGAGTATCCAATAATACTTAGAGAAAAAAATACATAAGTGTTTTCCTTATGTCTAACCTAATTTCTAAGTAAACACTCCTGATTCTTATTATGATGTTGTAATTTGTGATGGACATAACCTCCTGCAAGAACAACTAGAAGCTTGATTTAAAAAATGTCTCCAAAGGCATGAGGGAGCTATGACACAACAAGGACTTGAGGGCACAGATCCTGGAGAGAAAGGAGATTCAGTGAGATGAGTACACTCATTTCCTACTCAGGGCACTTGACAATTTGGGGTGTGGCGTAAGAGATTGAGAAGTGAGTCAGAGAACCTGTGTCATGGGCAGGAAGGTGGTAGAGTGTTAGGAAACATTAAGGGCTTAGAGAGCAAAAAACTGGAAATCTGGGCCTTCAAGTCAGCTAAGTTTGAGGGCCAAGAAAGGAGGGAAAGTGCAGAGAAGTGAGCCTGGCATTTGGCACCAGCTTTTCCCTCAGGCATTTGACAAGTTGTGTGGAGCAAGAGACTGAGAGGCTAAAGAGAAAGCAACTGAAAAGCAGAGCAGATTATATGATGCTAAGAAATTAAAAAAAAAAAAAAAGAGTTTAGAACTTGGAAGAGAGGAGGGAACCATTGCAGACACTCCAGGCTCTCAGTTGGGACTACTGGAGGGTGATATTCTACACGCAGAAGCCAACCAGAGGTGGACCAAGCCCTTCAATGATGCAATCCAGTCTCAAATCAATTCAATCTCAGATTAGACTGAGGCCATCTGTCTCCTTCCGTCTTCCAAAAGAGAGGTTGAATCCTCTTTGTAAGAAGATGATAGCATCCAAAGCATGAACATTTTAATACATAATACACGACATTCAATTAAAAATGATCAGGCATATAGATAAACAGTGTCAATCAGTAAATAGACAAGAGAACAGTTAGTGCAGATATTAGAATTATTAGATACAGTTTTGAAATAATTGTGATCAATATGTTCAAAACAGTAGATGGCAACATAGAGAATTTTATGGTAGAATGTGAATCTGTATAAAATAATCAGATGGAAATCCTAGAACTGAAAATTCTAATGTCTGATATTAAAAAGTGAATAGATGAATTTAGCAGCAGACTAAACAGAGCCAAAGAGAAGCTCAGTAAGCTTGATAATCGGTTAGTAAAAAGAATAGAGTGAAGCATGGAAACAAAAAAGGTAAGCATTAAAGGAAAGAATATAGAAGACACAAATATGGTTAAAAAAAATCTAATACAGGAGTTTTCTAAATCTCTGCACAATTGATATTTTGAATGAAATGATTATTTGTTGTGGGGCATTTTTGCTGTGCATTTGCAGACATTCAGTCGTGTCTGACACTTTGCCACCCATGGACTGTAGCCTGCCAGGTTCCTCTGTCCATGGAATTTTTCAGGCAGGCATTTTGGAGTGGTTTGCCATTTCCTACTCCAGGGGACTCTTTCCAACCCAGGGGTTGAACCCACATCTCTTGCATCTCCTGCATCGGCAGGTGGATTCTTTACCACTAGCACCACCTGGGAAGCCCGATGGAAGTGGGAGATGGGATAATAACAAATACTTGATTAAGGCAAAGAAGGAGAAAAAAGAATATAATGAATGGGCCAAATGAAAAACAGACATTAATATGGCAAATATAAGCCCAGATACATAGCAATTATGTTAAATGTAAATGGCCTATATAGTCTATCTAAAAGGTGTATCAGAGTAGATTTTATCAAAAGTCCAACTGCTTAAGGGAAATATACTTTAAATATTACTGTTCAGTCTCTAAGTCGTGTCTGACTCTTTGTGACCCCATGGATTGCAGCAACCAGGTTCCTCCGTCCTCCACTGTCTCCCCAAGTTTGCTCAAATTCATGTCCATCGAGTCAGTAATGCTATCCCATTGTGTGGTTTCCCATATTTTATTTCTTCTCCACAAGGTTTGATGATAAGTTTCTGTCACTTAGGTAAACTTGTACCTCAAAAGACCTTAACCCTTAAGCCAAGTAATGGAAAAGGCTAGAGAAGATGGCATTTTCCTGGGAAGGTAGGGGAGACAAGACTTCGTGTGAGAAGATGGAGGTTTTACGATCAGTAGAGCCTCTCTTTGTTGGATTAAGGATGCTGCCTATCCCTGGTAGTGGGGGTCAGGGGGGCAGGTGGAGGGAGTGCCTTCAGAGGCATTCAAGTTAATGCAGAGTACATTGTAGCCATCATCATCAGTGTTATTTTAATACTTTTATTGCATTTACTTTTTTTATGAGGACTGAATGAGTTAACACAGTATCATGCATGATACTCACTGGAGATTTCTTTTCCTCTTGCCTTTGAGGAAGAATGTGAACAAGACTCAGAAGGTGGCTAGAAAGAAGGTTCAATTGAGAATAAGTGATTTTTTTCTAGTTTAGAAAGAGATATCATTCACATCATCAAAAACCAGACACCTTTTTAAGGAACTGCATTCTCCACTCTGATACAAATCTTCTACTATAACTCGGTCAGTGCCTACTCTGGATCCCTGATAGCCACACACAGTCCTTCCTCTACATCAGTGGCTCTCAAACGGTGGTCTGTGGACCAACAGCATGTAGACCTGTTAGAGAAAGCCCTTGGAACCTCATCCCAGACCCATTGAATTAGCATCCCCAGTGGCCCAAGAATCAGTTTTAACCAGCTCTGCAGGTCATGGGTGTACATTCAAACTGGAGAACAACTGCTCTATCTTTTTGCTAATGGAGTTTCCCCCAACTTGAGATGCTCCATTGGCTTCTCTCTCCATATTCAATGTTTGAAGCCAGCCTCTCAATCTGCTTTCTCTAGGAGGTTATCCTAAACTTCCTGAGGCCAAATAAAGTTCTGCTGTCTTGCAGAAATGTCAACACTTTTAAGCTAAAAGAAAGAAAGTGAAAGAAAGTGAAATTTGCTCAGTCATGTCTGACTCTTTGCGACCCTATGGCCTATACAGTCCATGGAATTCTCCAGGCCAGAGTACTAGAGTGGGTAGCCTTTCCCTTCTCCAGGGGATCTTCCCAATGCAGGGATTGAGCCAGGATCTCCCACATTGCAGGTGGATTCTTTACCAGCTGAGCCACCAGGGAAGCCCAAGAGTACTGGAGTGGGTAGCCTATCCCTTCTCCAGTGGATTTTCCTGACCCAGGAATTGAACCAGGGCCTCCTGCCTTGCAGGTGGATTCTTTACCAGCTGAGCTACTAGGGAAGCCCTACAATTTTAAGTTGTTCTCTAAATGGTTTCATGTGTGTGAGACAATGAGGACTGGTGCTGAAGCTGAAGGTCCAATATTTTGGCCACCTGATGCGAAGAGCTGACTCATTGGAAAAGACCCTGATCTTGAGGAACAGCTGGGGGCAGGAGGAGAAGGGGGTGACAGAGGATAAGATGGTTGGATGTCATCTCTGACTCAGTGGAAATGAGTTTGAGCAAACTCTGGGAGATAGTGCAGGACAGGGAAGCCTGGTATGCTACAGTCCAAGGGGTTGAAAAGAATCGGACATGACTTAACGACTGAAAAACGACAACAAATGGTTTCATGCATATGAGACAATAACCCTGCATATTCCTTTACAGGAAGATTTTTGCAACCTTCTTTTCACACTTCTATAAGTACAGAGTAATTTTCTGCATTGAATCGAAATCACACAAAACTACTTTGTCTTTGTGAGGAAAATAATGACAATTCCCTTTAAGGTCAGGAGTAACATCCCACAAATGGCCTTTTGTCTTCTTCCTGCCTGGGATGTAGACATCTAAGCCCTAGGTGAGCGGATCTTGGAGTCCTCTCTCCCATCACTTAAGAATGTTCTCCTACATCTCCAGACATGCCAGGGAAACTTGCTTTCTTCTCTTAAGACTTTAGGCTATGATTGCAGTTTCCAAAGTGTGGCTGCATTTTTAATAGAGCCTCTGAGCAAAGGAGATAAGGCTTGAAAGTCTCCACCAATTTGCCTGTTCCCTTTAAGACCTTAAGAAACTCTTTGGGCCCATTAAAATGTTTTCCTTTAATTTTTAATTTTTGTTTTACGATAAGGCTAATTAAAGCAACACCTGTTTGGAATGATACAGTTGGTGCTGGGTCAACATTTCCATTGGTTTATAATCCAGCTGTGAAAACTCAATTTGAACTAAAACTTGGGTGTATAATATCCAAACCCAGGGGGATTCAAAAGAAACACTAATATACCAGTGTGCGTATTAGGGGGCAAAACAAATAGAAGCAAAGTGGTTTCAGGTGCTCTTTAGCACTTGCGTAGTGAGCGAAAGGTTTTTATGACCATGGTTTGTAGGCCTTCGGCTCCTCGTGTAGGTAGGATGCCTTTGGGTATTTAAAAGGAATGAAAACAGGCCAGTTAGTTCACGTGAAATACTAGCTACTGTGCACGCGTGGTAATGAGGCTTCTCTCATCAGAGGGGTCTTAGGACCTGAAATGACTGCGCTCATGTTTCTCTGGATTTAAGACCACCTGGAGATGTCCTGGTGTGATGGATGACAGTATGCCTTGAAGACCAATGGGCTGCTTTCTGTCCCCGCTCTTCTGTTGGGAAGCTGAAGCAGAGATTTATTTGCATGTCCTGTAAAGAAACTGGAACTTGGGTTCAGGCTGGAAATAACACTACAGACTAGAACTTGCCCTACAGTGGTTCCCAAACACTTTAATACCTAAAGAGAGACCAATAAATAAAGCAGATAAAAGTGGAGCTGCTCAGATTTGAATTAGTCGGAGAGCCAAGAGTCTCCACCTGGCTCAGCTCAAAGACTTTTGGGAGAGGGAGAGGCCTGGTGGGACCTCCCTGGCTATGAGAAGCCTAGTTGGAAAATTGCTGTCCTGCCAATGACATAAGCAGGTGACCTGACTTTAAGCTTTATTTTGATATGCTCCTTTGAAGAAGTTTGGTTAGTTGATAATGAGAGGTAAAAGAAGTATTTAGCAGGCTTTGCTTGAATAGACCTTCAAGAAAGCCTTAAGCTCCAAAGACTGATGGAGACCAGCGTTCTGATTCCAGCTGACCCCTTGAAGTTTTCTGAGTGTGGATCTTTTGTAAGTCCCTGAGTTCCAGGACATTTTTTCCTGGGAAATAGGGATGAAACTTCTTGCTAAGTTCATAGTTTCTTTCTTTCTTTTTTTTTTTTTTAAAGGGAGATGGGGAATCAAATAAAATGATAAATTTTAAATTATTCTACTGTTAAAGCCATTCAGAGGATCTAAGATGGAGTAGAATGTGAACTACTATATCAGAAGGATAAGGCATGGAGGCAACAGATTTTTCTTGAAATCATTTCAAGAAATTGTGTGGATCGCCTGTGGATAGTCTCACCCACCCTACATGACTTCAGTTCCTTTTTTCTCCCCATTTTTCTCACAGCCCAGACACTCATGCTACCATGTCTCTTACATGTTTTCCATCACTCAGGAGAAATATTTGCCTAATCTAAAGTAACCATCGGCCCTTCAAGCTGGGCAAGGTGTTAGAGATGATGCTGTCTGCCTTCTAATCTTAACATGGAAAATTCCAAGTCTAGAACCCAAGTCCCTGGATTCCCAGGTTGGGCTCTTCTGAATGATGGGGTTGGTGCCCAGTTACTCCCACCATGGTGGACAAGGATACTGCCACCCCGACACTGGCCATGTTCCCTTGGTGTCTCTTGTTCTCTGTTTGGGATCATGTAAAGCCAGGGGCTCTTATATTCCAAGACTCTGCTAGGGAGCAGCTGGCCATTTCTTAAAGAACATGCAGCAGCCAGCCAGCAAGGGTCCTTACCCACTCTCTCATCTCAGATGCACGTGAATTTGCCATCTTCCAATGAGCTCTCTCCTGACATCAGACCCTTCTCCAAAAGGTGTCGGTGACTGAAAACAACAATAAATTCTGTCTAGACACTCTTGGGGATTTCCTTTAATGATGGATAAAAATTCGAGTCAAGTTATGAATTTCGGCTGACCTGATTGTAAGTATCAGCAGATACAACCCAGGTGCCAGGCACCATCGCATGCTCCTTTAATCCCACTGTGAGAGGGTCTTGTCTGCTTGCAGGTAAGTTTGCCTAGGTGTCTTCCTCACTCCTGTCTTCACCTTTCACATTCATAGTGCATTGGTTCCTTGAAGTTGAGACCTGTAACAATAAAAGGAGAGAAGAGAGAGAGAGATGTTTAGGGCAGTCCCACATCCAAACTTTGTAAGAAGGTCACAATTTGTTTTGTTCAGATCTTCCTGTTTACGATGTAGATGTTATAAACTACTGAAGTCATGTAAAACTATTTGCACCAAAAATATATTTCCTGAACTGTCTTTACAGTCAAGAATGACAAAATATTCTAAGTCAAGGTATGTGCCCTGATTGTTTTGGTTTCACAGAAGTAATGGTTCCTGGAGATTGGCAGGGAGTCGGGAGCCCTCAGGTGGTCAGGGAGCACCTTGTGGTAGGGATGTTATGAAGCCAGGAAGGATGTCGGAGAGGGATGTGAGGGCAATGAATGGCTTTTGTTTGCAGTTGACAAGCCGGTGATGGCTGGAAAACACTCTGGAGGCCCAGAGAGCCATCTGTCATGTGAGCTCAACAGCAAGCAAAACCCACTTGATGGGATGGAGCTGGAGGCAACTGAGGTCTGCTGAGCCTGCAACCCCCTGGGGAGAAAGTGTGTGCTGTCTCTAGAGAGGCTTGGGGCCTCTGCTCTCCACTGGGCTTCCCCACATTTATCTCACACGACTCAACAAGCTGGAATTTGACCTGTGCCGTCCTAATTCCTTTTCCATGTGACTCTTCTGAGATAGGGCTCGCATGCAACATTCCCAGAGCTAGCCACAGTGTTCTGTGACTGTAACAGAGAAACCCCAGACACAAGATCAAGTAGTAGCTGCTTCATGAAGCATCTGGGGTTGAACGGAATCCATTCTGACCAGCCCAAACCCTTCATTTTACCAACACAGACTCGAGATACAAAAGTCCATATGGCTCACTCCATTAATGGCAGAACAGATCCTGGAGCCCAGATCTCTGGCTTGTCCTTTCCTGAGACTGGACTCATCCTACAAGCAGAGTCATGGGAGGTAGGGGAGCAGAGAGAAGATTCTTGTTTGAACACATCTCCTGGGGAATATCTGGATAAGTGCCAGGAATGGGGCTTTTTATGGGCCATTTCTTCAGGCTGAGCTCTAAGCTTCCAAGCCAAAGCCAAGGCTACTGGGCCCCCAAGGTTGAACAGTGGTTGGAAGAGGCAGGTCCCTGTGCCGCACCATGTCTTCGCTCTGTATTCCTGTTTAACACGCTGGAATCTGGCAGTGGCACAGAGAACATTTTGTTTCTTTGGCTGCCCTTGTGTTTATACCAGGAATCAGGGATGAAGATGGGTTTCTACCTGGAGGAAAAGATAAGGAAGTTAGGAGTCAGTTGATCTGACAAAGTTTTGTCGGTGATCATCCATGATCGCATTTAAGAGATGTCTAGTAGGTAAAAATGATGGGACACAGTGACTGAATGAGTTGAGAAAAGGGAGATATATAGTATGTTTCCCAGACTAGACATTCAGCTGTTTTGCCTAAAGTCTTGAACACGTGTGAAGTAACAAGGGAACAGAAGAAGACCTCATAGGATTAGGTGCTTTATCATGTGCTAGAAACTTGAAGATAAGCTTTAAGATAAAGGCAACAATAAGGAGGCTTAGAGGCTGAATGGGGAAGATCTTTCTCACTGTAAAAGGAAAACAAGAGATTGGGCTTAATTTCCACCTTACACCCCCACCCTCACACTCCAGTGTGGGCTGGACTTAGTGAGTCACTTCCAAAGAATAGGGTGAGGTAAGGGAAAAGCTTCCCTGGTGGCTCAGACAGTGAAGAATCTGCCTGCAATGCAGGAGATCTGGGTTCCCTACCTGGGTTTGGAAGATCCCCTGGAGGAGGGCATGGCAACCCACTCCAGTATTCTTGCCTGGAGAATCCTATGGACAGAGGAGCCTGGTGGGCTACAGTCCGTAGACCCACAAAGAGTATGACATGACTGAGTGACTAACACAAAGGAAAAACGGAAACCTTACAGTGGAGATGCTACATTAACCAGGTGATCAAAGTTAACATCATTAGTGATCTCAGATGGAGCTCACGTACCCCAAATATAAAATGATGAGAAGACCATGTCTGTGCTATTGCTTCCCCCAATCCAGTCTAACCACGAGAAAAACTCCAAGACATTCTCCAGGCTACCTGGTTTGCTCCTCAACAATGTAAAAGTCATAACAAAAACAAAGACTGCCCAGAAGATATTGGGGAGATATGGCAACTAAGTGCATTGTGATACCCTGGACTGAATCTTGGATTAAAATGGGACTTTGATGGAAAAGCTGATGAAGTCCAAATAAATTCTGGAAGTTAGTTAATAGTAATACTGTGTACTTCTGAGTTTTGAGGACTCCACCATGGCAATGGAAGATGTTAGTAATGTGGGGAACTGGACTGTTTTTTCAGCTTCTCTGGAAATCTAAAATTACTGGGGATTCTCAGGTGATCCAGTGCTTGGGACTCCATGCTTTCACTGCCAAGGGCAAGGGCTTGATCCCTGGTTAGGGAACTAAGTTCCCATAAGCCAGGCAGCCCATCCAAAAGAGAAAAAAAAATTGAAAAAAAATTATTCCACAATAAAAAAGGTTGTTATAACAGTAAGCCCCTACCCACCAACCAGTAATGCCCTTTGGCCCTCTCTTCTTTCCCAGTCAAGCCTCATAGAGAAGTCCCCTCTCTTTTGATCTTTGTGCATCTAAAGTATCCTTTCATTGTGACAGCCCAATGCCACTCAGTCCATGTTTTATGGCTAAATTTCTTCATGCCTGGTTCTCTTAATAAATGGAAGCAAAAAGATTCAGTTCCATGCTCACTCTTAGCTGATGAGCAGTGGTCTTTCTCTGAGGACTCTGAGCTGTTGGCAGTTTTCCAGTGTTGGCTGGTTTGTTTGGCAATGACTTCCCAGAGAAATAAAAGGGGTTGGAGTGTATGGTCTGGTGGTTACTAGAATTCTTTATAACAGGAGGAAGGAGAAACTGGGGAGGAATTAGTGGGCCCCTTGTACATTTGAGATGTGAGATTAAGAAAAAAAAAAAAAAAGCAAAACACTCAACAAGATGGCGGACTAGATCCCAAATTTAAAACATTAATTTATAATGATTATCCCCAAAGAAAAACATCCTCTTTGGCCAGTGATTCCCCAGTTGAAATGGCTGATGGATGGCAAGGGAGCGACTGCTGAGATGAGGTATGATGCTGTCCACGCAGAAGAGGGGCGGACGTGGCTGAGTTATGGGCTCTGAGTCCACGTGGGACTGCGAGTAAATAACAAAGTGCCAGAGTGAGGCTCCAGATGGTTTGCGTAGGGAGTGTGACCAGAGCTCCACCGAGGAGTCGGAGACTGGTAATTCAAACCGGGCCTGCCTTTGTATGTTGTAGCAATTCACAAACTTGCCAGAAAGTGTCTACTGGGTATGCTGGTGGCTCCCTGGGGGTGGGGTGGCAGACTTTCCTCGGAAGTGGCTGATCCAGAATCTGGAGGCCATGTCACATGCTAGCTAAAGCCCATTGCTTTTTGGAAGGTGATTATTGATCATTCCAGGGAAACCTCTGGCTCAGATCAACAAGCTTGTATCTTACTATATCTTGTGTCAGCCTATCCTGTCCCCTGCAGGGTGAATGTTCTAGGCCAGAGGAGGCAGAACTGGATTAAGATAGTGAAGCAACAGTTCCTTTTTAACCCCCACCATCAGACCTTGTTTTCTATGCCTCACTGCTAGAGTTGCCTTGATCAGACAGTGATGAGGATGCATGTTTTACAGAACTGTGTGAAAAACAAGCAGGGCCTCCCAAGGCCTACACTGGCTGTCAGTGGGTTACAGGTGCAGCCGTACAGCTGAAAACCTCAACGAATGCTTCCCATGGTTCCTATCTGTAAGTCCAGGGGAGAGGTTGTCAAGCACCTGGAGCAGGCAAGATGAGGCTAGACCCACTCACCCAGAGCGGAGGAAGCCTACAGGGCAGTGTCTCAAGCCTGAAGGAGGAAATGGAACCAGAGGCATCAGGGCCTCCGGCCAGGAGGGAAGGGATATAGGGAGGATGAAATAGTTAAGGATCGAACCCCAGGTTGACATCATTGTCATTCAGATGGGCCTATGCCTGAGGACCCATCTGTAAGTAAGTTGTCCTGTAAGTTGGGGAAATACAGCTTTTTTATTTATTCTTTCACTCCCAAAACACTTTTGAGCATCAACTACCTGGAGGATGGAAAAAAAGAATATAGTGTATTTCCTACCCTTAAGAATTGAGTGAGTTGTATCACTGAATGCATTCTATTCATGAGGTGCAGGCTGGAGGGACTTAGAAAGTTACTGTTCCTGATAAAGTGCTCACTAACTAGCCCGAGAGACCAGTTTAAAATATATATATATATATATATATGTTGATAGAGGTCATTTTAAAAAGTCAGTAGATCTTACATGACGGGACATTCAATGTTCAGTATTTGGGACTTGCCTGGTGGTCCAGTGGCTAAGATTCTGCACTCCCAGTGCAGGGGGCCTGGGTTTGATCCCTGATTGGGGAACTAGATCCCACATGCCCCAACTAAGAATTTGCAAGCCAAAACTAAGAGTTCCCATGCTGCAACTAAGCCCTGGCGCAACCATATAAATAAATAAAGATACATTAAAAAGATACTCAGTGTTTGGAGGAATCTCAGAGAAATTTCTGATAGATGTGACATTCCAGCTGCGATAGGCTATTTGAGAGGGTGAAGAGGTTTTCTGAGAACAGGGAGGTGCATAATCGATAATTTAGAGGTGAGAGAACCTGGGATGCATCTGGCTTTGCACAGCTGAAACAGAGGATGGGGTGGGGAAGGGGCAGGAAGAAGCCAGAGGGACCATCTGACAGTCCAAAGGGGCCTTTATGCTGATTCCCAGGAGCCCTGGATAATTCTGTGTAAGGGCTTGAAAGGCTCAGAGACGTGTTTTATGTCACTTGTCAATCAAGCCGACAGGTGAGGGAGGCTAGCTCAGAAAACCAGGGGGAACCAGAGGATGAAGAAAATGTGCCCCAGTGTTTTCTTAGCTTGTGTTCTAGACACCCCATCTCGCAGAGTCGGACACGACTGAAGTAACTTGTTAGCACACACAGTAATGACATGGATACCAAAATAAATTACGTTAATTTCTGGCCACTGCCATAAACAGCTTACAAGTAAGATGGCTTGACCATCCTCATAGATCTTCCAGGCTTCTCTCAACAGGATTGGAGGCCCATCTGCTTCTTTGGCTTAAAGGGAAGAGGGCAAAGCACGATGAACCTTCCTGTGCTGTCCTGCAGGCAATTTGTGGCTTGTTTCCTAGGTCCATAGGAACGGCCTGGGTCACCAAGTCCACGCCAAGGAGGCAGGGAACCTGGGGGCTGGCTGCTCCTGAGCTGGCACAAGCTCTTATTTTTCTCGTGCTCAATTGCTGGGGAAATGGTTGAAATCAGAAGCAAAATGCCACATTGCACGCCCACTGAAGTCTGGGCTCAGGGAAAAGGAAAACGATTGCCAGAGTGTTAGCTGTTCCCAATCCGCTCCTGGACCTTAAGCTGTCTTCCACAGAGTTGCCAAACAGCTTGGGAGAGACTGGCCTTTGGGTGGGTGTGGGCAGGGGAGGGGGAAGGGAAGAGAGCAGTTGGCTCATCTCAAGGACTAGTTCAGAAACCGCTCCCTTCCCGCAAGGCTCCATTACCGCTGGTCTATGTACATACATCAGGGTGAGTCTTTGTCTGACAGCTTGCTGTCAGATATGCCGATTTGACAGTATACACAGGTAAAGGGTTGTTTGAAATGTTCTGGAGGTTTTCATGTTCCATTTGTTATTTTTGTTGGGAGTTTCTTGGATAAGATGAAAATCTCGTGCTAAAGCCTTGGAAGGGAACGGCCTTATCGTGAAAGAACGATGTTGTTTTTCTGTAGCTTTCTGGAAGGTATTCTGGGGGTTCACATTTGCGATTGGGAGGTGATGGTTTAGAGAGCTGGCAATGATGAGGCACCCTGGAAAGAGCGCCATCGGCAGTTCAGTAGACTGGGGTTTGAGCCCCTGTTTTAACTCAGTGTGTTACTTTGTTCAGGTCCCTTCACTTCCTTAGGTCTTGCTCACCCTGGGTGAAAAGGAGGGTGGTGATCCTTCCAGTCCATCTGACTCTTAGATTTTACAAGGCGAGGCTGGGAGAACTGATGGTACGGGTCTCAGAGTGAGCCGATGTCGGAGCTGTGAGCAAACTCATTCACCACATTCTGTAATGAAAGCACTTCAGTCCGCCGTGGCTTGCAGGTGTGCTCTGCCGTGGGGCGCTGGGAGCTGTCACAGCAAGGTCACAGGTCGCCATGGTTTCCCCTCTCAGGTGTGCGCCGAAGTGAGGCCGGGCTATAGGGGATAGGGTGGAGAAGTCCCGGGGGATAAAGCAGCAGTCTTCTAGCTTTTCCAGTGTGGATCGCAGGGTGCCAGTCGGCAGAAGCACAGGGACAGCAGAGGGGAAGGTAAGAGAGAGTCTTTTGCCTTCTAGTGAAGTTTCAATTCCTAGAATGTGACTACAGGCTTCTTCCATTCACTTTTGAATCACAAAAGAGCTCTGTCTGGGACCCTGGCAGAATAGCACAACTTTTCACAGTAACCACAGTGATCTAGAATGATTTACGACTTGTTGCCTTGAGAAGTACACGCCTGGAGTCAGGCTGGGTGCCTTCTGGACTGATATCGTGCAGGGTCTCCTTCCAAGGAAGGGCTTAAGTGCTGGTGTGGACCCCTTCCCAGAAACTCCCTCCAGGGTGTGGGGAGGAGGGCTGAAGCCCTAAGCCCTCTCAGGAGTTCCCCTGTTCACTGACATCTTCTGAAGGGGGGGAGGGGACAGAAATTGGTACATTTAGGGCAAAGCTGAGAGTAAAATGCTGACCCTTACTATCTATGAAGAAAGGACAAAGTCTTCAGAAGTAGAGCTTATGGCATCATTGCATACTCCTTTCCTTTTTTAATTAAAAAGTAAGATATGTATACAATTTCATAATAACAATGAGCCAAGAGTTGAAAATACTAAGTACTACTTTTCAAAGTGCATTATGAACTAACTCAAGCCTTACAATAACATGAAACAAAATTATTATTATTCCTGTTTGAAAAAAGACATCAAAGCACAGAGACTTTAAGGATCTTGCTCAAGTTTACACAGCAAGTGTCAGCACTGAAATCCAAGCAGTCTGGGCCTGTGAGCATCGTTTCACACTACTCTGAAAGCAAAAGTCAAATAACTTCCTAAATCTTCCAACACAAAATAGCAGTTTCATGTTCTGCCCTCTTTCACCCCTGATTTTTATTCTCCAGAAGTAGCCAAGTTTAATCCTTACTGTTGTTTCCTCTGGCATTTACTTCTGTATTTCTAAATATCATGTTTACACTTTTTCTCTGCTTTCCAATTTTAGACATTATCTATCGACTTTATTCTATGCAAGATGATTTCATTCTCTCTACCCCATCCTTCTGCCCCTAACCCTAAACACATTCCCATCTCATTTCCCCGTCCCCCCACCTTTTATGGTTATGGCGCCATTTTTACTCAAATCTATATTCAGTGTAAGGCACTGTATAATTCTGTAAATACTATTCAAAGATGAGCCAGGAAACTATACCATTACTCTGTCTCTACAACTTTTTGTCGTTAGCATTCCTTCTTTTTGTTTCCTATTGTTATCTGTGTAACTAATTCTTCCCTAGCTTTGCTTAACAGAGGTATAAAGCATTTCTCAATATGAACAGAAACTTCAGGCAATCTCTCAAGTTTTGTTTTGCTCTTAGAGTTATTCCTCCCAGAGCCATCTGTCCCGTCCTTCTCTGCCAGTCAAGATTGTTGATGCTCTCTGGCTGATGCATCCTGGGATTTGTCTTGATCATCATCCTGGGAATTTCCTTCATCTGTCTCCTAAGTTAGATCCCTGGTTTCCTGGATCTCACGTCTTCTTTCTGAGTTCAGACCTTCATAATGGGAGAACTTCCATCATTTTTTTTCCTAAGAGAAAACACAAGGAAGAAAATATTTGTAAGGCCTAGCGTGTGTGAAAATATCTTTATTCTACTATCATATTTGATTATAGTATGAATATAGATTTCTAGTTTGGATATAGTCTTTTGTTAGAATTTTAAGGCATTTCTCTATTGTCAAGTGACTCCCAGTGCTACTTTTAAGAGTTTGAAGCAATTCTTTATATTCCTAATTCTTTTCATGAAAAGAATTCTATGATGATTTTTCTCTCTGGAAACTTTAAGGAGCTTTCTTCTCTTTATCCTAAATTTCATGATGATAAGCCTTGATGAGCATGCAATATTCTCTTTTGATCTAGAAAGCCATGTCCCTTGACTCAAAAATATTTTCTTACATATATATATGATATATGTAATATTTTATTATATATATATATATATACTATATATATTACAGGATATATATAATATTTTCTTTCATATATATATATATATTTTTTTTTTAACAGTTTCTTTCCCTGATTATTTTCTTCAGATCATTTCACCAGCTGAACGCCAGTTTTCATGAATTTGTCTTTTAATTTTCTGACTTATTATTTTCCCTTTCCATCCAATTTTTTTTGTTATACTTTCCAGAAGAGTTCCTTCAATTTAATTGTCTATTGAATTTTTAAATGCTAACTTTAAGTACTATAATATTTTTAGTGTTTAAGGGTTTTTCTTGTTCACTGTTCTTTATTAGCACTTGTTCTTTTTGGTTTTTTTCTACATAGATTTGCTATCTCTTAATATCTTTCCTTCGGAGAAGGCAATGGCACCCCACTCCAGTATTCTTGCCTGGAAAATCCCATGGACGGAGGAGGCTGGTAGGCTGCAGTCCATGGGGTCGCTAAGAGTCGGACATGTCTGAGCGACTTCACTTTCACTTTTCACTTTCATGCATTGGAGAAGGAAATGGCAACCCACTCCAGTGTTCTTGCCTGGAGAATCCCAGGGACGGGGGAGCCTGGTGGGCTGCCGTCTATGGGGTCGCACAGAGTCGGACACGACTGAAGTGACTTAGCAGCAGCAGCAATATCTTTCCTTATATCTGAGGGCATTCGTTCTTTGAAGAATGTATTTCCTGATTCTTCCATTCTTCTGCTCCCTCTGAGTTACTTTTCCCCTTTTTGTTTGTTTAGGCTGAGATTAGAAACTCAGTGCAAATGTTTTGGTGCAGGTGGGCGGTCAAAGATCCTCTAAAGCTGATTTGAAACCGTATAGATATGTTTGGTAGCTGTGATGGGGGTGGGGAAAGGGATTATTGCCTTGGGATTATTGGGCAAAGACCTGGCTTTTCACTGTGTTCCCAAGATAAGTAAGCCTCTCTTCCCTGGGGGCTGATTAGTTTCTCCAGAGAGCAACTCTCCACTCTGCCACCCCTGCATCCAGGGTGGTCCTGGTGTTTGGTTCCTGGTGTTCCAGCTGCTGCTGAGCAGGGAGAGAGAGTAAGTTTCATCACTTCTCCCCCAGCTGCTTCTTACATCCCTCTGTTTCTTTCTGTACCTCACCCCTACCTTCAACTGGCCCTGGAGTCCTCAAGTCCACAGTCTCTCCAGAGGCCAAACCTTGTCTTTGTGCCTAGATGGAGGAAAGACAGCTGTTTTGTCGCATGCGATACGGGAAGGTTCTGGAGTCTACTTCTTACCGAAGCCCGGTGAAGCCTCCTGTTTTCAGGCTCAGCCCATACTCTTGTCTTTATAGATGAATACCTGGCCGCCGCCAAGATCTGTGCCTTTCCAGAGTTGTGCTGTGTGCTGTGCTAAGGTCACTTCAGTCGTGTCTGACTCTTTGCAACCCCATGGGCTATATAGAGCCTGCCAGGCTCCTCTGTCCATGGAATTCTCTAGGCAAGAATACTGGAGTAGGTTGCCAAGCCCTCCTCCATGGGATCTTCCCAATCCAGGGATCAAAGCCTCATCTTTTAAGTCTCCCATATTGGCAGGTGAGTACTCTACCACTAGCACCACCTGGGAAATCCAAAGTTGTGCTGAGTGAATGAACTGTATCTCTTTGGTCCCCCAGTCCCTTTACTGGCAGTTAGATCTTAGTTGTGTGCTGTATTGTGCTGTGCTGATTCATTTCAGTCATGTCCAATTCTTTGCGACCCTGTGGACTGTAGCCTGCCAGGCTTCTCTGTCCATGGGCTGCTCCAGGCAAGAATACTGGAGTGGGTTGCCACGCCCTCCTCCAGGGGACGTTCCCCATCCAGGGATCGAATCCACAGCTCTTGAGTCTCCTGCCTTGCAGGCAGATTCTTTATCGTTGAGCCACTGAAGAACCACTTGCTTATCTGCTTCTTGTTTCCTAAATTTCGTTGAGCATCTCTCATCTGCGGTAATCCTCTCCCTGTCACTTGGGGTTCATATCTTTTATAGCCCTTTATCTTAATGATATTGGAAGAAGGAATGAAGATAAGTACCTACTTGACTTTTAGCAAACTTGTTTACCTACTTGTTGTTGATTTTCTACATCTAAAATGGCTGAGAATGTTCACTCCATTACCTATGTGGGATCATTTCTATGTTTCACTATGGTGACTCATGTGCGTGGTCATTAGAAAACAGTCCCTGTTGTTCAGAGCTTTGGAATTGTAAAGAATGGCGAGGACCCAGTTTCTGCCCTCAGAAGAGGAATATCAGACCTGCAGGACCACTCATGCAGAACAGAAGACACATCAGGTAGGCAGGAAGGGGGAAATTTCTAGGATGAGAGGGTCATAGAGTAGGTATATTTTGAGATATAGCCTGAAGCTAAAGATGGGGTTTGTAGGTAAACAGGTGACTAGGGTATTGTGAGGGGTAGGAGAACTCAGCAAATGCTCCTGGCTAGAGCAAAAATCTCTTGTGAGCCTGGCTTGGGAAGACAGGATAAGAAAGAACAATTTGAAACAGATGGCAAAGAAGCTCTCATGCCAGAAAAACAAGTATAGAATTCAGTTTAGGGGTGTGGTCTTTTCGGTTTTGTAAGGAGGTGAAGGAGCTACTTACATTTTCTCACAGCTTTGACTCCAGAAGTTGGCAGGAATTTCATCAAAAGGTTGGAGTCAAGAAGAAGCAGTTGTCTTGGTTGCTATAACTTCCTGCAGGCCTTCGTGGATGGACTGAGGTGGTTTCATTGTCATGGGAATGCCCCAGGGGAGGAAGTCCACTTGTCAACCAAATCCAATGACATGTGGTGACTTCTACTGAGGATGAGCAGACAGATGGGCCCTTTGTGGGCTCTGGAGAGACTGAGCAAAGGGAGGCCTGGGAGAACTGAAGGAAGCTCACAGTGGGCAGTACAGGCATCGGTCACAGAGGGTGAGATGCTCTTCTGTGCCCTCCATGACTTGTTGGTATCTTGATAGTTTGGCAATATATGCCTTAAGAGTTGTATTAATTTTTGCATTCTCTCACTGAAACTGAGCAAACTTCTGTCCTTGCAGAAGTTTGCAGAAAGTCAAGGAGGAAACTTCTGGTTGCACATGGTAGACCAGATACCTGCATTTATCTCTGATCCCTCTGAAACTCAGCCTAAAACCCCAGAATCTATCTCGCCCAGTGTTTCAGATTTCACCATGTCAGCAACAGGATTCTCCTTATAATCATAAACTACTTGGTTTGGTCCTTTCAAGTGAGGATATTTCAGCCTAAAGTGTTTCGTTTCTTTAAGTTACTTAGTTCTCATCTTAGAAATTAGCTCAATTAGCAGAAATGTGCCTGCCTGGATTTTGGGTCACATTGTTGGCTTCCCCAAAGCCATTCCAAATATGCAATGACTGTGTATAAGGGTCACTAAAGCATGCTGAGATGGCATGTTCAGCATCTTTGGGGGCCGTGGTACCTTCTTACTATTACATGTGTGAAGCCCAGGAAGCTGATGGTCTGCACTTTCAACAGCCCTGGTCTTGGCCCCCAGGTGTATCAGAGGGTTAAGAGGAAGAGGATAAGTCAAGTTTCCTGGCTGTGGGGCTGCCCAGACACAGCCAGCAGCCCATTGCAGGATCTGAATGGGTGTAATTAATATGGATCCCATCTGGTCTGCGGAGAAGGCAATGGCAACCCACTCCAGTACTCTTGCCTGGAAAATCCCATGGATGGAGGAGCCTGGTAGGCTGCAGTCCATGGGGTTGTGAAGAGTCAGACATGACTGAGTGACTTCACTTTCACTTTTTACTTTCATGCATTGGAGAAGGAAATGGCAACCCACTTCAGTGGTCTTGCCTGGAGAATCCCAGGGACTGCAGAGCCTGGTGGGCTGCCGTCTATGGGGTCATACAGAGTCAGACACTACTGAAGTGATTTAGCAGCAGCAGCAGCAGCAGCATCTGGTCTGATGTCCATATTTCAAGGGGCTCCCCCTGGGGAAGGATGACAGTGGCATGTGGGAATGGTATGGCAGCAGGAGTCTCTGGAAGAGGAATCTTTAAACTATGACTGTCCTGATTAGAGGTGACTGTTCTTGCTGAAGCAGGAACCCACCCATCTCTTTTACATCCTTTCAGTAAGGCCAGAAGATGACAGATAGCCCAGGGAAACAGAAAACAGGCAAAGTTTCCCAACTGGGCATTGAAGCACCAGTTCTGATTTCTTTTTCTGATTTTATTTTGTTAGTTGCCTATAACTGCTATAGAAAATTACTGCATTTTTGTTGTTATCGTTCAGTCGCTAAGTTGTGTCCGATTCTTCCCGACCACATGGACTGTAGCCCGCCAGACTTAATTACAGCATACTTGGTTGCTTAGAACAGTACAAATGTATTCTCTTATGGTTCTGGAAGCCTGAAGTCTGAAATCAGTTTCCCTGGGCTAATGTCAAGGCATCAGCAGGGCTGGGTTCTTCTGGAGGCTCCAGGGAAGAATCTGTTTCCTTGCCTTTTCCAGCTTCTAGAGGCCCCGTGTATTCGTGGGCTGTGGCCCTTTCCTCCAGCTCAGGGGCTGCATGGATTCCCTGGGTCTCTGGCAAGACCAAGTCCAGACAAAACTTGCTGCTGGGAAAGGGACCCTCACTCCATACCCTTCGGCTCTGGACTCAGCAGTTTGGAGCCTGTAGGTAGGAGGTCTCCTACATGGAGAAGATTGGGGAAGACAAGTGCTGATGCCATATGCTGCTGGTTTGCCAAAGAGAGCTACCATCCTATCTCATTTGGCTCACCTCCCCTGGCTTCCATCACATGGCCCCTAGTGCTATTTTAGTCATTATAGCTCATATTTTTAGCATGACATTTCATGTAATCTCCCCAAATTCCTGTATCTCAGGTACTATTACTTTTTGTACTTTACAGATGAAGAAATTTAGCCTTTGAGAGGGAAAATAACCTACCCAAGGTCACTCTGCAAGCACTTTGTGGTGCTGATGCTTGCCTGCATGGTACCTTCAGATCTCACCATATCAGTACCAGGACTCCCCTTCACCAGCATGAGAGATGTCAACAATTAGCATATTCAGTGCATTGTGGAGGGGAGTGGAGTTATTGCTTATATTAGTGGCACAGGAGGAGTGAATGAGCCTTCTTTCCCGGACAAAAGAAAACCAAACAAATATGCCTGCATACGAAATGCTCACCCATGGTGACATGCATCCCATTTATTAATAGCATCAGTGGAAGATGCCTGAAAAGCAGAAGTCTTTCTGAGTAGGGCACTTGCCCTGGAATGCAGCCTTTTTTCAGAATGGTCTTCAAGGGCACAAGCTTTCCCTCCAAGTCCAGAGTGTTAGTATATAATTTATATAACCAGCTTCTAAGCTGATGTTCTGAGTGGCTCCACTAAGCTTCTTTTACCATATATAAATTACCTAAAAAAAAAAAAATACAGTGATTATCAACAGCAACAATAGAAATTGGTCACTAAACTCACAGAATCCTATTTTGTATAATAGAATTATAAAAGAGTAGTAAAAAGGTCAACAATCTATTATAAATTGTTGCTTTGGGTATTTTTAAATTCTTCATAGTGTCTAGGACAGCAGCTCAGAACAAAGTAGATTAGGTCATCAAGAAGTGTTTATCTAATTGGCTGAGCATAGTTTATAACACTTTCATTAGTAGAAATAGTAGTTATCTTCCAAATGATGTCTTTATAAACACATGTCATAGTGTTACTTTTCATTGAGAAGAAGATCTAAATTGTTACCAGGGCATTCAAAAATCCTTTAAAGTCTGGCCTTGATGACCTTGCCAACCTCATCTCCTATGTACAATGACTATACAGTATTTACGGATCCCTCCAAAATGCTAGAACTTTTTTGCCCCCCTGCTGTTGTTCATTTTTTAATTTTCTCTGCCCCAAGCATTCTTTCTCCCTTGTCTGTTAAAAGTCCTCCAAAACTAAAGTCAAACTCCATAGAGTTATATCCATTTGTTCCTACTAAGAATTAACTCTTCCTTGACTTTGGCAAAAACAAATTGTATGTGGCAAAGGTAAATTGTGTGTAGTCCAAATATAGCTTTGGGTCTAGGTAGGTGTCCCCAAAGCTACATTTGGACTACACACAATTTACCTTTGCCACATACAATTTACTTTTGCCAAAGCCAAGGAAGAGTTAATTCTTAGTAGGAACAAATGGATATAACTCTATGGAGTTTGAATTTAGTTTAGGTAAGTGGGTATCGGAGAAGGCAATGGCAACCCACTCCAGTACTCTTGCCTGGAAAATCCCATGGACAGAGGAACCTGGTGGGCTGCAGTCCATGGGGTCGCTAAGAGTCGGACAGGACTGAGAGACTTCACTTTCACTTTTCACTTTCACGCATTGGAGAAGGAAATGGCAACCCACTCCAGTGTTCTTGCCTGGAGAATCCCAGGGATGGGAGAGCTTGGTGGGCTGCCGTCTATGGGGTCTCACAGAGTCGGCCACGACTAAAGCGACTTAGCAGCAGCAGCAGCAACAGGTGTGTATAACTTGCTCTACATTCCATGCTTCTTGAAAACACAGCCTTTTGTTCTTTTGAATCTTCCACTGCCTTACCAAGAGGCTCACACATGTAAGTACTAAATAAATATTCATTTAACTCAGTGGTTCTAGAATTGGAATACACAGAAGAACGTGGGGTGTTTTTCTAAAAATACCAGTGTGTAGACCCCACCCACAATAATGGAATCAGAACTTCCAGTAGTGGGGCACACACACTGATATGCTAGTAAATAAGTTTCCTCCAGCCACCCTTTTTTATTTTTAGATTTGTTTTACTAAAGTGTAGTTGATTTATAATTTTGTGTTAATTTCTGCTACACATAGAAGTGATTCAATTATACATATATCTATCTATACATATATATGCATATATATATATACTTTTTTCATATTCTTTTCTATTACGGTTTATTATAGGATATTGACTATATTATAGTTCCTGCCCTATACAGTAGGACCTTGCTGTTTGTCCATTCTATATATAATAATATGCATCTGCTAATCCCAGATTCCCAATCCTTCTCTCCCTTGCCCTCCTCCCACTTGGCAACCACAAATCTGTTCTCTATGTCTGAGTTTGTTTCTGTTGCACAGATAAGTTCTTGTGTGTCATATTTTAGATTGTGCATATAAGTAGCATCATATGGTATAATTTGTCTTTCTCTTTCTGACTTCACTTAGTATGATAATCTCTAGGTCTATCCAATATTGTTGCAAATGGTGTTATTTCATTCCTTTTATGGCTGAATAGGATTCCCTTGTATATATGTGCCACATCTTCTGTATCCATTCATCTGTCTGTAGACATTTAGGTTGCTTCCATGTCTTGGCTATGATGAGTAGTGCTACTGTGCACGTAGGGCTGCATGTATCTTTTTGAATTATAGTTTTATCCAATATATGCTCCAGAGCGGTATTACTGAATCCTATAGGAACTCTGTTTTTAGTTTTCCTGAGGAACCTCCATATGGTTCTCCATAGTGGCAGAACCAACTTACATTCCCACCAACACTGCAAGAAAGAAAGAGAGAAAGTGAAGCTGCTCAGTCGTGTCCAACTCTTTGAGACCCCATGGACTGTAGCCTACCAAGCTCCTCTGTCCATGGGATTTTCCAAGCAAGAATACTGGAGTGGGTTGCCATTTCCTTCTCCAAGAGATCTTCCTGACCCAGGGATTGAACCCGGGTCTCCCTCATTGTAGGCAGATGCTTTACTGTCTGAGCCACCAGGGAAGTCCACATTGCAGGAGTGTTCTCTTTTCTCCACATCCTCTCCAGCATTTGTTATTTTCAGACTTTTAAAAAATATATATTTTATTTATTTAACTGTGCTTGGTCTTCGTTGTGACCCGTAGAATCTTTAGGTGTAGCATGTGAACTCTTAGGTACGGTATGTGGGGACTACTTTCCTGAATGGGAATTGAACCCATGTTGCTTGCATTGGACGCTTGGATTTTTAGCCACTGCACCCCCAGGGGCATCCCTATTTGTGGACTTCTTAAGGATGGCCATTCTGATCTGTGTGAGTTGGTACCTCATTGTAGTTTTGACTTACATTTCTCTAATAAATTAGTGCTCTTGAACCTTCCTCCAGCTCTTCTAATGTGCATGGGGGTAAATGAAGTGGACAGGGGTATCACAGAAGACAGGGCGGCCTTCCCTAATTGCCAGCTTCACTTAGACCTTGATCACCGTCATCTCTGAAGGCTCATCATTGCACCTGGAAAAGTTTTTGGCTTCACTATGACTTTGAAGTGAACTTTAACTTCTAAAAGAAATCTGTGATGACACAATAGGCAGGTAAGATATATAGTTGAGAGGTCAGCTCCCACATGTGGAAATGGTTTGTTACACTCTGGAATGTACCTGTGAAAAATTTAGCTTTGAAAATGTTAGTAGCAGATGCTTCTGTTCGTCCCTCTGTGCAGTTTTCTGATTATGATGTGCAATCGCTTCCTCTCGCATTCCAAGTCAGTTGTCTTCTGGAGGCGTTTCCCTCAGTCAGGTCTGAGGTGCTAACATGTAGATCAGCCAGGCTACCCCTTTTATGCAGTGATGCTCCCTGGAGTCATGCCCCAGACTCTCCTGAGTTGTTCCCTGTCCTGTCTTTAAAAGTGTAATGGCCCAGGTGAGGGCTATTTCGCTGAGATGCTAGGACACTTAGTTCCTACAAACTGAGGTACTAGGTCAGTGGTTCTGAAATTTGAGCATGAATTAGAATCACCTGGAGAGCTTGTCCTTGGAAGAAAAGTTATGACCAACCTAGACAGCATATTAAAAAGCAGAGACATTACTTTGCCAACAAAGGTCCGTCTAGTCAAAGCTATGGTTTTTCCAGTAGTCATGTGTGGATGTGAGAGTTGGACTATAAAGAAGGCTGAGTGCTGAAGAATTGATGCTTTTGAACTGTGGTGTTGGAGAAGACTCTTGAGAGTCCCTTGGACTACAAGGAGATCCAACCAGTCCATCCTAAAGGAAATCAGTCCTGAATATTCATTGGAAGGACTGATGTTGAAGCTGAAACTCCAACACTTTGGCCACCTGATGCGAAGAATTGACTCATTTGAAAAGATCCTGATGCTGGGAAAGATTGATGGTGGGAGGAGAAGGGGATGACAGAGGATGAGATGGTTGGATGGCATCACCGACTCAATGGACATGGGTTTGAATAAACTTTGGGAGTTGGTGATAGACAGGGAGGCCTGGCATGGTGCAGTCCGTGGGGTCACAAAGAGTCTGACACGACTGAGCAACTGAACTGAACTGAACTGGAGAGCTTGTTAAACCACACGTGACTGGACTGCAGGCCTAGAGTTTCTGATTTAGTAGGTTCTGGTATAAAACCTGGTGAGTTACACTCTTAAATTCCCTGGTGCTATCAGTGCCACTGGTCCAGGGAACCACAGCTTTGAAAACCACTGTTCTAGGTAGATGAACAGAAAAGTAATCCTAAAGGGAGTAGAAAAAATAGACTGGATTGGGTTTTTCAAGTGGTACGGAATAAGGTGATAAATGCTTTTATAAAGGCTTAGAGGAGAGGGGAGGGGCTAATTCTTAATGTTTTAAGTGTTCGTCTGTGGCTAACCTATGTTACTGTCTAGCAGCAAGAAACGAGGAGCAAATGTGTACATGATTTTCAACAACAGGGCACTCTGAGTTATGTGTGTGTGGATGAAGTTACACCATAACATGAGAATTTAGAGGGAGGTTATGTCTCCACCACAGAATTCTTTAAATTTATTTATTTTTGGCAGTGCTAGATCTTCGTTACCGTACATGGGCTTTCACTGGTTCCAACAAGCAGGGGCTGCTCTCTGGTTGTAGAGCACAGGCTGCTCATTGCGGTGGCCTCTTGTTGCAGAGCACGACCTCTAGGGCATGTGAGCTCAGTGGTTGTGGCCCAAAGGCTTAGGGATGTGCTCCAGGGCATGTGGGATCTTCCCAAACTGGGGATCAAACCCATGTCCTCTGCATTGGCAGGTGGATTCTTTCCTACTGACCACCTAGGAAGTCCTCCACCACAGAATTTTTTTTTTGTTTTAATTGTGAGTGTAAAGCTCTATCACAGTAGAAAGCAGATATTTCTAATAAGAAAAACAACTTTGCTGACCACAACCCTTACCAAAGGTTCACAGCCTTTGCATACATCTCTACCAGGGCAAGTTTCTACCTGCCTCTAGAAGCTTCAGAACATTGAGGAAAAAAGGAAAATAGTGACAGAGAGAGAAAAAGAGTTGTTTCTCTGCTGTTTGTATCAAGTAATAACTCTCTTTTAGGATATTAAATTGGTGCTGAAAAAGTCCAAAGACAAAAAGATTAATCAACCCTGTGTTTCCTCAATGCCCCCGCAGAACTCATCACCTGCTGTGTACTCAGGAAGTCCTGTGTTAGGCTGTGATGGAGAAAATAAAAAATATGTCCAAGAAATGACCCCATCCATCAAGAAGCTACAGCCTATTTTGTGAACTCAGGAAAGCCAGAGCTGACAAACCAAATGCTAATACAACAATAAGGGAGAGGAGGGAGAAGTAGGGTGGGGGGGATCCGGTTCCTGTGCAGAGTAAACGGTTAAGTTGATGCCAATCAGAAAATGAGATTGAGAGGTCTAGTAACAGAGGAACAGGATCTTACAGGGCTGGACTGAGTCTTCAAATTCCCTTTCTAATTTTTTCTTCCTAAGCTCATCTGGAGAAATGCCTACCCCACCCTTTTCTGGGGCTTCCCTGGTGGCTCAATGGTAAAGAATCTGCCTGCCAATGCAGGAGATCCGGGTTCAATCCCTGGGTGGGGAAGATCCCTGGAGAAGGAAAAGGTAACCCACTCCAGTATTCTTGTTAGGGAAATCCCATAGACAGAGGAGCCTGGCAGGCTCCATGGGGTCACGAAAGAGTCAGACGCAACTTAACAACTCAACAACAAACAGCCCTTTCCTACCCAGTAGTACATAGAGTGTTCCCTGGTACATAAAATGAGGTGGGAAGGGGCTGCCAGTTTTAACACCAAATAGCTATGGACTTTATTTGGAAGAATGGTTTCTACACCTTGGCTGGCCCCACCTATGCAGCCAGTGGAAGAGGGAGGGGAAGGGCCTGGGGAGGGGAAGGCCAGAGCCTATAGGGACGACAAGGGAAGCAGCATTTAGCTTCAAGTACTTACAAGTATCACTAAATTCCTCAGCTGTGTAGGAGTCTCATTTTTCAGGAGCTTACTGTGTGCCCCTAGAGTCAGGACCAGTCCACATCAGTTCCTCTGTTTCTTTTTTCGGCAGGTGAAAACACATCCATGCAAACCCTATTTAGGGGTTCCTCCATATTTGTTTTTCACCCGTGAAGGATGTAGGATCTTTTAAAATTGTGTGTGTGTGTTTTAAAATACTAGTCTGTTCTTTTAAGGATCCATTAAGAGAGATATTTCGATATTCTTTCCATTGGCACCTTATGATCCAAATTCTTGCCTGTTAAATGCAAAAAAAAAAAAAACTAAAGAATTGTTTCTTTAAAAAGACCCAACTTAAATACATCTGTGGAAACTAAGCATAATCTATTTTAAAATTAGGTTAAAAATGTTTGCAGTGTATGCTCAAACTTTTCCAGATGTTAAGACAAGTAAACACTATTAGATCAAATTTAATTTGGTTCGGTGTTTTAATCAACTTTTACCTTGATTTTCTTTTGTGCTTATAACAAGGTTTACTCGTGTGTTGGAGGTGGTCTTAAAAGTGTTAATTTTAGCTTTTCTTTATAACGCACACGCACTAAGGCATTTTCTTATTATAAACGGAGTTAGATAAACTTTCAGTGTAGCTCTGCTTCATTAAACCAGGAAGTTTATATACCCTAACAAAAAAAATATGTATTTCCATTTCATGTTGGCATCAATGGTAGTACTGTGTATAATGTCGTTAGTACTGGTAGCTGGAATTCTCCATAGGAGACTGATGAAAGACAGATGACAATAAAAAGGGCATCAGAAAGCAAAAAGAAAACGTAAGATGTGGCTGCAGAAGCTCAGAGGAGACTGAGACTGGGGCTTCTTGTGTAAGATGATGGGCGGTGGAGGAGGCTGGGCGTGCCAGGGGAGGAAAGGCTGTTCCTATCTTCTGAACTAGGAGGGAGGGGAGACGCTTTGTGGAATGTGTAGTGCTTTGTGTTGTTTTTCAAGAGAAGTTTTCTGAATTGTTTTGAATGTCATGAAAAGTACTGATTAAGCTCCTGTTTAGAGGACTGAATGACACAAGTAACAGTTTAGCCAAGTTAAAGTGGTGGGCCAAGGGGGAGTCCACATTTGATGCTTTTTACAACAAGCCTTGTTTGAACAAGATTTTCTGGATTCTGGGTGTTATCAAAGGCAGATGAATATAAGTATGTGTCTGTGGGTGTATTTTCATTCTGCATGTGAAGTCGTTCAGTCATGTCCAACTCTTTGTGAGCCTACCAGGCTCCTCCGACCATGGCATTTTCCAGGCAAGAGTACTGGAGTGGGTTGCCATTTCCTTCTTCAGGGAATCTTCCTGACCCAAGGATCGAACCTGGGCCTCCTGCATTGCAGGCAGACGCTTTACCGTCTGAGCCACCACGGAAGCCTGCTTATATCTGTTTATAGTTAAACAATAGTAGAAGATGATGTTAATGGCTTCCATTTCCCTTTTCACAGTAAGGATAATTTTGTCTTTGCCAGTACTATTCCTGCCACAGATGTGGCTAAATGGGTGAGAAGGAGAAATAAAAGCAACCAAACTGATTTGTTTAATTTGCTTTGGAAAGGACAAAGAAAAACTTCTAAAAACAAAAAGAGAGAGAGAACAGGTTGGGAAGGTATGAGGAGGTGGGCAAGAATGATAAGGTCTACCTCAGGACAAATTTGGGGAACGTTTTGGGGGTACATTTTGAAAAAGAAAGAGAAAGACCGGAAGAAGTCATGCTAGGAAGAGAAGGACCTTGGGGTATAGACAGCCAAGGGTAGTGTGTTATGAATGGGTATTAGAAAGACTCACTCATGTTCTCAGTGAACCCCCAACAACCAAGCACTGTTCTTCTTCTTATTTTTTATGAAACACTTTTCTTTCCATGTTTTCCTTATGGCATAGTTGATCAGCCCCCATTTTTAAATGATCTTTTCTTGAATTTCCAGAAAGCCTACTGGATTTCTCGTTCATGAAAATCTGCAACAACTTCCTATCCCATCAACTTTAGGATTGCATGGCTACATGTAGTCATGATAATTGCGTGATAATAGTCTTTAGTGGGTTTAATTTTTCCCCACAAACCAAGAAATCTGGAGACTGATTTGGGGACAGTGTAGCTTCTCAAGAAAACAATCCTGTCTTTCCCATCCTTACTTTTTTTTTTCAAAATGGCTCTTTCACTTCCAGGCATCAGAACTGTATTCTAGGTGGAAGAAGGGTAAAGAGGGAAGGGAAAAGGGCATATGTCAGTTGTGTCTGTCTCTTTAATCTAACATATCTAATAGACGTCCCCTTAAATTCAACCAGTTATGTCACCTGGTCAAACCCTAGCTGAAAGTGAGCCTAAGGCACAAAGCATTTTGTCTATGTTTGTTCACCGTCTCCCCAGACAAAATTTGGGTTCTCTAAATAAGAGGAGGAGAATGAATACTCAGTAGGCTACTAGACATGCCGGCCATATATCCAGTTTGTTACATAAGACTGGATACACAGGCATTAGTAGACTTATTGGAAAAGACCCAGAGGCTGGGAAAGATTGAGGGCAGGAAGAGGAGGTTCTCAAAGAAGGAGGCTCTTTGCAAACCTATTTACACTTTTTAAATCAAAGTGAAAAATACCACTTCTTCTTGTGATAGATAGATTTTAGTCTTATACACATATTTAACTACTTGCATTGTCTCTTTTTATCAAGTTAAATGGTTCAAGTTGCTTTGGTTTTTAACAATTTTGTTCTGTTTCTCTTTCTTAGTTCATTGATTTATTGCCTTTTTTATCTTTAGTTCTTTCCCTCTTATTTTCCTTTTAAGAATTTATAAAATCAGAAAAATAAAAAGACTGACAACTCTGTTCAATTAATAACTACTAAATAACTACCTCAATTAATAACTACTAAAGGTCACTGTGTTTTTTTCTATTATGCATCTTCTTCTATTATTCCTTCTCCAGGGGATTTTCCCAACCCAGGGATTGAACCCGGGTCTCCTGCATTGCAGGGAGATTCTATAGCTGCTGAGCCACAGGAAGTCCTTCTATTATGATACTTTTTCACAAACTATCATTTGAAGAGAGGATGTGATTGGTCATGGGAGGCCTATGTTCTGATTGCCAGCACTTAGAAAAGCCATATTAATATATGTGTGTGTGTGTGTTTGTGGAGAGCCATTCAGAGGAAGCTGAGGATCAGCAATTGCTTTGTTCCTATGGAGGATGTATCCATTCTTGGTGCTGGCTGGAGCCTAAGGACCAGGGTGCCACTTCTGGGGCAAAGAAAAACCAGGAAACTTTTAGTGGTCTCATGGGGCTAAAATGATGTCTTGAGAGGCTTTAAATATACGACTAACTTTCCGCATAACACTTGATGAATTTAAGGCTATGTGGAAAGATTTTAAAAATGTATTTTTTAAAGATTCTGGAAATTAGAAAGAAACTAACTGCAATCTCTAGTTCTTAAAGGCAAAGAACTACTAAGCAGAGTTAGCTGGAAAAAATCAGCAAGAGTGAACACCCTAGAAGGAACAGTAAATTAAGCCTCCGTAGGTGCTTTTTTTCTTGGGGACTTTCATCAATTCTGGGCCCAAAGAGAGGCTTGAAATCCCAAAGAGGCTTGCTTCTGGCAGAAGATTACTATAGAAGATAGAAAAGGAAACAACGTTTTTGGTGGTCACCTACTGTTGGAGTGTCAGAATTTGGGGAGGAGACTTCAGCATGTGGTTTGTCAGGCTTCAAACAGTTAGTTCAGTCGCTCAGTTGGGTCTGACTTTCTGCGACCCCGTTGACTGCAGCACCTCAGGCTTCCCTGTCCATCACCAACTCCCAAGCTTGCTCAAACTCATGTCCATCGAGTCGGTGATGCCATCCAATAAATTTGTATAATTTTGAAGCACATAGTGGGGGAAGAAAGTGGCAAATTAACCTTTGTCTCTCAGGGGAGAAGACGAAAAAGATTATAAATCTATTGTGATTAAGACCGTCATTAGCATAAGTAAAGTCACATTCAACAATGAAATAGACTGGAGAATATTCTAGAAACAGACCTACATATGGTCACCTGATATATGACTCATTTTATTGTTCTACCCAAGATTCTATTAATAAATATATTTGTTAGATAAAGTGTGAAAATCATGTTATTGAAGAATCCTAAATACTTGCTTTTTCGAGCAAAATAGTTTCTGATAGAAGTATATTAAAATCACCCTCTCTGATGGTGTTTTTGGTATTCCTTATAACTAAGGCATATTGAGTTTTATATATTTTGGAGGTATTTGGATGGGAATATATAAATTCATTATTGTTCATTTCTTTATCCCTCTGTGTTATGTTCTGGTAGTTTCTCAGTTCTGTCTTCCAAGAAACCATTCTTCAGAATATCCTATTATTTCTCTAATTCTTTTATTTCAGTTCTAATTTTCTAATGGTTTTTAATGTCTACCTTTAATCTTTCAAAGCTTCTAATTCTTCCATGATGTTAGTTCCTCCTTTGACTCTTTGAGAATTTTAAGCATCCAGGATTTATTTTAAAGTCTTTTCCAAATACTTCAATCATCTCTACATTGTCAGGAGTAAACAGTCCCATCTGTTGGTTCTCTGGACTTCCTTTCTTGGCATTAGAATCCTCATATACTTTTCTTCATTTTTCCTCCCTTCTCATCTTCTGTTGGAATGATCAAGGTTTCTTTACCATGCCTCATGCTCCCTTGGGTTAGCAGTTTTATATTACGTTTTTATTTTTGAGATGGTTATACTTAAATTTCTAACATACATGATTAATTTTAAAATTCAAGTCGTGTCATCTTCACATTCATAAAAGATTTGCATCAATTCAGAGTTCCATGGGAACATTTACCCCTGCAGTCATGTTGGAAGATTAAGTGTTAGCAAACTTTCCCTCGCATTAAACAACTGGAAAACTGGACAACATACATGAAATAACTGTTCTCAGGACAGTACTGTGATCCCTGAGAGGAAGAATCAAAATGAAACCAATAAACATCCTGGCTTTCTCCCTGGAGACGCTTTCTGTCCTGAAGCACAGGAGAGGAGCCCAAGCAGAAAACAGTGGTTTTGCTGAATCAGGGAGACAGAGATTGGAATACTGGAAACTGATGCAATGGGAATTTGATGGGCAGAGTATAGCAACAGACAAAACCGCAGATGGGAGGAGTTGCAGAAATAGGCACAGGGGTTCTCAAGCATTTTCTTCAATATACTCAAGGGCATAGATAAAGATGCCATGAGGGTAGGCAAAGAACAGCTATTGGAGAGATGTCTGTTGAATGATTCCCAGAGCTCACACTGATTTAGGAGAATTTCCAGTTTCAAGCAGCCAGAGAGGAGAGATTAGACTGATACCCCAACTCTTCAGTATATTTTTGTTTCACGAATAATAACTTAAAATAGCCTACACCTATGACTCATACTTGCAAGGGTTCCACTACCTCTCCTTTGTTCTTATATATTAATAAAATGCTGACCGTTGATGAAAGGGGCAGCTTCAAATATGTCCACTCCTCTGATCTCTGTTGCCATCTGTATGTGATGGATCCTAAATCTTGTTTCTCTTCCACCCAGGTGTCTATTGGACACCTTCACTCAGAGGCATCTCAAATGGAAGTGAAGTGAAGTGAAGTGAAAGTTGCTCAGTCATGTCCAACTCTTTGCAACCCCATGTACTATACAGTCCATGAAATTCTCCAGGTCAGAATACTGGAGTGGGTACCCTATCCCTTCTCCAGCAGATCTTCCCAACCCAGGAATTGAACCGGGGCCTCCTGCATTGCAGGCAGATTCTTTACCAACTGAGCTATCAGGGAAGTCCATCTCAAATGGATGGGACCCATTAAATCGTGCAAGAATGAATTACATTAATGACAGTGCTGTAATATATAATTTACTGATTATTCCATACATGTTTTATCTCTCTAGCTGCACTAAAAAATGTGGAGTCACAAAGCTGATGAATTATATCCTGGCTTTGTCACCTCCTATGTTCCCTTGAGTAATGTTTGGTTTTCTCACTTATATACTAAAGATACATACTTCTTAGATTTGTTTGAAGACATAAATTTAAGCCTGGTGTGCTGCAGTCCATGGGGTCCCAAAGAGTCGGACATGACTGAGCAGCTGAACAACAACACTGTCTGTTCATGCTTTGAAAATCTGTAAAGGATTATGAAAGTGTAAGACATCATTATATTTCTGCATCCCCTGGCAGCATTTCCTCCTCACCCGTTTGCATTGCTGAACACCCATGATGACACTAAGCACAGAGAAGCTGCTCAGTAAAGGTGTGAATTCAGTTCAGTTCAGTTAAGTTCAGTCGCTCAGTCGTGTCCGACTCTTTGCAACCCCATGAATCGCAGCACACCAGGCCTCCCTGTTCATCACCAACTCCAAGAGTTCACTCAGACTCACATCCATCGAGTCAGTGATGCCATCCAGCCATCTCATCCTCTGTCGTCCCCTTCTCCTCCTGCCCCCAATCCCTCCCAGCATCAGAGTCTTTTCCAATGAGTCAACTCTTCGCATGAGGTAGCCAAAGTACTGGAGCTTCAGCTTTAGCATGAGTCCTTCCAAAGAAATCCCAGGGCTGATCTCCTTCAGAATGGACTGGTTGGATCTCCTTGCAGTCCAAGGGACTCTCAAGAGTCTTCTCCAACACCACAGTTCAAAAGCATCAATTCTTCGGCGCTCAGCCTTCTTCACAGTCCAACTCTCACATCCATACATGACCACAGGAAAAACCACAGCCTCGACTAGACGGACCTTTGTTGGCAAAGTAATGTCTCTGCTTTTCAATAAGCTATCTAGGTTGGTCATAACTTTCCTTCCAAGGAGTAAGCGTCTTTTAATTTCATGGCTGCAGTCACCATCTGCAGTGATTTTGGAGCCCAGAAAAATAAAGTCTGACACTGTTTCCACTGTTTCTCCATCTATTTGCCATGAAGTGATGGGACCGGATGCCATGATCTTAGTTTTCTGAATGTTGAGCTTTAAGCCAACTTTTTCACTCTCCTCTTTCACTTTCATCAAGAGGCTTTTTAATTCCTCTTTATTTTCTGCCATAAGGGTGGTGTCATCTGCATATCTGAGGTTATTGATATTTCTCCTGGCAATCTTGATTCCAGCTTGTGTTTCTTCCAGTCCAGCATTTCTCATTATATACTCTGCATAGAAGTTAAATAAGCAGGGTGACAATATACCGCCTTGACGTACTCCTTTTCCTATTTGGAACCAGTCTGTTGTTCCATGTCCAGTTCTAACTGTTGCTTCCTGACCTGCATACAGATTTCTCAAGAGGCAGGTCAGGTGGTCTGGTATTCCCATTTCTTTCAGAATTTGCCACAGTTTATTGTGATCCACACAGTCAAAGGCTTTGGCATAGTCAATAAAGCAGAAATAGATGTTTTTCTGGAATTCTCTTGCTTTTTCCATGATCCAGTGGATGTTGGCAATTTGATCTCTGGTTCCTCTGCCTTTTCTAAAACCAGCTTGAACATCTTCAGATTCATAGTTCACATATTGCTGAAGCCTGGCTTGGAGAATTTTGAGCATTACTTTACTAGCATGTGAGATGAGTGCAATTGTGCGGTAGTTTGAGCATTCTTTGGTATTGCCTTTCTTTGGGATTGGAATGAAAACGGACCTTTTCCAGTCCTGTGGCCACTGCTGAGTTTTCCAAATGTGCTGGCATATTGAGTGCAGCACTTTCACAGCATCATCTTTCAGGATTTGAAATAGCTCCACTGGAATTCCATCACCTCCACTAGCTTTGTTCGTAGTGATGCTTTTTAAGGCCCACTTGACTTCACATTCCAGGATGTTTGGCTCTAGGTCAGTGATCACACCATCATGATTATTTGGGATGTGAAGATCTTTTTTGTACAGTTCTTCTATGTATGCTTGCCACCTCTTCTTAATACCTTCTGCTTCTGTTAGGTCCATACCATTTCTGTCCTTTATCGAGCCCATCTTTGCATGAAATATTCCCTTGGTATCTCTAATTTTCTTGAAGAGATCTCTAGTCTTTCCCGTTCTGTTGTTGTCCTCTATTTCTTTGCATTGGTCGCTGAAGAAGGCTTTCTTATCTCTTCTTGCTATTCTTTGGAACTCTGCATTCAGATGCTTATATCTTTCCTTTTCTCCTTTGCTTTTCAATTCTTTTCTTTTCACAGCTATTTGTAAGGCCTCCTCAAACAGCCATTTTGCTTTTTTTCATTTCTTTTCCATGGGGATGGTCTTGATCCCTGTCTCCTGCACAGTGTTACGAACCTCATTCCATAGTTCATCAGGCACTCTATCTATCAGATCTAGGCCCTTAAATCTATTTTTCACTTCCACTGTATAATCATAAGGGATTTGATTTAGGTCGTACCTGAATGGTCTAGTGGTTTTCCCTACTTTCTTCAATTTAAGTCTGAATTTGGTAATAAGGAGTTCATGATCTGAGCCACAGTCAGCTCCTGGTCTTGTTTTCGTTGACTGTATAGAGCTTCTCCATCTTTGGCTGCAAAGAATATAATCAATCTGATTTCGATGTTGACCGTCTGGTGATGTCCACATGTAGAGTCTTCTCTTGTGTGTTTGGAAGAGGGTGTTTGCTATGACCAGTGCATTTTCTTGGCAAAACTCTATTAGTCTTTGCCCTGCTTCATTCCGTATTCCAAGGCCAAATTTGCCTGTTACTCCAGGTGTTTCTTGACTTCCTACTTTTGCATTCCAGTCCCCTATAATGAAAAGGACGTCTGTTTTGGGTGTTAGTTCTAAAAGGTCTTGTAGGTCTTCATAGAACCGTTCAACTTCAGCTTCTTCAGCGTTACTCATTGGGGCATAGACTTGGATTACTGTGATATTGAATAGTTTGCCTTGGAAATGAACAGAGATCATTCTGTTGTTTTTGAAATTGCATCCAAGTACTGCATTTCCAACTCTTTTGTTGACCATGATGGCTACTCCATTTCTTCTGAGGGATTCCTGCCTGCAGTAGTAGATACAATGGTCATCTGAGTTAAATTCACCCATTCCAGTCCATTTTAGTTTGTTGATTCCTAGAATGCCAACATTCACTCTTGCCATCTCTTGTTTGACCACTTCCAATTTGCCTTGATTCATGGACCTGACATTCCAGGTTCCTATGCAATATTGCTCTTTACAGCATCAGACCTTGCTTCTATCACCAGTCACATCCACAGCTGGGTGTTGTTTTTGCTTTGGCTCCATCCCTTCATTCTTTCTGGAATTATTTCTCCACTGATCTCCAGGAGCATATTGGGCACCTACTGACCTGGAGAGTTCCTCTTTCAGTATCCTATCATTTTGCCTTTTCATACTGTTCATGGGGTTCTCAAGGCAAGAATACTGAAGTGGTTTGCCATTCCCTTCTCCAGTGGATCACATTCTGTCAGATCTCTCCACCATGACCCGCCCATCTTGGGTTGCCCCACGGGCATGGCTTAGTTTCATTGAGTTAGACAAGGATGTGGTCCTAGTGTGATTAGATTGACTAGTTTTCTGTGAGTATGGTTTCTGTGTGTCTGAAGGTGTGAGCACTGATGGACTATTTAGAGATGGAGTGATGAAACTAGAGGGACACTAAACCAATAATAAGAGGACCTGCCTTGCTATCATCTCTATACCACTGACTTCCTGTGTGAGCTCCGTCATCTTCTCACCTTTCTGAACTCCTTTTTTTTTTTTTTAATCCAGACAATCTCTAAGAATATTTTCTGTCTCCATGTCAATTCTGTTAGTCCTGCGTTACAGATCTCAGTGACTCTTCCTACCCCAGATCAACCTTCTCATTACCTTGTATGTTTTACTCTTGCTGTCTCAAATGAGGCTCTAGAGTCTGATAGGGGATTCTCCATTGAACTCTCCATCACAAAAGGAAAACAAATGTGAAAGTGTTAGTGGCTCAGTTGCATCCAACTCTTTGGCGACATCATGAATTGTAGCCTCCCAGGCTCCTCTGTCCATGGAATTCTCCAGGCAAGAATACTGGAGTGGGTAGCCATTCCCTTCTCCAGGGGATCTTCCTGACCCAGGGACTGAACCCAGGTGTCTCGCGTTGCAGGCAGATTATTTACTGTCTGTGGCACCAGGGAAGCCTGAGATGCCCTGTGCTGCTAAGTCGCTTCAGTCGGGTCCGACTCTGTATGACCCATAGACGGCAGCCCATCAAGCTTCCCTGTCCCTGGGATTCTCCAGGCAAGAACACTGGAGTGGGTTGCCATTTCCTTCTCCAATGCATGAAAGGGAAAATGAAAGTGAATTCGCTCAGTCGTATCCGACTCTTAGCGACCCCATGGACTGCAGCCTACCAGGCTCCTCCACCCATGGGATTTTCCAGGCAAGAGTACTGGAGTGGGGTGCCATTGCCTTCTCCTGAGATGCCCTGTAATCCCACTTAATTCTCTGGCAGTGCTAGTCCTGGCCTTTAAGTCTCCAGGCCTCCTAATGGACAGTTGAGGAAGCAAGAGCAAGTTGATGATTTTTTAAGCTAGTCAACAAATTTCTTGACAGTTGCTTTTCTCATCCTTCTGTCAACAAGTAGAGGCTGGGACCAGTTTCTCCCCCAGGAATGGGATGCTGCCTGTGTCTACCTTTACACACTAACCTCTCAAAGTTCATATTTGGCTCCATCCAATTTTGGCTAGGTCCACTTGGATGGCCAGTGATCAACTTCCTGTCTGACTTCTACTTGTACCGAAGGAGGAAATGAGGGTCCCACAGGCAAAGCCTCTTCCACTTCTGGGGCTGTTTCCAAAAATAAAGTTACTGTAATACCCAAAACACCAGGCACGGGACAGAGCAGCCACAGTTGTTCACTGGCCTTCCACCTCCTGGTGGCCAGAAGCCAGCAGACTGCAGGGCTGCTGAAGGCTGTGTGATGAAATGTGGTCCCCAGGGTCCTCTTTCTGACATTTTTAGACTCACCATAAAATAAACTGCCCCAGGATGCCACCTCCCTCCAGCCCCTCCTAGGGCCTTCAGAGGGCACTGGTGACATGCAGATGGCCCTTGAACTTTCCTCTCACAACTGCTGTTTCCTAGCGGTTCTGCTTTGGAACTTTTCCCATGGGCTTCAAAAGTATCCTTCTCTCCTCTGTTTTTAAATTTAAACACTAAAAAAAAAAAAAATTGTAAAACACTTTTTGCTCATTTAGAGGCAAACAAACTTTCGTGCATATAATTTCTCCTCTCTCTATCCTGTATCTCTCTCATCTCTATTTCTACCTCTACCACCTCTTTCTCTTTTCTTTCACTCAAGGGTCATCTGCATTCAAGCATGTGAAATTCTTTAAAGAAGGAATGCAAAGAGGACGCAGAATTTATTTTTTTTAAAAGAGCACTGCATTTAGATCTTGATCCCATGGTATCAGCCTCCCAAGAAGCCCAGGTTCTTAGCTGTTTGCTTGACTGTCCTAACAGTGACAATGACCCAAGAATGCATCCAAACACAGGACTTTACCATAATTTAAACCTGGCAGCAGCTACCAAGCTCTTCTCCACGAGCAGAGACAGAATTCTCTTTGGGGATCTAGAGCTAAGAATTTGAAATACATTTCTGACATTGATGGTAAGTTGGAGATGGCGTGGGGTGGCAGAGGTTGCTGTGACAGGTATGTGGAGATGGAAATTCATTAGAGCTCCCTGAAACCGAGTGGAGGGTACCAGGACTAACCAGAGGACTGAGTGGTCTGACGTGGCTGATATGCTGCATTAGTGGAGAGAGATGGTGAAGAATCCATCCTGGTGGGGACACTGACTCTCTGTACCCACAGTACGCATTCTCAGTTGTGGGATACTCTTGTGCATTGTTCTTCATTATACAAGAAAATTGTAACCAGAAGGGGAGCCCTTTTAGAGAAGGGGTTCAAGCTGCTGTTTCCCTGTATCTTCCTAGGCTAGACAGAGAAAATGTGCTTAGACTGCAGCATATGACAGTCTCAATTCACTTTAGGAGAAAAAAATTCAGATGAAAGTTAAAGAGAGATTTTCTATTGTACCCTTGCTCTCTGCTCCCAACTCAGAGCCTGAGGTCTGTGCTTCTGACTTAAGGATCAGCTGTCTCTCCTCTACCCGAACCTGATCTACAACTCCATGTTTATATTTATTTATATATATATATATACACACACACATACGTATACACACATACACACACACATATATATATATAAAACTCCTTGCAAAAAAATCTTGAAAATATGTTTAAATTATCAAAACTAACTCCAGATTAAGTAGAAAGCCAAAATAGGTAGTAGCATTGTAGTTAACCTAAAAAGTTGCTAACAGACAACATGGACTGTAGCCCACAGGCTCCTCTGTCCATGGGATTTTCCAGACAAGAATACGGGAGTGGGTAGCCATTCCCTTCTCCGGGGGATCTTCTTGACCAAAGGCTCATGTTCCTTTAAATCACCTTGAGATGGATGATGGTAATGCTGACAGACTAGGAGTTTGACTGTCCCCTTTCTAAGTCCTTCATGAATGGTTGATTGAGCAACTTTCTTTAGGATGTAAAGATACTTAAAATATAACTTTTTTCTATGACTTTGAAACCTCAGCCCTAATCCAGAGATAAGATAAAAATCTGATTTCGCATTCTGGCAGACCAACATTTTCTCTACTTAAGATGAATGAAAAATTTTATCAAATGGTTTGTCTATATTTATTGAGATGGTCATGTAATTTTTTTCTTTAATACCTTAATGGGATCATTTATGCCAGTGGCTTTTCTAATTCTGAAGCATCTTGCATTTCTGGGAAAAACTCTATTGTGTACAATGTATTATTTTTTTCATATTTCTGCATTTCACTTGTTAACATTTAATTCAGGACCATTGCACTCAGATTCATAAACTAAACTGGTCTATAATTTAATTTTCTGATACTGTTCTTATCAGATTTTTATGTCCGTTTATGCTAGGCTCAAAACAGGTCTTGGGAAACTATCTTTTCTTTTTCTATATTCCTTTTCTATTTTCTGAAAGTATTTGTATAATATAATAATTATCCTTTTCTTGAATATTTAACAGTTTCACAAAATAGCTTCACCTTGATATTTCTCTGGAAGAGAAATTTCTGACTATTGGTTCATTTTCAATTTCTTTAATAGTTATTAGTGTTTTAAAATGTTTGTTGTGTCTTTAGTAAATTACTTTCATTCATCTTTTCCCAGAAAGCTGCTAATTTCATCAAAATTTTCAAATTAATGTTATGAAGTTATTCCTACAAATTTTCTAAGATTACTTACCTCTCCCCTGATTCTGTAGAAATGTTTTATTTTTTGTTCTTAATATTTATTTTAAGAACATTTATTTATTTCCCCTTCCATTTTTTTTGACATTCCATTTTGTTAGGCACATGCCATCTTTGTCTTTTAAAGGTGAAAGCATTTTCTCTTTTTTAAATTATTTTTATTATATTGAATTTGCTTTCTATTTGTTAAATTCTCTATTAACAGTCCTTTATTTCTAGTTCCTTTGAGTTTTCTGTTCTTTTCTATTTTTTGAGTACCTACAATTTTTATTAATTTAATAACTTATTTGAATGTATAAATTTCCATCTAAGTAAAACTTTACTGCAACCCACAAGTTTTGATATAGTGTGATTTTAATTATTTAGGGTTAAATATTTCATTATTTATACCATCATTTTCCCCTTATACCCATTAATTATTTAATAGTGTGTTTTTTAAGTTTAATGCATATAAGTTTTAAGATTAGCTTTTAAATATCAGTTTCAAATTCAACAGAATGATGAATAGAGAATACGATTCTTTATGATCTCATGTTTTGATGTATTTTGAGTCCTTTTGGCATAATCTGTGGTCAATCTTTATAAATATTTTCAGTTCATTTCAGTCGTTCAGTTGTGTCCAACTCTTTGCGACCCCATGAACCACAGCATGCCAGGCCTCCCTGTCCATCACCAACTCCCAGAGTCTACTCACACTCATGCCTATTGAGTCGGTGATGCCATCCAACCATCTCATCCTCTGTCATCCCCTTCTCCTCCTGCCCTCAATCTTTCCCAGCATCAGGGTCTTTTCAAATGAGTCAGCTCTTTGCACCAGGTGGCCAAAGTATTGGAGCTTCAGCTTCAACATCAGTCCTTCCAATGAACACCCAGGACTGATCTCCTTTAGAATGGACTGGTTAGATCTCCTTGCAGTCCAAGGGACTCTCAAGAGTCTTCTCCAACACCACAGTTCAAAAGCATCAATTCTTCAGCACTCAGCTTTCTTTATAGTCCAACGCTCACCTCCATACATGACTACTGGAAAAACCATAGCCTTGACTAGATGGACCTTTGTTGGCAAAGTAATGTCTCTGCTTTTTAATATGCTGTCTAGGTTGGTCATGACTTTCCTTCCAAGGAGTAAGCATCTTTTAATTTCATGGCTACAGTCACCATCTGCCGTGATTTTAGAGCCCCCCAAAATAGTCAGCCACTGTTTCCACTATTTCCCCATCTATTTGCCATGAAGTGATGGGACTGGATGCCATGATCTTAGTTTTCTGAATGTTGAGTTTTAAGCCAATTTTTTCACTCTCCTCTTTCACTTTCATCAAGAGGCTTATGTTCTTCTTCACTTTCTGCCATAAGGGTGGTGTCATCTGCATATCTGCATAAATATTTTGAGTTTATCTAAAAGTAATATCTATTCTTTATTTGTTAATGTGCAGGATTCTATATGTAGCCATCAGATAAAATCTTTCATTTTATTGTTTACATTTTTTGTGTTCTCACTAATTTTGTATCCAGTTGATTTGTCTGGGTCTGAAAGAGGTTTGTGAAAATCAGCAGTTTTGAGCAATTCAGATGGTTCAACATTGATGTACTTCAACATGGGCGTTCTTGGGCTTATGACTCTTGGTTTCATTTTGCATCTTGATTTTGTAAATTTCTGTCTTTCATCAAGTTTGTATGTCACATTGACATTATCTAGGAGATCCCCAGGGCCCTATTCTTTAATTTTTTTTCCCCCACTCTGTTCTTCACTTTGCCTTTCAGCTGTTAAATCCATCTAGTGATTTTTTTGTTTTAATTCTGAAATTTTACTTTTAGGCCTAGGATTTCCTTCTTTTTTAAAAAAATAATTTTAGTTTTGGTTGTGCTGGATCTTCGATGCCACACAGACCTTTCTCTAGCTGTGGTGAGCAGGGGCTGCTCTCTAGTTGCGGTGCATGAGCCTCTCTTTGCAGTGGCTTCTCTTGTGGAGCACAGACTCTGGGGCCCTCCGGCTTCAGTCGTTGTGTCTTCTGGGCTCTAGAGCACAGGCTCGATAGTTGTGGTGCACGGGCTTAGTTGCTCCATGGCATGTGGGATCTTACTGTATCAGGGATTGAACCCATGTCTCCTTCATTAGCAGGTGGATTCTTCACCACTGAGCCACCAGGGAAGCCCTAGAATTTCCTTTCTCATTCTTTGATTTCTTATTTCTCTGCTGAGATTTTTATTCATGGAAAGCACTTTTTTTTTTAACTTCATTGAGCATAATTATAATAATGACATTAAAATGTGAATAATAATAATAACAATATTTACTTTACAGGCTTTTAGACTAAGATAAATAAACTAAGATAAATCCAGAGAAGGCAATGGCACCCCAATCCAGTACTCTTGCCTGGAAAATTCCATGGATGGAGGAGCTGGTAGGCTGCAGTCCACGGGGTTGCTAAGAGTCAGACACGACTGAGCGGCTTCTTTCACTTTTCACTTTCATGCATTGGAGAAGGAAATGGCAACTCACTCCAGTGTTCTTGCCTGGAGAATCCCAGGGACGGGGGAGCCTGTTGGGCTGCCATCTATGAAGTCGCACAGAGTCAGACACGACTGAAGTGACTTAGCAGCAAGATAAATCCTATAAAACTTTTAACACAATACCTGGCAAATTGAGAGAGATGAGGAATAGAAATTCATGATAATGAATGAGGTTGAATATGTAGATATCATTTCCCTTTGTACATTTCCCTCTGTACGTGAATTTGTAATTTAATAAAATGTTTACAATCTCTTCCTCAAAGTTGCTGTTCCACTAAAACATATATTTCAGTGTCTCCCGTTTGATAGACTCAGCTGTCACATAATCTTTCTTTGGTCAGAATTTCAGAAGAAGTACCTGTAATTTGTAAGATAGAGATAAGAGAGTAGAAAGTGATTTGCCATGGAATAATTTAATCGATTTGTGTGTTTATTTGATTGCCAGGAGTACTGAATTCATGACCATTCAACACTGATTGTATTAATTGATTATTTTGACAAATAGTTGATTTATCTCTTGGAGAAAAAGAGCATATTTCAAACTTAATTTCCCACGTGTCAAAACCTCTTTTAAACCTGGGTGCACAGGGACAGATTACCTACTTCTGAAGAGAGACTTGCTCGATTATACACCATTTCTTCCCATGATCGCTTCCTCCTCAGATCATAGTGTTGTAAATAGCCTGATACTATTGCTTGGCATCAGGATACAGAATCCCAAACACATGGAACAGTTAAAAACCAGCTCCCATGGATGATTTCATTGCCTCAACTCCATCTGTAATGTAAATCCTTCAGAGGTGCTTTCTATTCTTAGAAGAAAAGTCACAAGCTGGAGGGTGCGTCACCCTCGCAATCAGCACCCCTTTTAGCCCCTAATGTGGACCATCTGCTGGTTGAAGAGGTTACAGTGCTCCAGAAACGTCCTTACAGAGTTTCTGTATGTTCACATGTATCATCTGTCACGTAATTGTTTGTTTTACAGCCCATACCTATAATGGGCTAAGTGGGGACTATTTATATTAGTTAGCAATGAGTACCTTTAATTAGTATTTCATGCAACTGGAACATGTTAAGAAAGCTGACACAAATCTGGCTGGGTTGGGAGATTCCATGTGAATTTCATTATGAAATTGCTAGGATATTACAGTTGCACAGGTACCAAGGTTTCTTCAGCTGCCAGAAATTCTGTGTAAGTTCAACACATGAAAATGACAAACCATCATATTGGGTCTAGCTCAGCTGATGGACAGAATCAGTTCACTTTGCATCCATACCCCAGATTCCTCATGATGGCTGACCCAGGGCCTGTGGAGGCATGCAGCTGAAAAGTCACAGAACCTGTGCAAATCCTGGGGAAGAAAGCCGGAAAAAGAAACAATGGGCAAAAATCTTTAATGCTAAGTGAGAGGTTGGCAGTTGGATAAAGTGTTTTTGTTAACTGGTGCAAATGGTTTCATTTTCCTTATTCTCATTTTTAGACACTTTTATTGATTCAATGACACCTCTTCAATATCATAACTGCACTAAAGCAAAACTGGGTTTAGTAGACAATGAAGACACAGTTACATGTCTAGACCTATAAGAAAGTGTCTCCAATTAAAATATTGGAGAAGATAGTCATGCCAGCAAACCATCCTTTAATTCCTTTGAAAAGGAATCCCCACCTATGACTACAATAGAAGCTGGCAGGCCATTCTAAACAATCTCTGAGCAACTCCATGTGATGGGTCCCCTCTCCCTTTTAGGATTTTGTAAGGTATGCACAGTGTATTCAATCTGTCATCTTGGTTTACAGAATCAGACAATATTTTCACATGTTGATCTCAGCTTCAGAAAGAATGCTAATTGTTTTGTCAAGCCAAAATGAATTTTTTAAACAGTGAGGTTTTATAACTTTTTGTGTGATTTATTACTTGGTGGAAAAACAATTCTGTATTTCTGACAACCAGGTCAGTGTTACAGAAGTTAGTAATATGGTTTACGATGTTTTCTGTGAAATCTCTAAAGTGTTGTTTAGTAACAATTTACGGAAATTCTGGTGGGTATATCATGCTGTCAGAGGCTGCTTGTGTATCTTTGTTTGATAAATACACTTCAGATCACCAAACAACTCTTTCCATCACAGAAAATTCTGGGAATCTGAACCACTGGTTACCAGCAGGTCTCTGCTTCTTGTTACCTATGTTAACCCGAAGTGCATAGATTTGGATGGTAGTTGCTGGTGAACAGACCTCACTCTGGCCTGACAGCAAGCTTCAGGAAGGCTTACTCCTCAGAGTCCTCCCCAGCTTCCTTGCCTTGAGGTAATAATAGGGCAGGTACCTAGCATGTTCTTAGCATGCTTGTCTCTCTGTAAGTATTTTGCAATGGATTTTATTCATTCCTAGAGAAAACCATCAGCTTCTCTGACTGTGTCAATAGCTGGATCACTATATGTACCGTGCCCGCTTCCACATCCACTAGATGGACATCATCTACAAGCACGTAGTTATAACTGATTTCTGACCACACATTCGCTTGGACCCTTTATAGGTCCCAGGTCTTTAATCATATGTCACATAAGCAGTAGATGGTTGCTTGTGAGTTTTAAATACAATCAGCAACTTCCTTTTTCTTACAGAAGTCTTATCTCAATTATATTTGCTGTTGCATTTAAATGACAATTTTCATCTTTCACTATTCTGTATTTGTATATGGCATGATTATTATATTTTTCTTTTTATCTAAATAGTATCCATAGTAACTTTTACACTTTAGATTTCAATAGAAATCAGATATGAATAGAACCTTCCTTTATTTTTCTAATATCTTTAGCATTAAGACTTTACCACGAATACTTTAAATATTTCCTCTACTGAGTCATATGGAAAGCTTAAATCAGTTTTGAAGTCCGATTAAGGGGATATATAGTATCTTGGCTGCCTCAAAGTCAAGATACAGGATGTAGAACAAAACAAGAAAAAAATAAAAGAATATATTCACAGTTTGTACTGAGCTTTGGGATGCTCTGTGGTCACTTGTGGTCTCCTACTGCCCATAAGGCTCCCTCCAGAGTTCATGTATCCTCACTGGAGATACAACCAGGTTTGCAGCCTCCACAAGATATTATCTGAGTTTTGCTGGGTTTTTTTGGTCATCAAAATAAATGCCACTGTCTCAAACTTGCTGACTGGATGTATGTAAAACAATCCCATGAGGGAGAAGGAGCAAATAGTATCATCTCTGAGCTGAGAATTCCCGTTCCAGTTGAGAAAAGCCCTTACTGGGCAAAGCAGACATCAGACTCAAATGAGAGTGGGTTGCAGAAATGAAGGCTAATCCAGGAAGCAGGTTCAAGCCACTAAACTGAATGGCTTATGGGAGATGAAAAGGGAGATGAAATATACTCTGAGGGGAATGGCTCAGGATGATGAGTGAGGCTAGGAGTTAGCTCTGCTGCTACATCTTTGTCTTCTGACCAAGTGAGTTCGTTGTACCAAGCCAGCATCTTTACTATATGCCAACTCAACTCAATGAGAAAAAACATCAGAATGGTTTATTGGGAAGCCTTAGGCAAGCTGTGGTGTTGGAGAAGACTCTTGATAGTCCCTTGGACGGCAAGGAGATCCAACAAGTCCATCCTAAAGGAAATCAGTCCTGAATATTCACTGGAAGGACTGATGCTGAAGCTGAAACTCCAATACTTGGGCTACCTGATGCGAAGAACTGACTCATTTGAAAAGACCCCGATGCTGGGAAAGATTGAAGGAGGGAGAAGAAGGGGATGACAGAGGATGACATGGTTGAATGGCATCACCAACTGGATGGACATGAGTTTGAGTAAACTCCAGGAGTTGGTCATGGACAGAGAGGCCTGGTGTGCTGCAGTCCATGGGGTCACGAAGAGTTGGACATGACTGACTGAGAGACTGAACTGAACTGAACTGAACTTAGGCAAACTAGAGGATGGTCACCATGAAGTGACCTTCAATAACGTTTTGCTTAATTGAGTTTTACTCCATTACTAAGTTCTGATGAAATAAAATCTCCCGGGCAAATGTTGATCAGGACAAAAATGTATATCTAAAAAGAACTTAAAATAATTATGATGGCACACAGAATAACATAGGTCTTCTATCTACTATATTATATGTATTAATAGAGTTCAAAGACCTTTAATTCTGAAAATCTTCAAGAGTTGGATAATGGACAAGTCTGTTTCACCTCAAGTCAAGAAAGGATTAGGTTATTGCTAATCCCTTCAACGTATCTTATTGAATAAACCAGGAAGAGTCTAATGCTATGAAGTTAAAACCATTCTAACTTGTCTCTTTTGCTTGGGTTTGCAAATGTGCACACACTTCAACCAAATCAAATTGGAAGGAATACATTGTAGTAGATACCAATAAAATCCTCTGCCAAAAATAGTCGCTAGAAATACAGTAGCTTGTAAACTAAATACGCTTAAAGTAACAGAAATCTATGACAACCAATGTATTATATGAGGTTGTATGATTAAATCTAACTGTGTGGATTCAATTATAATTGCAGATGTAGGAGCCGGTACATTGGCAGACAGACTTGCTAAGCTCAGCTTGCAAAACAGAGTAACAAAAGCTGGAACCACACCATGAAAAGTCTCAAGTCTCTCTATTCGATAGCATGCTGCCCCCAGAGAATAGTTATTGGGAGGTGGACAAGGGCTAGAACAGATTAGCATATGGTTAGATATAATGATTAGATGACTCTTTGTATAGTTAAAGGAGTGCATAACAAACACTTGGAATGCTGAGCACAGCAGAGTCAGTAAGTCAGTGCCTTGCAGCTTGATTATTCATGTGCTGCCTTAAGACAGCAGAGCTTACTAACCTGCTGGAAAAATTTATGACGCTCTTGTGGGCAGAGAGGTAGGGGAATGCATGTGTGCCTGTGTTGATAAACGAATTCTTGGATGGGATGCCCTTTGTTGACTGGTCAAGCCAGGGATCAATTTGGGTTATCGAAAAGTTGGTTTACTTATTTGAAATCCAAAAATATTCAAATAACTTAAACAGGCTCTCAATGCAGTGCCATTAAAAGTCATTTTCTGATAGATAACTAGTGGGAACCTGCTACATAGCACAGGGAGCTCAGCTCTGTGCTCTGGGATGACCTAGATGTTTGGGATGGGGTTGGTGTGGGAGGGAAGTCCAAGAAGGAGGGGATATAGGTGTACATGTAGCTGATTCACTTTGTTGTACAGCAAAAATGAAAATAACATTATAAAGCAATTATACCCCAATAAAAAATTTTTTAAAGAAAAACTAAGTCATTTTCTTTCCTGAAGTGTCTGTAGACCACAGCTAGCTGACTTTGAGTGTTTACTATGTGCTAGGCATTGAGTTAAATATTTTACATCTTCAATTCTTTTAGTTCTTTCAGCAACCTTTAGAAGTAGACACTATTATCATGCATTTAATTTTGTAGATGACAAAAATGAGGCTTAAAAAATTGGTTACTTCCACAGGCTAGTCAGGCAGTGGTGGTGGTGGTTTAGTCACTAAGTTGTGTCCGACTCTTGAGACCCCATGGAATATAGCCTGCCAGGCTCCTCTGTCCATGGGGATTCTCCAGGCAAGAGTACTAGAGTGGGTTGCCGTTTCCTTCTCCAGGGGATCTTCCCAACCCAGGAGCTGAACCCAGGTCTTCTGCATTGCAGGCAGATTCTTTACCAACTGAGCTACAAGGGAAGCTCCAAGTCAGAGCTTAAATCTAGATCTATCAGACTCAAGTTTGGGTTCTTTCTTGCTCATCTGTGCTTCCCAGTAGGCATCTAAACACTTCACCTAGATATTCCAACAACCATGGATTTACAGGAAAAATTCAAATGAAAAGTATGATAGAATAATGGCCTCTAAAGATGTCCATGTTCTAATTCCCGGCACACCTGCAAGTATATTTCCTTACATGGTAAATGGACTTTGCAGGTGCAACTAAATAAAGAGTCTTGATTAGAAGGTTAGCCCAAGACCCATGTTTAACTTTCTAATCTGTATATAGAACACAAGAATGAATGTCTGTGGCTCTAAGCCTCTAAATTTGTGCTAGTTATGCCAGCAATACAGGAGACTTCACTGATATTAGAAGGTCAAGGAATTCCATAGGAAAACAGTCCAGGCTAAGTTTATGCTAACGGTATTTTAGTACTGATGCATTGAGAAAAATACTCTTGGACTTCATATACTTTGAGAAGCAGGTCATGTAGTGTATAATCGAAGACCATGACTTAACTTTCGCCACCCCTGCCTTCTTCTGGAATATAGAGATTGATGTGTGCTTAGTTGCTCAGTCGTGTCCGATTCTTTGTGACCCCATGGACTATATAGCCCATCAGGCTCCTCTGTCCATGTGGATTCTCAGGCAAGAATACTCGAGTGGGGTGCCATGCTCTCCTTTAGGGGATCTTCCCAACCCAGGGATTGAACCCAGGTCTCCCGCATTGCAGGCAAATTCTTTACCATCTGAGCCACCAGAGAAGCCCATAAATTGATGTGACCAGAACAAATAAATGGCTACTGAGCCAGTAAACGGAGAAGGCAATGGCACCACACTCCAATACTCTGGAAAATTCCATGGACTGAGGAGCCTGGTAGACTGCAGTCCATGGGGTCGCTAAGAGTCCGTCATGACTTCACTTTCACGCATTGGAGAAGGAAATGGCAACCCACTCCAGTACTCTTGCCTGGAGAATCCCAGACAGAGGAGCCTGGTGGGCTGCCATCTATGGGGTCGCACAGAGTCGGACAAGACTGAAGTGACTTAGCAGCAGCAGCAGCAGCAGAGCCAGTAAATGTCTATCCTGGGCCTTAACCTGGAACTCCAACTCAATCGACTCTTTCCCCACATGGACTCAATGATGATAATTACCAGCCCGTTATATAATGGGAGTGGTGTAGGATGGATCTCAGCACCCTGCATTGTCATCTAAGGAATTCGGTCAATTTCACATGTACAAAGAATAACCAGCCACAGGATATAATGCAGGTGAAAATCTATTTATAATAACAGCAAAAATATGAAATCTTTAGAAATAGATTTAGAAAGAAGTGTCCAAATTGTGTGTTTAAAAAACTGTAATAGCTCCTGAAAGGTACAAAGGTAGACTTGAGTAAGTACAAAGATGTTGCTTGTTTTTGCTTGGAATGTTTTGATACCATCAAGATGTTAATCCTCTAAAATAAAATCAGTTTAATCCCAATTGAACTAGACAAATTGATATCAGAATTTGTTTTGGAAAAATACACATGCAAAATAACTAGGAAGCAGTGACAAGGAAGATATCTAAATATATTACAAAACCTTGAAAATTAAAACAGTATGATAATGGTGTGCCTAAAAATCAATGGCAAGAACAGAAAGTTCATAAATACATGGAACTACATATGCTACAAATTATAATCTAGAATATTATAATGGTTATTCCTTGGACTACCAGGGCAAAGATGAACTTTTTATATCATATTGCTGGAAAATAAAAACATAACACTAGATCCATTTTCACCATGCACATATGAGTATTTCCAAATGAACCATAAACCTAAATGTAAAAAAATGCAACTAAACAAGTATAGACGAAAACATGGGAGAATAACTCTACAACTTTGGTATAGTGTTTCCATACTGCGTTTTTTTTTACTTTTTACTTTTAATATTTCTGTAATCTGTTTTGGAGGCTCCTCTTGTATGCAATATATGTTTGGATTGAGTTTCTGTGACCTGATCTATAAAACTTTAAAAGATTAATATTTTATTTACATGTATGATTAGACTATAAATACACATATATATTTGTTTAATTCTGTTATCTCATGTTTTTAGTTTATAGAGTTTCTTTGAAATCCATTACCTCAGTTGGCTTTGGCATAGATTCAATTGTTCTGTATCTATTTTTCTTTGCAGATAATGTGACTTTCAATCAATAAACTCAGTATTTCCTTAATCCCTTGACTTTTTTCTGTATTAGGACCTCAATACATATTGTTTTATTTATAGGATTCTTCATTTCAGAGACTCCAGTCATGTCATCTTTAGGTTAGACTGTACCACCACATCACTAACCGCTTTAGTATCTTAATCTTTTCCCTCTCGATATTCATTAAGATTATTTTAAATCTTTCCTATATGCCCATAATTCAGTTTTAAGTGGTCAACACTGTTACAATCTTCTTCTGATTAATTATATTTTCTGTGATATAGAATTAATTAATGTTAAGCAATGTTTTGGTCCTTGGTTTGTTTTAACTCTAAAAATTCTCTTTTCATCTTACTCTGTTATTTGAACTTATCTCTGAAGTCATTTTGACTGGATCTTTTGTCTTCTTTTTGTATGTGGTATCCCTTTCGTCTCTCATTTGTAAACATCAACTTATTATCATCTGTTTCTACAGTGTATTTGCAAGCTTTTCCAACGTTTTCTGTGCTTAAAGTGGGAATCTCTTTCTGGCCCTTTTGTCCTTTTGTTTTATTGCAATGTGAGTAGACTCCCTTCAAGTCCCTTTCCATCTTGGCTGAGAGTTGTCTTTGCCCTTGATGCTACAGGTCAGATGGGATTTTCTGTACCCTAAAGACCACGGGAGGGAAAAGGAGGGTCAGGCATTTGAGAAAAGCCTCAGTCAGTAGTATCTGTAGCCTTGATTTGTGGTTGATTCTTCTCTCCCAACTTGGGTTTTGTTAAACTATGCCCCAAATCTCACAGATAATTTTATATAAGAATATTCTCTCAGTGTTGTTTTAGCCATTAAGCTTTTCAATGCTCCTTGTAAAAAGTTGAAGCATGAAATCATTATTTGAATCCAAAGGACAAATAGAAAATGGAAAGATCAAAAGTGATGATTTGTTAACGGATGCCTCTAAATGTTGCATGAGGCTACATTTTCACTGTTAAATTTGATATTAGTAAAAATAATCCATTATACTTGAAAGAAATAATATGTTCAATTTTCTTATTTTGTAAGAATTCCTGAGCTTGTATGGTACATGTGAATTAATCATTATAATTTTAAAATGTAATAAACTACTGGAAACAAAAATAGTTTTAAAAGCAAAATTATAAAGGAATTTCCCAAAAAAAGTATGGGCATAATTTATATTTAATGGGTAAATGCAGATGAATTTTAATACATATGTTGTACGGAAGTGGAGATTCCAAAAATAAGACTGTCCAGGATCTACAGACGTCACACACATCCCAGTATCCGTGGACAGTGGATGTTTTCTCAGTTCCAAAGTCCTGGATCCTCTGCTTTACAGAGTTGCCTGGCATCATTCTTTTACCCAACTTCACCTTTCTGATGCCAGCAGCCATTTCTACATCTTCCCAAGTGAAACAGAGCAAAGAGATGGTAAAAGAGGTTGTGGTGGTGGGTCCATATTATATTTACAGTGGCCCTGAGTCTTTGGAAATCCTCTCTTGTAGTTGGGCTTTCCCCCCCACATTATGGGTCCTGCCTCCCCAAGTTAGGAGCTGGAAACTAATTTTTCTGATCTTTATGTAGCTGGGGCACAGAAATGTGACCCCAGTTCCTGTCAACTGTACTCACCGCCCAGGCTGCAAGAATTAGAGATGGACCTCTTTTAAAAATCTGTGCTTTTGCCCCATCTTTTGCATGCTGGAGAAGAGGAAGTTCTGTGTGGCATCTCTTCCTGGGCCAGGAGGCTAAAGGAGCACAGTGGAGAGACAAGGCTTTCAGATGCGGTGATGGCAGAGGTCCTAGCAACAGCATGCCTGGTGAAGGGTCTGTGGGATGCCCCCCAGCACCTGGACACAGAGATGATGAGATTCCCATTGCAAGAAATTCTGTGATGTGCCTGGATGTTGTTCTAGGCTACAATAGTAGCAGCCAGTCTGATTCTCTGGCTCTCCCAGAGTTGCTGTGGGTTTTCTTTAGGAAAAAATGTTTCTCCTGAACCAGAGTCTCTGGCTGGTCTTGGCTTTGGGGCTTATGATAAGGGACCACATGTAGTGAGGAGAAGCACCTCCAGGTTTTCCTGTGCTGTGAATTTTCCTCTGTCTGCTGTAGTGAATTTGCTTTCCCTTTGTATTCTCTTTGGTTAAAATAACTCTTCATTGCTCTAGACTATTGGCTTTGGGCCAGGGCTGTCAGATGTGGAAAATAAGAATACAGGATACATCGTGGATTATATGGTTCAATTATATGAAATGTCCAGCTTGGTGAGTGTACAGAGACAAAGCATAGAACAATGTTGCAAAATGTCCATTTGTGTTTGCCTTAGGCTAGGCATGCTGACGTCAAGTGGGTGCTAAGAGGTTCTCATTTCCTTTTGGAGGGATGACCAGGGTCTTAAGAGGGGTTATGGTGATGACTGTACAACCCTGTGACTATTCTAAAAAGCCCTTAAATTATATAGTTTAATTGGGTGCATTTCATATGTATTACTACTCAATAAAAATAAAAACATTTAAAATGACTAGTTAGATTTGAATTTCAGAAAAACAAAAAATAACTTTTATCATGTCCTATATAATATTTTGAATACACTAAGAATATGTCTTATTTATCTGAAATTCCCTTTTTAATATGATTTTTTTTTAATATCTTTTGTCTATCTCAAATTCCTGAGTCCAGGGCTGACTTTCAGTAGAGCATGGCAAGGGAGCTGCTCTGTTTGGTACAAAAGCCTGACCCAGAAGCAGATTGTCTACAAATATTTTAGTACAAGTTTCCCCATAAGCATGCAGCATCATGGGGTGAGGAGGCAGTTACCTTTCCAGTCACACCTGAATTCCCAATTAACTGATGTCCTGTATTTTCTCTGGCAGACTTACTGTAGATGTTGATGATGGCCTTGCTTTCCTCTCCTCTTTAAGTAGGGCTTACCATAATGGCAAACACCAGAAAATGTGTTATTTCACTTTTGTATTTATTTTTTAAATGTCAGACTCTTAGCTGCGCCAAACAAAACCATATAGATGCTTGGAAATTTATGTCTTAATCTTTCAGTGGCTTCTAGTCTTTCCTTTCTGTGGTTGTAATTCCCTGAAAATATATGGCTGAAGCACACTCATTTGTTTTGTTTTTGCATCTCCATCTTCCTCAGTGTTTATGTATGGCTAAACACACACACACACACACACATTGGTGAAAAAGTGCGTTTAACTTACAAGAAATGATTAATTACTATCAATCAGAATATTTTCTCAAGAAAACTTCATTTCTAGGAAATTAACAATCTTTATGCATGATGCACCTGGGAAGAAAGGCTTCCCAGCACTAGTGGTAAAGAACCCACCTGCCAATGCAGGAGATATAAGAGATGTAGGTTTGATCCCTGGGTTGGGAAGATTCCCTGGAGGAGAGCATGGCAATCCACTCCAGTATTTTTGCCTGGAGAATCCCATGGACAGAGGAGCCTGGTGGGCTACAGTCCATAGGGTTGCAAAGAGTCGGACATGACTGAAATGACTTAGCACACATGCATGATATACGGGAAAAAATTGCTGTGGTACTTCAGTTACACAATGAAAATCCTGCAGTAGACATCCATGAGGCAGTTGCAAAGGTCCAGTTCAGTTCATTTCCATCTCTTAGCCATGTCCAGCTATTTGCGACCCCATGGATGCAGCACTCCAGGCTTCTGTGTCCATCCCAATTCCCGGAGCTTACTTGAACTCATGTCCATAGTGTCGGTGATGCCATCCAACCATCTCATCCTATGTTGTCCCCTTCTCCTCCCACCTTCAATGTTTCCCAGCATCAGGGTCTTTTCCAATGAGTTAGTTCTTCACATCAGGTGGCCAAAAGATTGGAGTTTCAGTTTCAGCATCAATTCTTCCAATGACTATTCAGGACTGATTTCCTTTAGGATGGACTGGTTGGATCTCCATGCAGTCCAAGGGACTCTCAAGTCTTCTGCAACACCACAGTTCAGAAGCATCAATTCTTCTGTGCTCAACTTTCTTTATAGTCCAACTCTCACATTCATACATGACTACTGGAAAAACCATAGCTTTGACTAAACAGACTTTTGTTGGTAAAATAATGTCTCTGCTTTTTAATATGCTGTCTAGGTTGGTCATAGGTTTTCATCCAAGGAGCAAGCGTCTTTTAGTTTCATGGTTGCAGTCACCATCTGCAGTGATTTTGGAGCCCCCAAAATAAAGTCTTTCACTGTTTCCACTGTTTCCCCATCTATTTGCCATGAAGTGATGGGACCGGATGCCATGATCTTAGTTTTCTGAATGTTCACCCGTGTTCAAAAGGCGAAGACACAGGCTCCACTTCTTTATGGAGAAGAGACAGCAGAGCATGTAGGATGGGAGGTATTTTTGTGGCCATCTTTGAAAAACGCAAGCTAATACAATATATTCAGTCATCAATCTTTTAGTAAAAGGCAAAATATTTTTAGTTATATATAGGTTCACTCATTGGATTTCTTATTGTTTCATGTAGATAAACCACGCCTATGCATGGCTCAAGATTTCAACTTCGACAAAAATGTTAACTATATTAGGTGATGGATGCATCAATTAGCTTGATTGTAGAAATTATTTCACCATGTATGTGTATATCAAATCATCTTGCTATACACTTTAAATATATACAGTTTTATTTGTCAATTATTTCTCAATAAATCTTGAAAAATAAGAATCACTAAGTTGTTTTTTCCTAGAACTAGATGAGTTGATTATAAAATTCATTCGAGGATAAATAAGGAAGAATATAGAAGAAGCCTCTTAAAAAAGAAGCAATTCGGGAAACTGGCCTACTAAATATTTGAAACATATTATGCAGTGCAACACTGGTGCATGAATAGACAGATCAGTGGAAAAGTAATGAAACTCCAGAAATTTTTTTTTTAATTAATACATGATAAAGATGGCATTTCAAATTGGGGAAGAAAGGGACGGACTCTTTAATAAGTAGTGGTGAGATAACTGGATAGTAACATGATTAGAGATAAAAGTGGGTGTATTTCTCATCTTGTAAGTGAAGATAAATTATCAAGACAATATCTAAAATGACCAGATATTTAAAATGTAAAATTTGGGAGACTTGGCTCTAGTAGTTAAGACTCTATAATTCCAATGCAGGGGTTGTGGGTTTAATATTGGTTGGGGAACTAAGATCCCACATGCCGAGCAAGTGCTGCAGTGATAAGCAAATAAATAAATACAATGTAAAAGATCCCCTGGAGGAGGGAATGGCAACCCACTCCCAGTATTCTTGCCTGGAGGATTCCAAGGACATAGGAGTGATGGGCTACAGTAGATGGGGTCGAAGAGTCATGACACAACTGAGGGATTAACACTTTCAATTAAAAATTGAAAAAATGAAATCATGATAAACACTAAAAAGAGGGATGGTAAGTAAATTCCTAATGTCCATTGGAAAAACTTGCTTGTTATGGCTCAAAATCCAACAGTTATAAGGAAAAAACATTAATTTGACTACTTAAAATTAAAAAAATAATTTTGCATGACAAAAATAATAAGAAAAGTAAAAAAGGCAATGGACAGATATTGGCCACATATTACACAAGGACGATACACCTCATGTTTGGGTTCAACCATGCAAAACTCTTTGCTCATCGATGTTCCAAAATGGCAATTTTATATTGATTAATGTAATATACAAAGGACAGCTGAAAAAGAAAATAGGAATTTTAACAACCTTATAGAAAAATAGTCTAGAAATATGAGCACACAGTTCACAGGAAAAAAAATACAAATGGTTCATAACCCATACGGAAAAATGTTTAACCTCACTCATTGTAGGAAAATGCATATTCAAAAACTACAGGGAAATACCATTTTTCACCTGTTATATTGGCAAAAATCCCAAATGTTGACAACATGTGCTGTTATGGAGACTGTGGGGAAAATTGACACTCTCATATTGTTGTTGATGGGATGCAAATTATCCAACCCCCTGGAGAGGAAGAATTGGTACTATCTAGCATAAGTATGGAGGAGTCTGATGGGCTGCAGTCCATGGGGTCGCTAGGAGTTGGACACGACTGAGTGACTTCACTTTCACTTTTCACTTTCACGCATTGGAGAAGGAAATGGCAACCCACTCCAGTGTTCTTGCCTGGAGAATCCCAGGGACGGGGGAGCCTGGTGGGCTGCTGTCTCTGGGGTCGCACAGAGTCGGACATGACTAAAGAGACTTAGCAGCAGCAGCAGCAGCATAATTATATGGAGAAGGAAATGGCAACCCACTCTAGTGTTTCTTGCCTGGAGAATCCCAGGGACGGGGGAGCCTGGTGGGCTGCCATCTCTGGGGTTGCACAGAGTCAGACATGACTGAAGCGACTTAGCAGCAGCAGCATAATTATATAATGCACTGGTCCTCTGACTCAGTGTTCCTACTTATAAGGATTCTTGGGGGTTCATTTCTAATGTGATTAACCTTTTCCCTAGTAGAAGTCTGATGATATCACAAATAAAAAACAGGAAATGGGGAATTCCCTAATGGTCCAGGAGTTGAGACTCCATCCTTCCACTAGAGGGGGCACAGATTTGATTCCTGGTAAGGGCGTCCCAGTTGGCACTGGTGGTAAAGAACCTGCCTGCAAATATAGGAGATGTAAGTGATGTGGGTTCTAACCCTAGGTCGGGAAGATCCCCTGGAGGAGGAGGGCATGGCTACCCACTCCAGTATTCTTGCTTGGAGAATTCCATAGACAGAGTAGTCACCAAGAGTCAGACACAACTGAAGTGACTTAGCACGTATGTGGGGAGTAAGATTCTACATGCCTTGCAGAGCAGCCAAAAATAACTAAATAAAATAAAAGACAGGAAATTGAGGGTATTCCTTAAACTGGTCAGTTGGTTAAGAGGAGGTCAGTTAACAGACCTTCCACTCCATTTTTATGCAGAGCCATCTGGATTTGCAGCTTCATGACATATATTTTGCTAGGGTTCTTAACAAGCTAAGCATAAGGAGAGGGGCTGGTATGTACTTAGATTACCGGGAAAGAAACCAGAGTGGTGGATATCAGCATCTGTAGTTGATGAAGGGGCAGGCCAGTTTGGTGGGTAGTACAGGTCCTGCTAGCTGAGCCACCAGAACCATTCAGGCAGTGTCGACAAGACAAGCAAGACTTTTGCATCCACACTTGCTTGTGTAATGCAAACTCAGTTGCAGTTTAACTATGAAAACAAAAGAGAATTCATTACAACAGAGAACATAGATCAGAGAGTATTTACGTGCCTCTGCTACAAATAGACACACAGACCTCTGTGACTGGGAGCAGATCATTACTGTGGATCTCCACTTTCTCGCCTAGAAAGCAAAGGGTTTAGTTCACATAGGGTCGAAGGGTCCTTTCAATTGTAACATCTGCAAATCCATGCAGCTGCGTCTCTGAAGCCTTGGCCTCCAGTTCATTAGCACTTGGCAGCTATGGCAGAAGGGGCTTGGAGTACTCTTGAGACACTATTGGGTGACATGCTGCCCCTACCTGGACATCAGTCATGGCTCTGACCATCTTGGATAGTCTGTCCCAGCTTAGAACTCACTCCACTCTTGAGCTCTGCTCAGCATTTCTTTTTATGAAGACCATTTGAATGTTTCTGTTTTACATCTTGGTTGCCATGCAAACTTGGCTCGCAGAAGCCTGAAACAAACCCCAAACACCTCCTTACATACTTGCTTTATGACATTTTATTTGAATGCCAATATAACAAGTTTATAGTAAATGGAGGATATGGCAGGAGACTAAAATAACACCATAGTCTTTGAACACTCTAATCTGAGCTTAATAATTTTAAGATTTTTTAGACATTTGTAACTCAACCTATGGGCATAATGTAGTAGTAATGGCACTTGGGTAAAGATGTTATGCTCAGAAAGATTGTACTGGATCAAATAACACAGTGGTTCCAAAGGAAACTAAATCTTTTTAAAACCCTCAAACATCAGTTTAAACTGTTAACTTTAATTTTATTTTAAATTCATGTTAAAGTAATTGCATCAAGCTGGGATTAGGTACCGTCTCTGACTCTCCTACAGAGTTAACCATTTCATGTATTAGAAACACAACTAGAGTTACTTAAAAGGGGTTGTTGTTTTTCAGTCACTAAGTTGTGTCTGACTCTTTGCAACTCCATGGACAACAGCCTGTCAGGCTCCTCTGAGATGTCCCAGGCAAGAATATTGGAATGGATTGCCATTTCCTTCTCCAGAGGATCTTACCAGACCAGGGATCGAACCTGAGTCTCCAGGTGGATTGGCAGGTGGATTCTTTACCATTGAGTCACCAGGAAAACCCATTTAAAAGGAGAGGAGGTGAAAAATAAGCTAGAGGTTTCGGCATATGGTGGTTTTGCATAAGTAGTACCTGTTCATGTGTCTCCCTCAGCCTGGACATCAGTCATCCATCTCTGCATCAGTTAGAAGACAGAGCATCCCTCTGAATGAATTACCTCGTGCAGAGACCACAAAACCGTTCTCAAGTTCTTGAGCAAAGGGACATTTCGACCAGGACCTTGCTTGTTAAGAATGTGAATGTTCAGAGTTGGTCTGATGAGGCTTTTATGACAACAACTCCTTGGAGGTACAGCCTTTGGAGGAGAGTGAGCACTGGGCAGGGAGTCACCCAGACCAGGATTCCAGGGCTTGCTCAGCCAGTCTCTAGCATCCCAACTTTAGAAAATTTATCTCTCTTGGTCTCAGTATACTAAACTGTCAACTTAGAGAATTAATAAAATCTCAAGGGTCAAATCTAAGCCTGACGTTCTGGGATTTTTTTCATTTAGCAAAGCTCTTTGGATGCAAACAGCAAGAAGGGAACCGTCCACGGGGAGCATTGTGGAGTGTTATTTCACTTCTCTTTGTTTTCCTATGACCACAAACTCAGTCACATCCAGAAAGGGCCAGGAAATGCCCAAGTGCTCTGGTCTGGGCAATCTCAGGCCGTGGGGGGCAGTATCAATCTCATTATGTGGGGAAAATAAGGAAGCAATGTGAGTGCTCAGTCACTTCACTTGTGTCTGATTCTGTGCGATCCTGTGGATTGTAGCTTGACAGACTTCTCTGTCCATGGGATTCTCCAGGCAAGAATACTGGAGTGCCGTACCCTTCTCCAGGTTATCTTCCGAATACAGGGATCAAACTAGGGTCTCCTACGTTGTAGGTGAATTCCCTGACAAGTCCAAGGAAGGCTTTAATTCAGCTTTTTCTTGACAAAGCAGTACTCCAGATTTCCATCCACAGATGGGTGCTGGCTAGTCCCAAAGGGCTTGGACGCTCCAGCAGATGACCACTGCCAAGGTCATCAGAGCTGCAGACTGTCCAGCAAGAAGACTGCATACAGATCAACTTTAGGATGGACTCACTGAGATTGAGTCTGGGTGGACAGAAGTGGCCACAGAGAGGGACCAGTCAGGGCTGATGGTCAAGGAACAGCCCGAGTCAGAATAGAGGGACACTTCCTAACACTGGCCATTTGGGACCAGAGTCCCATTCTTCCCTGTGCATGTCATTCTGTTGCTCCAGTGATACAGTGTAGACATGAGCCAGCTCCCAGAAGGGGATCGGAACATGATGTCTATACCCCATCATTCCAAGTTCTTGAGTAAGTGTCTACCTGCGCGGGACAAAGATCACTCCTTGGAAACCAAATGTCTGTGATTCCGTTCAGAAGAATTTCCACATAACTTCCTCTCAAGCTCTTAAAGTTTAAGTGCCCAGATGTGATTTGGAGGCACTTAGTTACTCTGAGACTCAGGCTTCACACAGAACCCAAAGTCTTTGATTTTTCTTTTTTAAACAGGAATGTAAGCGTTTGAATTGGTAACTTCCCAGGCTGCAGGCTCTCAGCGTCATTTTTCCAAATAATTTTTCTTCTGCTAATTACAGAGTAGAGTCACCTGTAGAGTAGCTTCAATACTTAATTTTTTGAACATATAACATCTAAAAGACACAGAATACAAGTCTCATCTCAATTTCCTTGTTTTATTTAGGGATTTAAAAATATAGTTATGTCAAAAATAAGATTAAAAAAAATCAAAGATATACAGTCATGAAAGTTTTTTAAATGGCATGTATTTCATGTATCTACCCAGCTAAAGCCTTACTTTAGCAGGAAAAAACATAAAATTATTAAAACTTGGGTTTGTTAAATTAATGTGTGCTGTGTGCTAAGTTGCTTCAGTTGTGTCTCTTCTTGGTGACCTCATGGACTGTAGCCCACCACCCTGCTCTGTCCAAGAGATTCTCCAGGCATAAATACTAGAGTGAGTTGCCATACCCTTCTCTAGGGGATCTTCCCTACCCAGGAATCGAACCTGCATCTCTTACCTCTCCTTTATTGGCAGGCAGGTTCTTTACCTATAGTGCCACCTGGGAAGTCCCTTCAGTTCAGTTCAGTTCAGTCACTCAGTTGTGTCTGACTCTTTGCGACCCCATGAAATGCAGCACACTGGGCTCCCCTGTCCATCACCAACTCCTGGAGTTCACTCAAACTCATGTCCATTGAATTGGTGATGCCATCCAGCCATCTCATCCTCTGTCATCCCCTTCTCCTCCTGCCCCCAATCCCTCACAGCATCAGGGTCTTTTCCAATGAGTCAACTCTTCGCATGAGGTGGCCAAAGTATTGGAGTTTCAGGTTCAGCATCAGTCCTTCCAAACAACACCCATGATTGATCTCCTTTAGAATGGACTGGTTGGATCTCCTTGCAGTCCAAGGGACTCTCAAGAGTCTTCTCCAACACCACAGTTCAAAAGCATCAATTCTTTGGCGCTCAGCTTTCTTCACAGTCCAACACTCACATCCATACATGAACACTGGAAAAACCATAGCCTTGACAAGACGGACCTTTGTTGGCAAAGTAATGTCTCTGCTTTTGAATATGCTATCTAGGTTGGTCATAACTTTCCTTCCAAGGAGTAAGTGACTTTTAATTTCATGTCTGTAGTTACCATCTGCAGTGATTTTGAAGCCCCCCAAAATAAAGTCTGACATTGTTTCCACTGTTTCCCCATCTATTTGCCATGAAGTGATGGGACCAGATGCCACAATCTTAGTTTTCTGTTAAGCTTTAAGCCAACTTTTTCACTCTCCTCTTTCACTTTCATCAAGAGACTTTTTAATTCCTCTTCACTTTCTGCCATAAGGGTGGTGTCATCTGCATATCTGAGGTTATTGATATTTCTCCTGGCAATCTTGATTCCAGCTTGTGCTTCCTCCAGTCCAGTGTTTCTCATGATGTACTCTGCATATAAGTTAAATAAGCAGGGTGACAATATACAGCCTTGACGTACTCCTTTCCCTATTTGGAGCCAGTCTGTTGTTCCATGTCCAGTTCTAACTGTTGCTTCCTGACCTGCATACAGGTTTCTCAAGAAGCAGGTCAGGTGGTCTGGTATTCCCATCTCTTTCAGAATTTGCCACAGTTTATTGTGATCCACACAGTCAAAGGCTTTGGTATAGTCAATAAAGCAGAAATAGATGTTTTTCTGGAATTCTCTTGCTTTTTCCATGATCCAGGGATGTTGGCAATTTGTTCTCTGGTTCCTCTGCCTTTTCTAAAACCAGCTTGAACATCTGGAAGTTCATGGTTCATGTACTGCTGAAGCCTGGCTTGGAGAATTTTGAGTATTACTTTACTAGCATGTGAGATGAGTGCAATTGTGCGGTAGTTTGAGCATCCTTTGGCATTGCCTTTCTTTGAGATTGGAATGAAAACGGACCTTTTCCAGTCCTGTGGCCACTGCTGAGTTTTCCAAATTTGCTGACATATTGAGTGCAGCACTTTCACAGCATCATCTTTCAGGATTTGAAATAGCTCCACTGGAATTCCATCACCTCCACTAGCTTTGTTTATAGTGATGCTTTCTAAGGCCCACTTGACTTCACATTCCAGGATGTCTGGCTCTAGGTGAGTGATAACACCATTGTGATTATCTGGGTCATGAAGATTTTTTTTGTACAGTTCTTCTGTGTATTCTTGCCACCTCTTCTTAATATCTTCTGCTTCTGTTAGGTCCATACCATTTCTGTCCTTTATTGAGCCCATCTTTGCATGAAATGTTCCCTTGGTATCTCTAATTTTCTTGAAGAGATCTCTAGTCTTTCCCATTCTGTTGTTTTCTTCTATTTTTTTGCACTGATCGCTGAGGAAGGCTTTCTTATCTCTTCTTGCTATTCTTTGGAACTCTGCATTCAGATGCTTATATCTTTCCTTTTCTCCTTTGCTTTTCGCTTCTCTTCTTTTCACAGCTATTTGTAAGGCCTCCTCAGACAGCCGTTTTACTTTTTTGCATTTCTTTTCCATGGGAATGGTCTTGATCCCTGTCTCCTGTACAATGTCACGAACCTCAGTCCATAGTTCATCAGGCACTCTATCAGATCTAGGCCCTTAAATCTATTTCTCACTTCCACTGTATAATCATAAGAGATTTGATTTAGGTCATAGCTGAATGGTCTAGTGGTTTTCCCTACTTTCTTCAATTTAGGTCTGAATTTGGCAATGAGTTCATGATATGAGCTACAGTCAGGTCCCAGTCTTGTTTTTGCTGACTGTATAGAGCTTCTCCATTTTTGGCTGCAAAGAGTATAATCAATCTGATTTCAGTGTTGACCATCTGGTGATGTCCATGTGTAGAGTCTTCTCTTGTGTTGTTGGTAGAGGGTGTTTGCTATGACCAGTGCGTTCTCTTGGCAAAACTCTATTAGCCTTTGCCCTGCTTCATTCTGTATTCCAAGGCCAAATTTGCCTGTTACCCCAGGTGTTTCTTGACTTCCTACTTTTGCATTCCCTTAGATTAATATAATCAAGTATAATAGTTTATTTTTGGTTAATTTATTCTTCCTTTGCTAAAATAGGTAATACTTACCTCACAAGTTATATACTTGAATTCTTTTGGGCTCATTTGAATTTCTGCTCCTGGAGTAGGGGTCCAGGCTTGGACACTGCTACCCTGCTTAAATCCTTGTGATGAGACCTCATTTAAATGAGGGATTACTTTTTTGAAGTGTGTTTGTTGCTCAGTCCTGTCTGACTCTTGTGACCCCATGGACTGTAGCCCTCCAGACTCTTATGTCTATGGGATTCTCCAGGCAAGAATACTGGAGTGGATTGCCATTTCCTTCTCCAACTTTTATGATGGATTTGTTTAATTTTATTCCTTATTGTAGAAATTGTTTAAATATTTTATACATCATTTATAGAAAGGAGATCTGGACTACTTTAAAAGAAGGAAACCATTTCTCCTTAAAAAGCATAACAGATGTTTCAGGTAACAGTGCTACCTGAGACCTAGGGGCTTTGTCTGTGTATTAGTCAGCCTTTAGGCCGCTCAGCCTTGTTTGAATGGTATGTGTAGGTTGGGAGAGAGGATGGTGAGGGGAAGGGTCCTTACCCTAAGATAGCTTTAAGGTAAACTGAGAAAATAAGGACTGATCAATAAATAGTGAACATTAGAAGAATTACTTGTGTTTGGAGTACAAAACCTCCCCAGCAGTAACTCTGCTCCTACCCATCCCCCAGTGTACCTACACTGATTGACATCATTCTTGCAAAAAGAGTGAGACCCTAAAGACCAGTGTTACCTTTGCCCTCATTTTCTTTGACCTATTAACCCTTTCCAGGAGATAAGACCAATGGAGGAGTAGAGTTGTGATGGTGAATTTTATGTGTGAACTTGACTGGGCCATAGGCTGCCCAGACCTTTGGTCAGACATTATTCTGGTTTATCTGTGAGGCTTTTCCTGGATGAGATTAATGTTTGGATCCTTAGGCTGAGGGAAGCAAACTGCCCTCTTCAATGTGGGTGGGCCTCACCCAGTCAGGTGAAGACCTGAATAGAATAGAAAGGCTGAGCAAGAGGAAACTCCTCCTACTTTGACTGTTGGAGTTGGGAGAGCAGTCTTTTCTATCCTTCTAAATGGAACTGAAACATTGGTTCTTCTTGGGCCTTCAGTCTGCCAACTTTCAGAGTGGCATTTAACTCCATCTGTGTCTCTGGGTCTCATGCTTTTGGACTGAAACTGTACATCAGATCTCTTGGGTCTCCAGCTTGCCTACTACAGGTCTTGGGACTTCTCAACCTCCATAACTGTGTGAGCTAATTCCTTACAATAAACTGCTTCTTAGATAAATAGATGATGATAATGGTGATGGTGCTGCTGCTAGGTAGGTAGATTAGATAGATAGATAGATAGAGGTAGATATATAATCTGAAGAACCCTAAAACAGGAATCTTGCCCTTTAGTTTATTAATGTTCAAAAGACATAATGTCCAAAGCATCACCAACTCAATGGACATGAGTTTGAGCAAGCTCCGGGAGTTGGTGATGGACAGGGAGGCCTGGTGTGCTGCAGTCCGTGGGGTCACAAACAGTCTGCACGACTGAGTGATTGAACTGAAAGCACATTTTAGGCATTTGCTAAAAAGAACAAAATTAAAGGGACAGAAGAATATCTTTGTTTGCAAATGGTCAACCAATCCAAGTGTAAATTGAGCTTTACCAGCTCTGTCTCCCTTATTGTCCTGAGCTGTTGCTACCATGGCTTTCCAACTCTAATTGCCCGGAGAATATCACCATTCCTCCCACTGTGAGCCTGCAGGCTGGTGTCAGGTGTTGTCTGCAGCCCCTCCAAGTGCTGTTCAGACCCCATTTCTCTGCCATCTGGGGGTGGTCTGAAGTTGTTCAAAGGCATCCTCTGCTGCTTTTGACAAGCATTGCTCTTCTCCCACCCTTTGAAGTCACATACTGTTCCCATTCTATCCAGGATTTCCCCTATTTTCCCCACTTTACTTGAGACACTTTGCCCAAACCTCACCAAAGGGCAGTGTCCTGGAGGTAGAGTTCACCCAGGTACACCAGCTGCCACCCCACCAGCCTTTTGGCATCTTCACCAACAAACCCCTCCCAGTAGACAGCATCCTTCCTGGGGAAATAGAAGGATGAAGGAAAGAAAATATAGGAGGAGAAAGAAGAAGGGGAGGGAGGAGGGAGAAGAGAGGAGCAGAGTGGGAGAGGATAAGAGAAACTCAGCGATGTGAGGTGATTTAGCCAGTATCACAGAGGGACCAGGAACCAGTATATGAGCTTTATAAACCCCAGTCCAGGACTCTCTACGCTAAACTCTCTTTTAAAGACAACACTACATTGGGAGCCATTCATCTTTGGAGCTTTAAGAGAGAGAGTCCTGGAAGCTAAAATGGTTGATGAAGCTTTTTAGAGGAGATAGGATTTAAGTTGAGCCTTAAAGTTTGGAGAGGATCTGCAAAGGACACATTCCTGGGGCATCAGGGACAGCAAACCCTTGGGGACCATCAGAACACCCACTGGATGCTCTTGAGGCCTGCACCTGGGGCTCACAGTCATACCAGCAGAGCAAACTAGCCAGTGCGCAAAGTGCACATTGGAGTGATGGCTTGTCTGGACTGTGTGTGACTTTGTCTTTGCATAGAAGCAGTGAGCAGTCCAGAGAAGGCAATGGCACCCCACTCCAGTACTCTTGGCTGGAAAATCCTGTGAACCGAGGATGCTGGTAGGCTGCAGTCCATGGGGTCGCTAGGAGTTGGACATGACTGAGCGACTTCACTTTCACTTTCACTTTTCACTTTCATGCATTGGAGAAGGAAATGGCAACCCACTCCAGTGTGCTTGCCTGGAGAATCCGAGGGATGGGGGAGCCTGTTGGGCTGTCGTCTATGGGGTTGCACAGAGTCGGACACGACTGTAGTGACTTAGCAGCAGCAGCAGCAGCAGCAGCAGCAGTGAACAGTCATGTCAGGCGTGCTGGTCATGAAGCTGGGCTACAGTGCGCAGTGAACATGCAGGTTGCCTGATGCTCTTGACCCTTGCTTTCCTTTCCATGTCCATTCATAGCAATCGCCTGCCTGCATATTTTCAAGGAAGATGGAGAAATACAATCTTCAAGGACAGTTGAGGCCCCCATAGGAGCATGGAACTGCCTCGAAATACAAGGGGCTCATGAACATTTTACATCCCCCTTTGGAAATCCTCCTAAAGTCTCTGCCTTGCTGGTTTCCTGGTACAAGATCTAATAAATCTGTACACTCAGCTTAAACTTAGTGCCAGGCCTCATAATGGAATGATTACATGTGTTTTGTATGTCAGAGATCTGACAGAAAGATTAGACAGCACAGTGAAGCAATCGTTGGGGTTTTGGCAGGGGAAGAAGGAGATAAACATGTGTCCAGGGGAGAAAAATGGCAGCTCACGGACTTGCTGCCTCGATGTCACTCAATCATTCAGCAAAAATGTATTAAGTTTAGGTCAACACACATTTATCAAGTCCCTCCTGTGTGACAGGCATTATGTTACGTCCTGTGAGTGCAAGGGTGCATAAGACACATCGTTTATTCTTGGAGCTTATGGAGAAGTCCGTCAGAAGAGACAGGCATCTACAAAGTGATTTCAGTATAATGTGGTAAGTGCAGTGCTAGGGGTTGTGATGGGGTACGAAGGTACTAGAGAGGAAGGGGACTTAGCTCAGCCTGGAGTATCCAGAGGAAATTTCTGCAGGAGGAGTCTGGAGGGATAAGTCTGGTAAAGGGGACCAGAGCTCCAGGCAGGGGAAAAACGTGAACAGAAATATCCGATGACATGTTTGAGTTTGGAAGGAGTAAGGAATGGAGGTAAAGAAACTAAATATAAGTTTGATGTTACTAGAGTGGAAAGAAAAAGACTGATCAGTGCTGTTTCAGAGATGAAGTGTAGGCAGTTCTAACAAGGAAATTATCTGGTCAAATTGATAAGTGAAGTGTGCATTTAAAGTTACAGTGGTATAAGATCCCATTATAAGAGATACTGAGTCCAATAAGAAGTAGCAAAGTATCAAAAGTGAGCCAGGACTTACATGGAAGGGGTTTGAAAGAGAGAAAAGATACTTATCAGGGGGAAGAGTTCAAGCAGGTGGTGATCCTTGAGCAAAAGAGGATAATCCACGAGTGGGTTGAAAAGAGGGCGATTGTCATCCCCAGCAAAGAGAGTACCTTCATCAAAGACTTAGAAATAGCATTGATTCTAGTCATTTTAGGAACTGAGGCCATGATGTGAAAAAAATTTCAAAAGAAAGTCTTTGTGTGTAAAGCCTTTTAAATGGGACAGGTCTCTTCTCAAATTGGACTGGGAAGGGAGCCTGCAGATAGCCCCTAGTGGGCTAATGTGTAGAATCACAAGAAAGAGGTATGAGCAGTGATTCTATGGCTTCAATTCTAAGCTGTGTTTCAGAAGCTCAGAGTAGGTGACACCTGTTCCAAAGTAGAGACAACAAATGTGCCTGTGGATCAGAGAGAAACAATAGAAATCTGCACCAAGAAGCTAATATGCTGCTGCTAAGTCGCTTCAGTCGTGTCCAACTCTGTGCGACCCCATAGATGGCAGCCCACCAGGCCCGCCGTCATTGGGATTCTCCAGGCAAGGATGCTGGAGTGGGTAGAAACCAATATAGGCATCTGCTTAAGTCCTTGCCATGTGGCCAGTTAAACTATATCTCAAGTAACCTCATGGAAACCAGGACAATTGTGTTTGGGACAAATGCTAAACAAGACAAGATGTCAGGAAGACTACTATGTATCAGGATAGACAAGATGTCAGGAAGATTACTATAAATCAGGATAGTCTAGGTAAACTGGGATATGAAGTCCCTGTATTGGTCAGTCTGGCAGGGAAAACAGAAACCATGTGAGGCATTTCAACAGAGAAAATAACTGAATAGAGGAAATGGGTTCCGTAGTCAGAGTCACCAAAGAAAGCAGGCTGGGAGCAGTGCAGGAACGCGGAGGGGAGAGGGCTGGGGAAATAAAGGCAGAGATTGGGGTTCTTAGAACCTACTAACAGAGGACAGACCCTGCAGACCTGGCTCTCTGGGGAGAAAGCACTTCCTTTCTGCTTCTGGAGGCTCAGGAGTTCAGGAGAGGAAGTCCACGGGGCAGGGGCTCAGCTCCGAGGACAGGGCACTGCTGGCTGGCTATGGATGAGGCTATGGATGAGACCACTGGATGAAGTTGGAAACTGGAACCACCTGTGATGTTGAGTAAGGGGCACACCAGGCAACACTGACAAGCAGCGAGCAAGCTGCCTCCCTGGTCCTCCACCCTGTCCACCGATCCACAAAGTCTAACAGCTGGGAGAGGAAAAATGTAGTTCACAAGGTCCCAGCCCCAGCTTCGCAGAACAGAGTGTGGAAAGGTGGGTTGGAACAGAACACCATTGCTGTAATAACGGGCACTGGCTTGGAAGCATTCCCAATTTTGAGGCAGGAATTCTCCTAAAAGACCTCTCAGCTCAAGAAGTGATGAAATGATAATCTGGTCCCAGCAGAAGTAGGAGATAACATTTATTAGTTATCCCCTTTGTGCCGGGAGTTTTACAAATGTTGGTTTATTAACCACAGTGATCCCACAGAACACATGTTCATCCCATTTTATAGATGAAGTGTCAAGCGGTTAAGCAGCTTTGCCCAGAACAAATAGCTAGTTGGAGTCAAGGTCAGGACTAGAAACCAGCTCTATGTGAGGCTAAAGCCCAATTCTTTTTATGATGTGGAGCCTGGGTCTCTCTTTGGTGGGAGTCCCTCCTTCACAGGGCTGAGACCCAGGACCCTGGCTGGAGAAACAGTGGCTGGACAATTCCTGGAGACCGTGGGCCAGATGAACTCTTCCACCATCGACCTCTTGAAAGCCTGGGCCCAGGAAGTCCTCCATCCTTTGAGTTCCCATCCCTCTGGATTCTAGCAACACCAGCATGATTTACTCCTGCCCAGCGCTGGCATCCCTCCCATGGGAAGGAGCCAGCTCTCTGAATGAGCTTGCCGCCTCTTGGAGGAAGCATCATGCTGCAGCTAGCCTTCGCTGCCTGAGTGGTGCCCTGAGAATGTTTGTGCCTAAGCGGCCATCCGCATACATGTGTGTCACACAGATCCAACTTTACTCAACAGGATGACATTCCTGGATAATAGGCGATTCAGCCCAAGGGCCAAAAATTGCAAAGGCAAGAGTTATTTTCCTGGCTGAGTCCAGTCTCCAGTCTTCGCGCAAGATGGAAGCAAATTTGGTCTGTGTTTTCTGGAAACGCTGATGCTGAGATGGGACCTTATTGAGGAATTCACAGAGACCCAGGGGAATGGAGAAGATAAATGCTACCAGGCGGCTGCAACTTGAGCGGAATTCAAAAACAATAGCATGTCAACTGAAGATCATAGAAGGCTATGGCGAGGGTGACAGAAAACAAGGGAAACGACTTGGTCCCTGGACAAACCAAGACATGGATAATGGGCGATGGCACTACAAACGCGGCTTTGAAAGGAAGCCTGAAGGGAAGGAAGCGGAGTCCGCTCATCCCGAGGAGGAGGGAGGCGAGGCGGTTTGGCGGCCTGCCTGCCCGCACACCCCGGTTCCAGCCTTCGCCCCAGCCTTCAAGTGCTTCCCCCAGCAGCTCAGCGGGGCCAGATATGGGTCTCTCCTGTCACACCAGTGTTTTTGAAGAGAGGGCTTTGGGGTCTTTTGGAAAGTGACTTAACCCGAGCCACACGTCTGCCAGCGGGGCAGCTGTTACCACTTATACCAGGAACATCTGGCCTGAAGATTGCAGTAAAAGTGACACTTGTCTACAGAGAAAAAAATGTTGAAGTATACATTTTGGACATGAAGAAATAAGTAATGACATTTAATGTTTTCATAAAGCTGCTCCATCACGAGCAGCAGTCATCCAAACCCTGGGCACAGGCATCCACGGGGCATCTTGACACCGCTGCGTGCCTGTGCGGGCATGCGGAGGGCCTCCTACCCAGAACATCGTGACCTAATACGGGCTCTGTCCTCAGAAGACACAGGACAAAAGGAGGCCCTTGTGAGGCCCCCTCTTTTCTAGATCTAAGTCGCAGGAATCCCAGGGAGTGGGGTGCAGTGTGCAAGGAGCACCCCCCCACCAGACGTCAGGAAACCTCGCTCCGGGGTGCAGTCATGTCACCAGGCAAATCATCTTTGGAGGTTCAGGTTTCTCGTCTGTGAAATGGAGGTGTCAAAGATGATATGTTTAAGGTTCCTCCAAGAGTTTATACTCTGTGCTTTTTGGAATAGAGGCAATTTCTACCATTTCTATGCCAATTCCGTAGGTTAAACATGATTTTTTCCAGACCCTGCTCTTAAAATGCACAATTCCCTTGATGTGGTGGTTCTTACGACTTCTCCAACCTCAGAAGAAGGGAGAGAGTCAAATAGGGCCAGCACCAAAGCCCTGGGTTCCTGGAGAAGAAGACAGCACGTGGACAGGGAGACCAGCATGCCAACACGGCCCGACGTCCGTGTGGGGCAGAGGGGATGCTCCCAGAACACCTGGCCTCTGACCTCTGTGTCCTGACCTCAGCATCCTCTGTGTGTGATTTCAGAGAGGGGAGCTAAGAGCAGATGAAGCACACTTGCTGAGACCAGGTTCCTTTTTGTTGGCAGAATGTTGATGCATGCATGCGAGTGTGCTCAGTCGCCCGGTCCTGTCTGCCTCTTTGCAACTGTAGCCCGCCGGGCTCTGCTGCGTTGATGAGGATGTTATAATAACTCCACTGAATTTGGCAGAGATCAGGATAATCAAGTAAGAGTGCATATTTTAGAACTTGTGGATTCATGAGTGATCAGTCCTTTGTATAATTTTACTATGCAGTCATTAATTATGGATGCCTTTTGAATTAAAAAATGTTACCTGTGCCAAAATGACCCGGGAGCAAAGCAGTATTAGTGTACAAACATCCTGGTTAACGTGTACATTACTGTGTAAGTGCGTGCCTCACCAGAGAAGATCCTAGGAGCCCCTTCTTAGTTTCTCTTCTCCTAGGAGGAGGCAAGCAGGTACCATCATTGCTCCCCAAACACCATCAGACTCCCGTCCATCCTTCATCTGCCATCTCCCAAAGCAAGCTCTGAAGCCTACCCTTTGTTACGGAGAAGCTGGGTTCTGTTCTGCTGGATTCTCTGCTCAGTCATCCTAACCTCTGGAGCCCTGAGAGGAGAATGACCATGTGCAAGGCCAGAGCCAGGTTGCTGGCCATTGCACACTGCTCACTCTTGGGCCAAAGGAGATTTTGTGAGTCTCTGGGGCACCCATAGTTGGGTGATGCAGTTCTTCTAAGCTGTAGTCTGTGGGCTTTTGATTTGACTTTGTACATCTAGCAGTTTTTGCTGTCTATTGTAGAAGCTGAGATTAAATCCTGGGTTTAGGGCTAGGATCCTGAGTAGGGCTAGAGACTGGGTGGGGGGATCCCGATGGGGTCCACAGCTTCCGGGTCTTAGGTCTGAGGCAAGGCCTGAGCCTCTGTATTTCACACAAGTTCCTGGGTGAAGCCCATGCCACCAGCAGACACACTGTGAGTACTGCCAAGGGAGGGTGCCTTCACTATGAACTTGGACCTTGGAATCAAATACACCTGGGTTTAAGTCCTGGCTGCCGACTTAGCTGGCTATGCGACTTTGGGACAGAGTTCTAAGCCAAATCTGCTCAGACAGAAAGTGAGACTGATCATCGGTGTCTTGGGTTTGGCATGTGGATTCCATCCAGTCACACAGGAGTGCGAGGCACACATGCTCAGGAGACAGAGGACCCTGGAAAGAACTAGGTCTGGCTCTGCCCCCTGAGTATTCAGCCCATTTGCATTTATGGGACTGTAGTCCTCAGCTACAGGGAGGCCCCCGACCTCGAAACTCTGTTAATGAAACAAGGATAACAGGAGTGTCTTCTCTTGGAGATATCAGACAACAGAGCTCCTGAAATCACTCCAAGGATGTTAGGAACTGAAATCTCATCATGGGCCCTGGATGCACCTGACCTGAGGAAATCAGATAGACACTTTCAAAAAGATATGTACATTTCGTCATCTGTATACCATGAAAGTGAAAGTGTTAGTCAGTCGGGTCCAACTCTTTGCAACCCCATGGACTGTAGCCTGCCAGGCTCCTCTGTCCATGGCATTCTTTAGGCAAGAATACTGGAGTGAGTTGCCATTCCCATTTCCAGGGGATCTTTCTGACCCAGGGATCAAATCCAGGTTTCCTGCATTGCAGGCAGATTCTTTATGGTCTGAGCCACCTGAGAAGTTACATATACTACATATACACAGCTATATAGCATAGGGGACTAAAATTGTTAGCATTCTTTTTTTTGACAGTATTCCTCTAGAATGCTTTATGCTGCTATAAAATTAGTAAGACATGTAAAGGGACATGTTAACTAAGAGTCATGAGAATAGACCTATTTAAAAAAAAAAAAACAAACCCAAAATTGGGAAGTGCTATCAAAATTAAGAGCTTCCCTGGTGTCTCAGCAGTAAAGAATCTGCTTGCACTTCAGAAGATGTGGGTTCAGTCCCTGGGTGGGGAACATCCCCTGGAGAAGGAAAGAGCAACCCACTCCAGTGTTCTTGCCTGGGAAATCCCATGGGCAGAGGAGCCTGGCAGACTGCAGGTCATAATAAAACCATAAAAAAAGCAGGCAAAGTAAAAACATAAAAAAAAAATACACATTGGTTGGCACCAAATGTCATGACCCAAGTACCACAGGGGAGTTTATCAGGCATCCGAGGGTTTCCGTTCAGCTGTCTACTCTGCTTCTGTGTGAGTAACCACTCGTTCGACCTATTACAAAATCTGGAATGTGCAGGGTGCCTGGGCAAACACAAAGTCACCGTATAGCTCATCTACCACCTTCCTGCTCAAAGCTTCTCAAACACTCATATAACGAACTATGGATTAAAAAAAAGGAAAAGGTCCAGGGACTTCCTGGTAGCACAGCAGATAGGAATCCGCCTGCCAATGCAAGGGACATGGGTTTGATCCCTGGTCCCACAGGGCAAGTAAGTCTGTGCACCACAACTACTGAGCCCGGGGTGCTCCAGCGCAAGAGAAGCCACTGCAGTGAGAAGCCCATGCAGCGCAACTAGGGAGCGGTCCCTGCTCGTCACACCTGTAGAAAGCTCTCAGTTCAGTTCAGTCACTCAGTCGTGTCTGACTCCTTGTGACCCTGTGGACTGCAGTACGCCAGGCTTCCCTATCCATCACCAACTCCTGGAGAAAGCCCTCAGGAAGCAACAAAGACCCGGCACAACCAAAAAATGAGTAATTTTAAAATTTCTCACAAAGAGGTCCACCAGGTGACGTTAGAGGCCTCTTTTCCCTCCCTTTACCCCAAATGTGATCAACTTCTGGACACAAAAGCTGATGCCCACGTGCCTGAAACTGCACATCCCCGTGGCCCCCGTTTGACCTAAATTCTGAGGGCGCATTGCCAGCTGGTTCTTTCCTGGGCCTCCATACTGTACTCCCAGGCAAGTTCTCCTGCAGAAATGACTTTTACCTCTGCCGACTGAGAGGAGTCTTTTTCTCAAGGCCCAGGATGACTGGCTGTCTGGGATAAACCCATGTGGGAGCCTCCTCTGTGATGTGAGTGGAGGGAAGCCCAAATCACTCATCATCCCACTGACAACATAGATGGTGATGTTTTGGAACCCACAAGTTTTCATGATTCTCTGGTCCAGTTTTCCTCTCTTACAAAGAAAACATAAAGAAGGAACCTTTACTCAAATGTATGAACTGCTTTAATGAAGAACAATTTGACTGTTGAGTAACTTTTCAACCTTCCTTAGCAAAACCCAGATACCATGGGCAGAATCAGACTTTATCTATGGTTCTCACTCTGCCTGGACTGGAAAGACCACCACCATCTGAATCATGTGCGGAGCTTTTAAAGCATGCTGACTCCCAGGGCCCCCTGCAGGTCTCCTAAATCAGAAACTCTGAGGGTGGGGCCTGGGAATCTGCCTTGTGAAAAACTCTCCAAGTGATTCTGTGGCTGGGGTTTTGGAAAACACTTTCTTAGGCTTCCCTGAGAGCTCAGTTGGTAAAGGATCCGCCTGCAATATAGGAGACCCGAGTTTGATCCCTGGGTTGGGAAGATCCCCTGGAGAAGGGATTGGCTACTCACTCCAGTATTTTGGGGCTTCCCTTGTGGCTCAGCTGGTAAAGAATCTGCCTGCAATGTAGGAGACTTGGGTTCAATCCCTGGGTTGGGAATATCCCCTGGAGAAGGGAAAGGCTACCCACTCCAGTATCCTGGCCTGGAGAATTCCATGGACTGTATGGGCTGCGGGGTCACAGAGAGTCAGACATGACTGAGAGACTTTCACTTTTCTTAAGCCATTAACTTGGTAACTGTCAGTTAATCACTCACTCCAGCAAGGATTAGCTGAGGACCAGCTTTTAAGCTGAACTGTGGGGTGTTGTGGGTCCTCCCTTTCCTCTGTGAGTGGCCTTTGCACCCCATGGCTTGAGATTGGCATGCTCTGAGATGCTTCACACCCCCTGGACTTTGCTGCCCTTGAGGACTCTGAGCTTCGAAAACTCAGCTTTTCCCACTCATACGGGCCGCATGGCCTTCTGCAGCTCCTCCTGGCTATCTGCTCGGAATACTAAGAAAGCACAAGTACCCCCCCTCCACCCGATGTGGTTTATCCTTTTTAGATAAATCTCCTAAAATGTTTGTGACAGGAATTTTTAGCAAACCAAGGCATGATTCCAGAAATTCTTTATCTGAAAGACATTGAAAATCATGTTCCAGATTTAAGTTTTCTCTCCATTTCCTTATCGGTAATATGCAAACACATACTCAAATATACCAAAAGGACCCAACCATTAGTCATTTTGAAGTGAAAAATCATATGCTAATATATATATATATTCCCCCCCTTTTTTTTTATATTTTGAATTTGTTCAATGTGTTTCAGCAAATGCTTTTCTCTTCAGAGGAAAGGTTCTCATGTAGGGGATTGGAGGAGGAATGACCAACAAATTAATTTCCCTGGAGTCACCTGGGAATACAGGAGCTATGGTGGGAGCCAGCATTCTAAGTGCTAGCTGAGACTGGAAGGAAGGACAGCTGGCCCTTGATGGTGGCTACAATAGGGAGTGTGGTTTCCTGCTCTGTGTAAATGTTCAGCTACACTATGACATGGCTCAGATCCATGAACACCATTTCTCCTCCTGAGCTGAAGGTCATAGATACCAGAGAAATGAAGGTTCTTCTAGCAGAGATCGTGGTCCTCTTCCAGCTTGCTGGCTACTCTGGATTTGCCAAGGGACAAGTACTATGGAGCATCCTCAATTTTCCGTCTCCCAGCCCATCCCACACCTTCAAAGCTGGGGCTTGGGCTGCAGTCACACCCGGTGGATGCACACCACTTCTTAGAGCTGATCTGGATGCCTTCCATGAGTGGTCGCTTCTCTCTCAGCTGGGCCACCACTTTGGGGATCCAGCACTTCTTCAGTGTGACATTCTGAATGCAGGAAGACCCCAATCATAAACACTAAAGAGCCACAAGCCCCCGTCCCCTCCCATTCAGTCAATATCTTTATTCATGCATAGAGGAGGCACCTGGGGCTTCTCATCATTTTGGCTTTAGTAGTTCTTTGTAATGTCTAAGTCAGTCCCTCCCCTTTCCACCTCTCACTGCAAGCTCAGAACAAGGAAGTGGGAAAACCTGCCTCTTACTGGGGCAGAGACAGATGGGTGGCAGGGAGCAGAGCCTTCTTCTGACAGTCTGAAGCAGGGCCAGGGAGCCTGTCCTTCCCTCAGTCCCGAGCTTGTCTTCTCTGCACATGATCTCAAGCCTTTGCTCCAAAGAGTGCTATACAAGTCTTGGAATAATTGGTCTTGAAAAGTAATTTCAGCCTCTGTTTTCTTCCTTATGAGAAATTGTGCAATTTCAGCTCTGAACTTTCCAGGGTTGCCTGCAAGGAGTGCCTGTGAGAGCACAGCAGAAGCCCCCAAGGATCTCTTTTACCTTGTTTTCTTTTGTAGGCAAAGGACAAACCAAAGAGCCTGCAAATAAGTATATTTTTAGGACTTCTCTCTTCCGGTCTCTTATCTGAAAGCTGGAGCTTTGATAACAAGAAAAAGAGAGCATCAAAGTTGTAGCTTTGCTGAACTCATAAAACAGAAAGTAGAATGGTGGTTGTCAGGGGCTGGGGGCGGGGGATTGGAGGAATTGTGGAGATGGTAAGGGTATAAAATTGCAGCTAGTAGGTAAGTGCTGGATGCATGGTAGCATGCTTAGAGTCAACAATGCTGTGTCATAAACGTCAAAGTTGCTGAGAAGCTAGATAGTCATTTTTCTCACCACAAAAAAAGAAATGATAATAATGTGAAGTGGTAGAGGTGTGACCAAGCTAGTACTGTGGTGGTGGTAATCACATTGCAATATAAGAATTTATCAAACCAACTGGTTGTATGCCTTAAATTTACACAGTGTTACATGTCAATTACATCTCAATAAAATTTAAAACAGGTTTTTCTTTTTTTTAAATTGCAGCTTCGATATATACACTACCAATGGGAATTTGCTGTATGACCGAGGGAACTCAAACCAGAGTTCTGTTACCACCTAGAGGGGTGGGAGGTGGGTGGGAGGTTAAAGAGGGAGGCGATACATGTATACCTATGGCTCTGACTCCTGTTGATGTATAGTAGAGACCAACACAATATTGTGAAGCAATTTTCCTTCAATTAAAAATAAATAAGTTTGGGAAAAAATTGCAGCTTTGATGCCAAGGAGTAGAGAGGGTCCAGATGAAATATTCTATAGGGAATTCCAGGAAGGAAAGGGACCTAGAATCCAGTGGCCTGGGAGGAAGGTGAGGGTAGGAGGAGACCTGGCTTGTTTCATAAGCAGCTCCTCATCCTCTTCCTTAGGTTCTTCAGAAAGCTGCACCGGGAGTTCTGGGAGGGGCCTGATCCAGAAGCACCTCTGAGCTGAAGAGGGAGGGCTGGGAGGGAGGAAGTGGCCCCAAGGAGTTATCTGTGAGCTAGCACTAACCCAGCTCCGAGAGTGCATAAAACTTTGACAGTAGATCCTGGTTCATCGTTTTTCCCAGGACCCGAAACCAATGGTGGCATACAGTTGCTAAGTATTTCAAACTCTTAAACCAAAACAAGCAAAAAACCTCATAAACCTGGAGCAGGGAAAATAGAAATTTTGTTCTTTGGAAGAGCAAGAACGTGTGTAGTTTTAAACAGGGTAAATTTCGTAACTCAGAAAAGAACGTTTAAGGCAGTTGCGGGGGAAACCCACTCAGGAGACAACTCGATTTGAGACTTTTCGAGGAAGGGGCGCCGAGAGATGTCACTTGCTTACCAGCAGGTGGCGCGTTTTCTTTAGGATTACGGTCCCCAAGTCTCGGTAGAACATCGCAGCCAGACTTGCCCCGAATTCCCTCGCCGGAAATCGCTATGCAGATAATAACCCTCCAGTGTCTGGAAATTAATTACCGCGAACGCGCATTCCTCCAGCGCCGACCGCCGCCTATGTAGCCGGTCAGAGTCACAGAGCCGCGGGTGCAGTTAGGTATTTCTGTCCGCAGGACTTCTCCCTGACTATACGCGATTCAGTTAACTTTTTTTTTCATCAACTACAGTTTGGTTAGACACTGCGTCGTTTCTAATACATTTATTTTCACCTTTGGATAAAAGGAAAATTCTATAATCTTAGATCCGTCGAAAATAATTCTGACAATTCATACTTGTACAAGTAAAAAACAAAACAAAACAAAACAACAAACTCCACAATGTATGCTCACATTAACATCTAATTTTCCCAATTTAAGGCGTGATTTTCATTCCGTTTTCCAGGGCTAGTCTGGGAGTTCATGAAATTCCACATGAATATTCGTGCTTCGTACATCTTCTCATAATAAACCAAGGGTAGATGTATGCATGCAGGAATCGTTTTATTTAGTAAGGTGACAAATAGTAACAAGATACTTATGTGCTCATAAAGCGCTTAGGAAACGGGAAACCGCCTGGAAAAACAGTTCAGTTTCCCTTTCAGTTTTGATACTGTAACTTGTCTGTCGCTGTCACAGTAAACACCAGCTCGTGGGTTCACCTGTGATCTATTCTCCTTAAGACCCTGGAGTTGCTTGTACCTTATCAGAGCGTGAAATCTGCGCAAGTGTGTGTGGAAGTCCTGTTGCCTACCTCCCCGGGCTTAAATACTTCCCCCCACCCCCCCAAGCTGGATTTTGACCTGATTGATCGTAATGGTTCCAGAGGAACTATTGAGCCATTACAATCCATCATCTAAATGATTACAGAGGGATACCTAAATCTCCCGGTTATTTGAAAGCTCTGTACACGCTTAAAGGGGGGTCAAATGAGCAGACCCCCAATCGTCCACAAAGTAGTTACAGGAAAGCTTGCGTTGGAAGCAAAAGTTTGCAATTACTAAGTACATTCCTTTTTTTTTTTTTTTAGAGGTCATTTTTGTGTGGTTGAGAAGTGAGAGAGGTGGGGTTCATTTTTTTTTTATCCAATCCCTCTACCCCCCAGCCCCCCTCAAGCAAAATAAGCTACCTTCTAGTTAATTTTCTGGAAGCTGCTCAATTTTCACTTTGAAGACAGGCTGGCGAACTTTCCTTCCTAGTAAGCAGGAGTCGGGAGAGGGGCTGGGGTTGGGGCGGGGGCGGGGGGGTCGGGGGGTGGTCTGGCAAAGGTTGTCACCACCCCCTTTACGCCTAGGATTGGCGCGGCGAGGGCTCACTTCGGAACGCGGCGCAGGGAGGTCCACGACCCGGTGCCACGTGCCGGCTTGGGTATCGCTCTCTGCTGGACCCCATCGGCATTGGCAGAGAGAATTCCGGAGCTGAGCTGGAGGCCCGGTTGTTACTGTGGGGCCATTTCCCCAAGGCTTGCTTGCTGAGTCCCAGACTCGGGCGCCCGCGGTTGCGAGGGGGGCTGGCGGTGGGTGGGCGAACCAGAAACAAGCAGTGGCGGCGGAATTTGAACCTGGTCTGCTCCCTGGCTGGAGCCCGCGGGCTCTAAGCGTGTAGAGGCTGCAGCCACCGAGGGGAACCCTGCGCGGGACGCCCCGGAATGGCTTGGGCGTCTAGAGATGAGTTTCTTCACCTTCACTGGGCTCGGGGAGCCATAGAGTGGTGGGGTCCCGTCCGAATACCGAGGACGTTGACCACACTGGAACCATGATGTCCTTGCGAGTTTTAAACGAATCTTAGTTGAAAACCAAGCTACCTGGTAGCCCTGTTCTCAATCTACCACACTGCAGTCCAGACACGGCGAGGGTACCTAGACTCAGATTAGTCTGATCAATTTCTTTTAATCGGCGGGGGAGGGGAACCCCCTTTGTTCCCATGGCACAGAGAGGTGAGGGGTTCTTAACGTCCAGGGTTTCTTCCTTCCATCCAGAGAGAACTAGAATCTGGTTGGTCTCCACTGAGTACTGAAGCCAGGGTTTGCGGGGGTCATCCCCATGGGAGCTTGGATTGAGATGGGGGACTCTCCAGCAACTATCAAATCTTGAATTTCGTTATTCTAGCTTTCTGGGGCTGTTCACAGTCCAAGACCTAGAAAGAATGTCGTTGAAGCCAGGTGTCTGAAACAGAGGCAAGTCTGGGCAATGCCAATGTCCTGCATCTTTCTCATCTTGTCTTACCTACGTTGCAGATCAGCTCTGGAGGTGGCAGCTTGAGAGGCAAAGCCTGAGATGCTCAGCTAAGAGAGACAGCTCTAGCCTTGCAGCCCCATCTTGCTCCATACCAGCTATTAGTTACGGGATTTGACCTGAGTGGGGATCAATTTTCCAGGTAACCTGGCAAAAGCAGCATTAAACAACAGAGTTGCATGGCCCTTTCTTTAGGATCCCTAAAAATTTTCTCCAAGAGTTCTTTAGGGATTCTACTACCTGGAGATTTCTAGAAGTCTTTGAGTCATGTTGGCCAGGGACCCTGATTCAGAAGAAAGAGGCAAGTGGAAAGATGGAGTCAGCACAGTTGCACTGGGTGGAGTTCTGAGCAAGAGATGGGGTTTGTATATGCCAGGAGGCTCTTTCCATCCTACCCAAACATCCTCTTCCTGGGAGACATTTTCTAAGTGGTCTGGACAGCCAGATGCCTCATTGTGGAGGCCTCTTTGGATTCTTTCACTGCTGGTTAATAGAAGGCACTAAGCTTTGTCTCCTAGGACACCCTAAGACTAGGGCACACAGTTTCCCTGGCCCAAGGTGGAAGCTGGTACAATCCAGGAATGCCCTCCTGGACTTTCCCTTCAGGCCTTCCTTTGCTCCTGGAACTTGCTGCCTTGGAATCTCAGGGAAGGGAGTGATCTCAGCTCCTTCTGTTCCCAAGGGGCCTCCCAAGGGCCAGAATGTCACCCCAGGCTAGGATTTTTTCAGCTGCACAGGCAAGCTTACATGGGTTCCTTACTCTAACACTAGCCTGCAGTGGCTAAGTACAGTCTCCCTTGTGGCAAAGACTGCACCCATTTGCCCTCCTCTCTGCCCAGGTCAAAGCTACCTGGGGTTGGAGGCCAGGCTCTTTCTGAAGGACTGAGGGTAAGACCAGGGTCTCCTCCAACTATTCCTTATGGGGGGCATTTCCACTACCATTTCCCTAGGTCAGGAAACCAAGACTCCTTTAAAAAGAAAGCCAACACAGACTTGCACACCAAAGTTGGAAAGGTCTCCAGAGACACAGTGCCAGTATGCAAGAGACCCACAGAGGCCAGGTCCAGTCTCCAGGGCTGGGGAGGAGGGTCATTAAGCAGCAGCCTTGGGGGCAAACCCCAGGAGTACAGAGGTGAGAATCTGGATCCACCCAAGCCTGGGAGACCAGCCCCTCCTCCCGAACCCAGGGAGGGGGGGCTGTTCCAGAGAGGTGGCAGGGAGGGAACTGGGCTGGGGTCAGCTGGAGGTCAGCTCTTGGAGCCAGGCAGTCAAGGGGTTACTGGTACTCTCCCTAAAGCATAAGCAGTGAAGACAGAATTTCTGGCCAGAACCCTGACGCCCGCTCTCATCCCAAACTCCACTTGAATCAGCCTCTTGGACTCAAAGGCCCTAAGAGCTGGAGAACTTTGCAGCTTGCATCGCGGCTCTGTGGTACTTAACTCTCCAATCTCTCATCCATCCTTCTAAAACAAAAGAATACAGGATTTTAGAGGGCATGAATCTCAGAAGGTTTTTGAGTCCTAGGAAAGTAACTATCTTGACTTCTTGCCCCATCCTCCGCCTCTAATCTTTCTAGCGAACTCGGTAACCCAGGGTTTGGGGCCGGTCATAGGCATTGGAGTCTGGGTGAACCGCCCTGGCGCTGAGCATTCTCGGATGTCCTGAAGCTGTTCGGTTCCAGAGGTATTCTGGGATAAGACAGGCTATTCAGCGGGGCCGAGGTGTGTGGGGCCCAAACTAAGTCGCCAGGATCCCGACGCACCGCCCCCCCCCCCCGCCCCCGGCCCCCGCCTACCCCGACCTTGCACGGGCTGTGTCCTAGGCGCGCAGGAAGGGGACCGAGAAGTTTCAGCCCAATTTCATATGGAAGAGGCTGTTTTATTCGAGCTCGCCTGCCAACCTCGTGGGCCCAACACGCAGAAAGGGTCGCACAGGTCTGAAGAACTGGGGACGCAGGTCCCGGGAGGTCGGGGCCAGGCGAGCGCCGCAGTCCCAGTCGGCTGCCCGGGTCAGCAAAACTTTGTGTCTCAGTGCGCAGGCGCAGGGCAGGATGGTTGCGGGGAGGGGGCAGGGGAGGGAGGGGAGGAATCCTGAGGCTAGGGGAGGGAGGAGGGGGGAGGGGGGAAGGAGGGAGGGTGGTGGATTAAAATAAGTAGGCGGCTCGGTGCTAAGGGGTAAGTGAGTCGGAGCTCGGTCTCTCCCCAGCGCTTTCTCAGCCGCTCCGGGTTCAGAACCAACCAAGGAACCGCGACAGAAGTTCACCACCCCCTGGGCGGACAGGACTCCAGGGCAGCTGAGCGCTCCCGCGTGTCGGGCGCTCGGAGTCCCCGCGGCCGCCGGAGAGGGGCCGGGACTCTAGAGCTCCGCGGGTGCCTGTGGAAATCCAGCGCCTCTGGCTAACCGGGTCCCCTCGCAGCGGGAGCCCCAGAGACGCGCTCAACTCCGGGACCGCCGCGGAATAAGGTAACTGCAGCCCTGGGCGCCCGGGCTTGGCGAGGGGAATGCGGGCAGGATCCCCGGGGTCCCCTTGTCACCGCTCGGCGGGTGTCTCTTCTTTCTCCAAGTCCCGGAAAGAAGCTCCTCGTAACAAATGAAGACTGCTGGACCTCTGTGAAAGTGAGAGCAGCTGCAGTCCTGGGTGCTTGGGGGTGCTGGCTCAGGAATTTCTCGTGCGGGGGTCCTCGGCCTCTGACCCGGGGGGAACGAGGGGGCGGATCCCTGCTACTACCCCCAGCGCCGCCGGGCTCCGGGCAATCCCCGGCGAGGTGCCTGCGGACTTCGGAAGTCAGCTTGTGGCCCCTCTCAAGAAACCGAAGCAACTTGTGCGGGCACAAACTTTCCCAAAACGCGCGCCTAGCTCAATCTGACCTACCTTAGCAGAAGGAGGAAAAGAGAGTGGCCGGATGGCCACGGCCGCCCGCGCCAAGGACAGGTGCATGCCCCCGCCGGGTCGCGCTTTCTTGAGCTGGTCTTGTGGCAGAGTTGCGATCAGGTACGCGACCGGCCCCACCCGGGAGTGCTGGCCCGTGTGCCTGACCCCGCCTCGCACTTGCCCTCCGACTTCGGGGTGTTCTCTATTCGGTGACTGCTCTTGTGGTCGAGGCCTGGAGAGTAACCCGCGACTGATCCGGTGAAGGGGAGCATGTAGGGGGCGCGAACACTACTCCCCAATCAGAGACCCCGCACGCCGCGGTAGCGGAAACACTGCAGCTGCGGATGTTCTCAGTTTCAGGCTTGAAAGGGCAAGATTCGTTTGCTCCCGGGACTGTCTCCCTTCAGGGGAAAAGGCGGGAGCCGGAGGAGAGAGGGAAAGAGGTGACGGGCTGCCTGCTGAACTCATTTCTCCCAGGAAATTTGTCTCGTAAGAGGAATGAAAACCCACAGACAGTCCTTTTTCAGCAGCTCGGCCAGTCACGGGGTAGGTTCTTGGAGTATAGAGGAGCTGCGACGGTTTCTTTGTTGCCACAATTTGGTAAATTTCACCCGGGCTAAGGATTCGCGCTGGCTCTTGGGAACAGAAACCACGTGCAAGGCTAGTTAATCTCCCAGGTTCATGGCCTCCTAGAGAAGAGAGAGGCTGGCAAGGACGCGGGGTGGGGGAGGCGGGAGGAACGGATGGAGGGCGACCAATGAGTAAATGTTCTATATGAGGTTCCTCAAAGTAATTGTGATTTTAGTAAGACTGGGGAGCAGATCACTAAGGACGCAGCCGGGCATTTAGATGCAGGGGGATGGCTGCCTAGCTGAAGGGTTCATTCGATCTCGTTCGTTGGGAGAATTAAACAGAAGTGTCCGGCGCCGGTCAGTCCTCTCGCCAGGAGTCCGGACGCTTGTCAGCACGCGTGTTGGGGATTCGGTGTCAAGGATGATTTTTCCGGGGCTGATGCTGGGCTCCTCCAGGCGCTCGCTTGTGGAGCTCGATCCGTCCTCATTAATGCAAGCAGTTAACTCGCTCACGCTCAATTAGCCCCGAATAAACCACTTTAATAGACTCTTGCACACTTCATTAATGCCCGGCATAGGGCTGGCGGCAGAACCGGGATTGGCGCTCTACCGCAGGAGAGAAACTGTGTCTGAACCGCGCGGGGACCCGGGCTGGGAAGCGCTAATGGCGTTTGGTGCGCGTAGTCGGCACCCTTACCCGCGCCGCCCAGGTTCCGGGGTCCTAGCTCCTTGCAGAGCGGATGCCTGGCCTGGAGCCTGGGGAGACGGGTTTCCTCTCTTAAGGATCTAAAGCAGTTCACACTGGGGGTCTGGGGTCAGGACCAGGAGAGCCACTGGGGCTTGAGGTTTGCTCATCTTCTCCCACAGCAAAGGCAGAGTGAGACTTATGTTTTCCTCTTAGCGGACCGCCTGAAACCGGATCGTGAATTCGGCCCATTCTTGGTATTTTACTGTGTAGATAGCCACGTTTCGAACGAATTTCGTCCCCGAGAAAACCGTTGACCAGAGCCTGGGGAGCCCTGCCCTGGGAATGCGGCAGAAAATAAACTGGCTGCGCCGCTGAGAAAAAGAAATTGAGTGTTGGGGGAAACAAGATCGGGCAGATAGCCCGGAAAGGTTGGCTCCCAGAAGCAGTTTCGGCATAGGCGCCCCCTCCCCTCACCGAGCCCAAGGTCTGGGCTCCTGGGGGTGGTCAAGGAAAGGTTGGGTTAGTATGCGCGGGGCCAGTGGGATTCCCTCACCCCGCCCGGAGCGGGCCCGGGCCCGGGTGCAGCCCAGCGCCTGGCCGCCATCGCCCAGGGATAGACTGAGCGCAGAGAGGAGCAAGTGAGGCCCCGGCGGCGCCTGCCGGGCCCCGGGGGGAGCCAGAGATAAGGATCTGATTTCCAGCGCCTGGAGGGGAAGGAGAGGTGACAGCAAATCAAAGAGCGCTCACCTCGCCTAAGTCTGGGCAGACCTTTGAAGTCGGCGAGTCATCTCCTCTTTCTCCCCCTTCCCCTTCCCAACCCAAACAGGCTCCAGCTTTCTCTCTGGCCCGATTCGTTCTTCGCAGCGTCTCAGCGCCTTAGGAGGGTCTCGGGTTGTCCCAGGCGCAAGAGCGTGAGCGACGCAGCGGAGAAGCCCGCTGCCCAGGCCACGGCTCCGCCGCCGCCGGGGGCCGCGCTCCCCTCCGCATCCCATTTTGTGCCTCGCAGAGACCCTGGCGGAATTAATTGCGGCGGTCCGACAGGGGTTTCATTGGATTGCCGATTTAACCTGCGCAAGCAGATATCTGCCGGCTCTGGGTGTTCGGCACCCTCTCCACCTTCGGCAGAGCCTCTTTGCCTATGGGCCACCGCACTGGATGCGTGACCTTCCTGCCAGCCTCCAAGGAGAAGGCTATCTAGGTCCAGATTGTCCTGCCTCCTCCAGGGAACATCCTGGGCACTGCCCTCACGTTAACAGCTTCCCTAGAGCGAAAGGCAACCTGAGCCTTAAGGACCTGGGTTTGGAGAAGCCAGGCTTCTGAAACCGCAGGGGTGGTGTCGGGGTCTGTCGTGAAGGAGGGAACAGAACAGGGGCCTGCCCGTCCCAGGGTTGGGGACTAGGTGGAGGAGAGATCTGAGGAAGAGGAGGGGGCAAATCAGGAGTAAAGGGAGAAGTGGAGGGCAGGGGATTGAGACAGGCGAAGAAGTGCCTGCATCCTAAGCACCCTTCTCCCCTGTGACTTCTTGAGATGGAGTTCAGCACTTGAGCCTCCCAAGGCCCTCTGTGTAATTTTGGCTTTCCTTCTCCCTGTTTTTGCCTCCACTGGACAGACCTGAGTTAGGAGTGTCTGGGAGGCACAGACATAAAAATTCTTTCTGCGGACTCCAGACCTGTCCATGGAGGCCAGGGACCCTGACCAAGGGTCAAAGAGGCCAGAAGACACCAGACTGCTTGTCACATCAGCAGGGCTCCCCTCTGGCTTGGCTCAAGCTCCCTGGCCTTGCATTTGGAGGGTGCGTAGCTCACAATAGCTGAGGCCCAGCCTCCATGCTCCTGCTCATAGGGAAACCCACCTGCTCAGGGAGGGGGTGTTCAGCAGACACACAAACATCCTGAGAGCCCGAAGACCCTGTCCCCCTTTCTTATGGGGTAGGGAGGGCTCAGAAGCAAATGAATGCATGTGGCTGAGTGAGTAAATAAATGTGGGTGTCATTGTCCTCGCTGAAACAAAGGTGATCCCTAAAGACAATGGAAAAGAGTCAGTCCACAAGAAGCTGCAGAGAGGGTGGCGTTAAAGGGCTGGCTAACAGTGAGACAGAAAAACAAATTTGAAGTCAAAGTTGCGAGTTGTAAGGAGAAAGAGGACATGGCTTCTAGAAGCCAAATTGACTGTCAGCTGATAGAGCTTAATGCTCCGGAGCTGAGAGATGTACAGATTTGTGTGCTTTTGTATGTATGCTGTCTGCCTTTGGGGCTCTCTGTGGGTGCCCTGTGTGTGTGTGTGTGTGTGTGTGTGTGTTCAGTTCCTGCATTTTGTTTAGTAGCACAATACTGATGGTCCCAGTTTATCTTTGCACCTTGTTGTCAACTCTGCTCAGAAAGTGTGAACCTGGGTTTATCTGTCAGTGTGCACTTCTGTATTTGTTTATCTGAACAAATATGTAAGTGCGCTTCCAAGTGTTATCTTTGCAGGAGAGTGTATTCTATATTGACTCGGGCTTGCCTGGATGTACATTCCCTGTGCTTCTGCTTTTCTCAGTGTCAGGTATACTGTAGACTCTCATTTTAAGTTGGTCGCGTTGCCCAGCATTTAGTTTGGTTTCTGTGTCAAGTTTGTGTCTCTGCTGAAGGCCATTTGTAAGGAGTCCTTGGATTATTGAAGGTTCCTGTCTTCTCCTTGAGGCCAGTGAGATCCCTGAGTGGGGTCCTAGGCACTCAGCCCAGTCTCTGGGGACAGAACGGGTGTGGCCAGGCTGGAACTCAGAAGGAGGGCCTGAACTTGTCTGTTTTCCCCTCCCCTCTTCTTCTTTTCCTGCAGCAGGAAGTCAGAACAGACTGCCGCTTCGGCCATGGGCAGCAAAACCTTGCCAGCACCGGTGCCCATCCACCCATCCCTGCAGCTCACCAACTACTCCTTCCTTCAGGCAGTGAATGGCCTGCCCACGGTGCCCTCGGACCACCTGCCCAACCTGTACGGTTTCAGCGCACTGCACGCAGTGCACCTGCACCAGTGGACGCTGGGCTACCCCGCCATGCACTTGCCGCGGTCCTCCTTCTCCAAAGTGCCCGGAGCCGTGTCCAGCCTGGTGGATGCGCGCTTCCAGCTGCCCGCCTTCCCCTGGTTCCCTCATGTCATCCAGCCCAAGCCCGAGATCACCGCTGGAGGCAGTGGCCCCGCAGCACTCAAGACCAAGCCGCGCTTTGATTTTGCCAACCTGGCCTTGGCCGCCACGCAAGAAGATCCATCCAAGCTTGGCCGGGGGGAGGGCCCTGGGTCCCCCGCCGGTGGGCTAGGCGCTCTCCTGGATGTGACCAAGCTGTCCCCCGAAAAGAAGCCCACGAGGGGACGCCTGCCTTCCAAAACCAAGAAGGAGTTCGTCTGCAAATTCTGTGGCCGCCACTTCACTAAATCCTACAACCTCCTTATCCACGAGCGGACGCACACGGACGAGAGGCCCTACACATGCGACATCTGCCACAAAGCCTTCCGGAGGCAAGACCACCTACGAGACCACAGGTGCAGTACTATGGAGGAGGGGTGCAGAAGAGAGCTATCAGTCTGCTTCTGATGCCAGGGCTCATTAGGCTGCTCCCCCTGCCCCCAGGTTCCAAGCCTTCTGAGTTTCTGGGCTTCCCCCTAAATCAGGAAGGAAACCAACCAAGCTCAAGCCTGGGTTTTTGGAGCATGGGTGGAGAGAATATGACAGGAACAGGTCCCAAGCTCCAGACAGGCATGCACGGCTTCCTCCATCTACAATGCTGTGCAAGAGAAGTTTCTGAGATGATGAAGTGTGACATGCGACACATGTGACAGTTAAGCACTTGAAATGGGTAACTAGTGTAACCGAGAAACTAACTTAATTTTAGTAACCACACGTGGCAGGTGGCTAACATTTGGACAGCACAGTGCTAGCCAATTGTCCCACCTCACTCACCTTCCCTGTTGACTCAGGCCTTATAAGGCCGAATGCTGGCCCCTGGTTAGGCAGGCAGGGATCCACCTAGCTGGACATGGGCGCAGCTAAGACAGGAGGTGTCTCCCTCATCTCCCCATCCCCTCCCCACACTCAGCATGTGCCTGTTCCATGCTAGGTACCCCACGTCCTTCTTTCTTTTGAGGTTCAAGCTCTTCATGTTCGTGGGAAGGGATTTTGGGTAACTACTTATAACACTGCATCATTTTTGCAAGGCTTAATTATCGGTTTGCTTTTTGCCTTCAGATATATTCACTCCAAAGAGAAGCCTTTCAAGTGTCAAGAGTGTGGGAAAGGATTCTGCCAGTCCAGGACTCTCGCTGTCCACAAGACGCTACACTCACAGGTGAAGGAGCTCAAAACCTCCAAGATCAAATGCTAAACAGAGCCTCCGAGTCAACAGGACCCTGGGTCACGCTGCCCCCTCCTCCGGAGGGAACAGAAGCCCAAGGCGACTCTGGCGGGCAGCGAGAGGGGCTCCGGGGACCTTCCTCCATCCCAAACGCGTCCCCCGGGTCCCCGGCGCACGCGGAACTTCACAGCCGCGCCCCGGGCCATGACCCCGGCCGCCCGGGCGGCTCCCCCAGGACGCGGCTAAACTCTTGGCCAAAAGGCGGTACTCGTGTGGCAGAAGGGAAACTGCATTAAAAAGAGAACGAAAGCTTCGCGGAGCCGCAGCGGCGCCTCTCCCAGAAGTATTACTTTTTCTATTGTTATTTTATACGTTTTCTTTATTATTTTTTTTTCTTTGACCATATAAGCTTGTAACTCTGACTGCGGAGAGAGAGGGGAGAGAAAAAGGAGATTTGTGCTCTCGCAGCTTCCCACCCCTCCTCCCGCCCCCATCCCCACCCCCGGGAGCCTGCAAAAGTGTAATCCCAGTATCTGCTTCAGCCTCCGGCCCAGGGAGCGTGGGGCCGAGGAGCGCCCCTCCCGGCTCCTGCCGCGCTGCGGGCGGTGGGCTCCCGGACCCGGACAGTGGGGCGGGGAGCCTCGGGCCCTGCGGCTAAAGGGGGCCCGGCCTCTGGCTTCCCTGCTCCGCTGCCCCTTCGCCGCGAGGGGCTGAAGGCTAGCAGCAGGGCGGTGTATTGCGATTGGCACTTTATGCTGACCATCGGTAACGGACATTTATCACTGGAGTTTTTAAAAATATTAAATAAACGGTTATTTTACAGGCATTGCAGGGTGGGTAATTTCCCTCCCCCAAATTCCTGTGTTTTCTCCCCAAACGCAGCAAACTGGGCGGCTCCTTTTCTTAAGAGGAGCCGGGGTTTCGCTCCCCACGCCGACCTGTCCCAATTCATCAACCTTCCCCTGATTCGGGTCAGCTTGGGATGCACGGAGACGCCCTCCGTGGTGGTCAACCTCGGATAACTTAATTTACTTTTCTCCCCCACTTTGGTCTTGAGGCCTCAGTGTCGTCTCCCCACTCCGCATCTCCAAAGGGCTCCAAAGAAGCCGAGTCTGCGGCCAAAACTTCGAACTTTTCTTACAACAACTCCAGGAGCCGGGTCGCTTCAAATTCAACTAAGGGAAAAGAAAGTTACCCCGCCCCCCAGCCCCCAAACAAAAGCCTCCTTCCGGGGCCTCCTGCTGCTGCCCTGGGGAGGGAAGAAAGCGCCCTCCCCTCACGGTCAATCTCCAACCGGTACCCTCCCAGGGGGCCCAATAGCCGCTGCAAATAAGTCATCACCGCTGCCTCTCCTAAGTCCCCAAACCTGCGTCCCTCCCTCCGTTAGGATCCCCCCGACACGATTCTCCGGCTGGGGCTTGTCCCCAGCCTGGATCCCGGCTCCGTGCCCGCAAAGATTTCCCTGCAGTTTTAAAGCCTTGTCAGGAATGGCGGGGGCGGGCGCCCTGGGAGGCCCAGAGAGTCGAGGAGGAGAAATCCGAGTACGTCCTCCACAAGTGGAACGCTCCCTGGGGCGCCTAGTTTTCTCACAATTAGAGGCCAGGCCGCCGGGGGGCTCTCCAGCTTGGGGCGGGGTGGGGCTCCCCCAGCTCCTGCAGCCCGACCGCGCGGCGGGCACTGACGGTGGCGCCCCCAGCCCTTCCCAGCCGGCTCGAGCGCAGGCTCTCGGCCTTCCGCGCCTGGCGCTCAACGGCCGCGGGCACAGCTGTGCCGAGCTTCCCGGCAACTGGGACTGCCCCCCATCCCCAATCCCAGCCTCAGGCCGGGCCTTTCGGTCTGAGAAAGTGGGCCCGGGGCTGCAGGAGTTAAAATGTTCTCTAGCCTTTCACTGTGCCATCCCCATCTCCGCTGGGAACGCCCCCCCCTCCCCACTCCGCCTTCCGCTGGCTGAATCTCCGCGATTCGAGAACCCAAGTTATCACCGCGGCCTTGGCCGGGACCGCGCGGACCAACCCAGCGGTCGGCATTCGGAGCCACGCTGCCCCCTGCTGGACAGGCCTGGAGGGGCGGCCCAGGAATGGGGGCACTTCGCTCCGTCCTGCTCGAAGCCCTGAGGAACCCTCCACTGCTGGCCCTGTCGGCATCTGGTCTTGCCCTTAAAACCTTCTTGACGCGCGTCCCAGGGCCCCATGGAAACGAGGGGGACAGAGCACTGCCGGTTCTGGACCGGCCTATGAGATATCCGCTAGTAGAGCAAGATCCCAGGACCAAAATCCCTCGGGTCCAAAAGGACTAGCAACAGGAAAGGATGGAGCCCATATCCCAGAGAACTGTGACCTCTAGGCATCCGGAGCGAGGGCTAATCAGTGGGTTTTGGGCTTCGATGGCTGGCTCGGGCCCAGGCAGCGCAGGCTATGGTATGGGTGGTGCCTGGCCTCAGCTTGTGTAAGCGCCTAGGACAGAAGCCTTGTCCCTTCCTTACCAGACCTTTGAAGTGGTTGTTCCAAGGTGAGGACAGTGCATGGGCGTGGGCGCGCACACATACGCACTACCCAGAGATGTGAAGACCTCTGAGGACCTGAGAGAGCCTCATTCAGACCCTTTAGTCTCTTGGGCAGTTCCATCTTTCTCATGGAGGAGGGAATAGCAACCCACTTTAGTATTCTTGCCTGGAGAATCCCATGGACAGAGGAGCGGTGGGCTACAGTCCATGTGGTCGCTAAGAGTCCGACACTACTGAGCTACTAACATTCACTCACTCATCTTTCTCAAGGATTGACTACTGCTGCTGCCCTCCTGTCCCTCACATTGAACCACTTCCAACCTCCCCAGGATACATAGAACCTCTGCAGAAACTCAAGGACTTCACAAAGACTTGAAGGTGGGGGGTGGGGGATTGCCAGGGAAGATTTTTGTTTCTGGCCCAACCAGCTTTGGTACCCTGAATCCCTGCCTCTGCCCTCCATCCATAGGCCCTGGCCTCGGAGAAACAGTCAGTATGAAATGTGCATCCTTGGCAAAAAAGAATCCCTACGCGCAAAGTTTTGGGGGATGAGGTGGGAGGGGGGCAGAGTGCTGCCCAGAGACCTCCAACCTGTTCCTAATGCCTCTATCATCCTGGTGGAACCAGAAGCCACTTCTCAGTGCAGCTTGCCTGCAGTCTGTCCTCATGGCAGGGGTTTCATAGATTGATCAGTAACAGCAACTGCAAAGAGAAGGGCAAGCCTAGTTCCGGGGCCACCAGATCCCACACAGGCTACAATTTCCTGACCATACTCTGTAGGTCGTAGAAAAGCAACCAGCCGGTTAGAAATGCTGGGTGGGTTTTATTGCCTGTCCATTCTGCAGGTGGCTAATTTTTTCCCGCCACAGCTCTGGAAGATTCCACCCCGCCCTCACTCTCCCCTCCACCCCACCTCCACTTTCAGACATAAAGTAAGCTTCCTCTGGCCTCACGTGCCTAGCGTGGCTTGGGCCCGTAGAGTTCGGCTGGAACCCTTCCCAAAGCTGCTAGGCCCGCAGGTCTTCTTTAGCTCAGGGGTGGGGAAACTACCCGGCTGGACTTCTCTGCTGGGCGGAGAGTAGGCACAAGAGACCCTTGGTGCAGCCTGGCGCTCCCCTAGCGCTGTTCTGGGAAGAGAATCAGGAGCGCCCTGGGGAAAAGAACAGCCCTCAGGGGCTTCTTCGCAGAGGACGGGTTCAGGTTCCACCTCCTCCTTCCGGAATGTAGCTAGGGGGTTTGGGGCGCACGAAGGGCCTTTTACCTGCTGACCTCCTTGTCTCCGGATTCAGGACTAGCATAGGGTCCTGGTGGGATGGAGAAAGGCAGTGGGATGGTGCAGGGCTCCTTGATGGCACCTCATCTCCGAGAACAAGGGAACTGTGATATCATCCCCACCCCGTTCCCTGAAGCCTCGGCATCCTGAGAACAGGCTCAGAGGCGTCCCACCCCACCTCCCAGAGCACGATGACGCTGTGACGTCAGGGCATCCTCCCGCTGCCACAGTGTTGTCACACAGGCCTCCGGCAGGAGCGTAAGGGCTCCGCGACGCCTGCAACGGTATCTCATTTACGTCCTTCCATGGCGTCACAGAGGGGCCACGCCTGGAGCAGTGACACTATGCTTCCACACTTCCCGGTCCCGCCCCTCAAATCCTGCCCGTAAAGGCGCCAAGAATGGGTTGGTCCCCCAGCGACAGACTCTGCAGACTCGAAGGATGCGCAGCTGCGCTCAGTGAAGGAGGATGCCCGGAAGCCTCTGCCTTTGGGATCCGGGTGGTTTAGAACAGTCGTCCTGCACCAGGGTTTCAGGGAGCCAACTGTCGCCCCGCCCACCTGGCCAGGTCCCTACCCACCCGCCTCTCCGCCCACTACGCAGGCCCGGCGCGCAGGCGCAGCTGGAACTCAGCGCCCAGAGCTCTGGGGCGCGGGAGCGCCGCGTCCCCGCGCAGTGTCAGGCGGCTGCTGAGTTACGTGCCACACTTTCAGGGGTCACAAACTCCGGGTAACAGTGGCCCGGCGGACATATCCAGCCAGTGGCACATGTGAGCACTAGAGATGCCGACGAGGAAGAGGAAGAGGGCATTTCTGGTTTAACGCTGGCTGGAGACTTTTGGAGTTCCTTTGGCGTCTCTCGAGTCCAACGCAGCCGAGGTCCGAAGCAAGTCCCTGGGATTCCAGCCGGCTGGGGTGGTGCGGCTGGGCCCCGCCCTAGATGAGCGAGTCCACTGCATCCCTAGCCTTTTAGGGCAGGGTCTCTGAGGCAGAGGTCTGGGAACCCCCACCCCGGCGGAACTCTTAGGGGCACAGACCTGGTCACCCACCCTGTGCGTTCAGCCCAGCTTTGGGGGCCACTTCTAGGACCAAACTGGTGGTCGGGCCCAGTTTGCATAGATTTCAGGTGAAAAATTCACTAGGGACATGAGATTACGATCTCATGGAGATCAAACCTCATGTCAGTGGCTATTGTATCATGTCAGGATGACTTAGAATCTGTGCTTCCTTTGTGGCCTGAAAATGCAGTTCTAGCTTTACCTGCCGCTCACAAGCTTTGGGCAACGTCCCTACACTTCTCTGAGGCTCGCGATGGGGATAATACTCTTTCCACCTACCTCATTCGGTTAATGTAGAGGGCAAAGTCATACATGTTTTCTCAGTCATTTATTCACTGCTTGAACCAAAACCTGGACCCTGGTATTATGGAGAACAACTTGGGCATTTACGAAGCACCATGTAAAAGTATTATTAGGAATAATAATGCTTCGCAGGGTGCTAAAGTAGCCTGCCTATCAAACTGCCATATTCCTGGGTGACTCTTTGTCTTCACTTTATCATAGCCCAGGGATTTATCATAGCCCACTTTATCATAGCCCATTCATGAAATGGGTTGGAGGAAGAGTATCTGATTTGGAGTATTGTTTTGTTTTTAAATAAACAACAGAATTTTATTTCTTACAGTTCTGGAAGTTGGAAGCCTGAGATTAGGCTGCCAGCATATGGACTGGTGATCTTGAAGCCTTCCGGAAAACTTTGAAAGAAGCTTTTTTTCTTTCTTTTTTTTCTAACTCCATGGAGACAAATAGATTAATCAGTTCACAGATTATGGTTATCTTTGGTTGAGAGAGGAAGTCGGGAGACAAAATGTAAGTGCCTTACTCACCACTCCTTTGAGGAATATGCTTAGGGAAGAAAAAAAATTACCCTGGGGCAGGCTGAGGTGTGGGTCAGGGGCCTATGTATGTGACAGGTGTCACTTAATAAGAGTAGGGATATTTCACACTGCAAACACCTCCCACTATAGTCTTCTTTGGATCTGTGCTTCCTTTGATTTGTGTTGGAGTGTCCTAGCCTACAGAAAAGCTAGTCACACAATAGTATTATAAGAAAACATTTGTAGGAATGTTTCTGTCACCCAGCCATCCAAGCCCTGGCCATCTGCTGCCATTTTTTTGAACATTGTTTTATTTGAAGTATAGTTGATTTACAATGTGTGTTAAGTTCTGCTGTATAGCAAAGTGATTCAGTTATATGTATATATATTATTAATATTAAAATCATATCATTTTAATATTCTTTTATTACAGTTTATCATTGGATACTGAATATAGTTCCCTGTGCTATACAATGGGACCTTGTTGTTTATCCACTCTGTTAACCCAACCTCCCACTCCATCCCTCCTCCAACCCCTTCCCCCTTGGCAACCTCAAGTTTGCTCTTTATGTCCCTGAGTCTGTTTCCATTTCACATTTGTGTCATATTTTAGGTTTCACATATACGTGATATCACATGGTATTTGTCTTTCTCACTTACTTCACTTAGCATGATAATCTGTAGTTGCATTTATTGCTGCAAATGGTATAATTTCATTCTTTTTGTAATGGTTGGGTAGTAGTCTGTTGTATACATATATATGCTACATCTTCTTCATCCATTCATCTGTCTTCCATTCTCAGCCATTTTTCCTGACCAGTGCTGGTTCCAGCTCCAGCAATAAGAATGTAAAAGGACATAAAAGTGGGATAGTTTGAGATGGATGAAAGATCGGATAAATCAGTTGAGAGTTTTGTTTTTCCTTTCTAGACACTTCGCTGGCTCTTAGTAGCTCAGCCATCTCTGGGGAGGGATAAAGTATAATTAATTTATTTTTAATGTTTGGTTTGATTGAACTCTTCTGCTAGGGAGATAAGATAAGGAGTTTTGTCATGACAAGTGCAAGGATGGATTGCTTTTTGTCATTCGCAGGAGTGGGTACCACTTGGAGCCTATAAGTAGATGGTGGCACGAGATGAGAAACTTTACAGGAGATGTGAAAGAAAACTAGAGGAGATGGGGTAGGAATGGCTAGATCTTTGCCACTCCAAGAACCAGTGAAGGAAAATGAGCTTCCAGAGAATATGGGCCTTGTCTTAAATAATGAGATGTACTTGGGAGATTGGTTCACTTCTTACTGACTTGGGTTGGAACTGAGTGTCTTTGTGCAGAGTTCAGAATGTTTTCAGTATCTCACAGCATATGTAGCTCCTCCTGTAGGTCTGCAGTAAGCCAAGAACCAGAGCAGATGTGGTGCCATGGCCGTCAGGAACAGTCTCCATGGTCTTGTTATGGGAGAGATCGACTGATATTGAAATACTTGACCAGATACTCAAAGACAGGTTGGATGGCTTAAAGGGTTCCTGTCAAAAGAAGGAAGAGGAGGGAGGAAAGGAGGGAGAAAAAGAGAGTGAGAGGGAAAAAAGCAGGAAGGAAGGAAGATAGGAAGAAAGCAAAATCCTTCCTAGAATTAAAAAAAAAAAAACAAAAAAAAACAGTTCTTACCAACTGTTATAGCGATCTATGCATCATAAAATCCATTTTTTAAAATGATAAGGTTCATATCTTCTGTATTCTTTTTTAATTTTTCAATTTCCTTGTTGATTAATTCCTAACTTTGATACTTAATGTGTTACAAACTCCTACCATGATGGTAGAATTGTTTTCTTATTGTAGTTTTAATATATATATATTTTTTTCCCTAAAAATAAATATACCCCAAATATTTTCAACATATATAAATGACTCAAAATTCATTTTGCTCAGCACCACCACATTTCTCACTACTCCTAGGCCTCAGCTGTTCACATAAGGGGCATTAACTCCTTTAAATTTTGGGTTCAGTTCAGTTCAGTTGCTCAGTCATGTCCGACTCTTTGCGACACCATGGACTGCAATATCACCAACTCTCGGAGTTTACTTAAACTCATGTCCATTGAGTCAGTGATGCCCTCCAACCATCTCATCCTCAGTCGTCCCCTTCGCCTACTGCCTTCAATCTTTCCCAGCATCAGGGTCTTTTCCAATGAGTCAGTTCTTCGCATCAGTTGACTGAAGTTTCAGCTTCAGCATCAGTCCTTCCAATGAATGTGCAGGACTGATCTCCTTTAGGATGGACTGGTTGGATCTCCTTGCAGTCCAAGGGACTCTCAAGAGTCTTCTCCAACACCACAGTTCAAAAGGATCAATTCTTTGGTGCTCAGCTTTCTTTGTAGTCCAACTCTCACATCCATACATGACTACTGGAAAAACCATAGCTTTGTAATTTCTGGGAGAACTGGATTATCCATAAGCCCAGCCTGGCTTTGTTCAGGTTTGTCTCTCCTTGACAATCAGTAATACTCTTTGGAGACTTCTCAGTGTGGTGGTGTGGACAATGGCAGTGCCTGGGACTTTACCATTATGGGAAGTGTGAGGCGTTATGAGGATTTCTTCAGTGAGAAACCAGGCAAGCTTTGGCCCAAGGCAAATGATGTTTTAATTATTGTAAGTATGGGTTTAACTGGGTCTGGAAGGATTAGGAGTGCTAGGAAGGGCATTGGGTTTCAATATGTTCCTTCAGCTGTCTACCTCCCAATATTTTAATTTAAACAGTACCAGGCATAAAGAATAATTGAAATAAGTTTATAATGAATACCCAATTACCTACCACCTAAATTTCACAATTAACATTTGAGCATATTTGTTTTTTCATGTATCTATCCATCAATCCATCCCTCCAACTTTTAAAAATTGAAAATGTACACAAATACCAAATAATTGAAAAAATGGTGCAAGGAACACTCTCATGTCTTCCTCAAAGAGTCAACAATGGACTCTATGTTTTATTGTATTTGTTTCTCTCTCACTATCTTTCTCCCTGAACCATTTAAAATTGACTCCAATATATTTCAAGCCTAAATACTTCAGTGCACATCTTTTAGGAACAAAGACTTTATATAATCACAACATTACTATCATACTGAAGAAAACTAACAAAAATTTTATCTAATACCATCAAATACACTGTCTATATTAAAATTTCCCCAAACTCCCTAACCTTTTGGATTTTAAAAAATTGTAATCCAATCTAAGTAGATTGTCACTGCATATGTCTTTAGCATCTTTTTATCTAGAACCATTTCCCATTGAAAAAACTTTATTTTGAAATAATTATAGGTATACAGGTTGTTTCAGAGATAGTACAGAGAGGTTTCATGTATCCTTCACCCATTTTCTCTCAATGATTACATCTTACATATTGATAATACAATATCATAATCAGAAAAATCAGTATTGGTCTACCATGTGTGTATATTCTTATGGTAGTTTTTCACAAACATAGCAGTAGTACTGGGAAGATTCCTGTAACCACCAGCACATTCACAGTATAGATTTATATCATCACCACAGAGATTTACTGGTGTCATCATTTACCAGTTTGAGTGAATATAGAAACATTATCCCCTGTTATGGACTGAATGTGTCCGGCCAAAATCCCTGAGCTGAAATCCTAACCCCTAAAGTGATGGTCTTAGGAAATGGGGCCTTTAGGAGGTAACTGGGTCATGAGGATGGAGCCCTCACAAATGGTATTGGTGCCCTTTCAAGAAGAGTCATGGGAGAGTTAGCTTCCTTCCTCTCTCTGCTCTCCACCATGTGAAGACACAGTGAGAAGACAAGATGGCTGTCTACAAACCAGGAAGATGACTATCGTCAGACACTGGATCCAGATTCCAGAACTGTGAGAATTAAACATCTGTTTAAGCCAGCAAGTCTATGATATTCTGTTACAGTAGCCTGAATGAAGGTCCCGCCTTTAAAGCTCCTTGTTTATGTCACAGTAGTCTTAAATGTCTCTTCTACACACATGGAGATGCAAACCAGACAATGCTATACTTTTTGCTTCAACCATCAGGCATAATTTCGACAACTTGAGAAGAGAGGGAGGGTCTACTGTGTGTAAGCACATTTTTGCTTTTACCATTGTTCTTTCTTCCTGATGTTCCAAGATTCCTTTTTAAAAATCATTTCCATGCTATTTTAGGGTAGACCTGATGGTAGAAAATCCTCTTACCATTCCTGTATCTGAGAATTTATTTCTCTTTCATTTATGAAAAATAATTTCACAAGGTACAGAATTCTGGGTTAAAAGCTCTTTCTTTTCAGCACTTGAAAAATGTTATGCTACAACCTTCTGGCTTCCATGAGTCTTATGAAAGATTTGCTGTCATTTGGTTTTTGCTCTTTTTGTAAGGTGTCATTTCTCTTGCTGCTTTTGAGATATTTTGTCTTTAAATCTTCAGTTGTCTGAAGTTTGGTTGGTTATGAAGTTATGATGGTTCCTGGTATGGATTTCTTTGGGTTTCTTCATTCAGAGTTTGGCCCAAATTTTTAAATCCATGTATGTCTTTTTCCATATTTGAAAAAATTTCAGCTTGTCTTTCTTTTCCATATTTGAAAAATGTTCAGCCATAATTTCTCCAAGTACTTTTTTCAGTGCTGATCTCTTTCTCTGTTTCTTGGATTCCAGTGACACAAATATTACATCTTTTGTTATGGTCCTACAGCTTTTTGTGGCTCTGTTCACTTTTTTCAGCCTGTTTTCTCGCTGCTGATCAGCTTGGGTAATTCCTACTCTCTCTTCCACTTCACTGATTTTTTCCTGTTGTCCCCTCCATTCAGCTGTCGAAGTTTTTAAAGCTTTCAATGATTGTATTTTTAAAAATTCTGAAATTTCCAAATGGGTTTTCTTCATATATTCTGTTTCTTTGCTGAGACTTCCAGCTGCTTCAGGAGTTCACAGTTAAGTGTTGAAGTATTTTTATGACGGCTGCTTTAAAATTCCTGCCTCATTCGAACATCTGTGTCATCTTGATGCTGATGTCTGTTGATTATCTTTTCTCTTTCAAGTGAAGGTTTTTCCTGGTTCTTGGTCTGACATGTAATTTCCGATTTTACCCTTGACATTTTTGGTATTATGTTATGAGGCTGTACATCTTACTTAAATCTGTCTTTAGCAAGTCTCCTCGGTCTTGGTGTGATGCTGGGGGAAGAAGGAGGAACAGCTTTGCTGCCACCACACGGGGGCGAAGGTCTAGGCTCCCCATTTGGTGACCCTTGGCACCCTGGGAAGACAGGGGTGCCTCCTCACTACTCGGTGCTCTCTCTGGGCATGCATGCTCAGTCGTGTCCAACTCTTGGTGACGTCATGGACTGTAGCCCACCAGGCTCCTGTGTTCATGGAATTTTTCAGGCAAGAATACTAGAGTGTGTTGCCATTTCCTCCTCCAAGGGATCTTCCAAACACAGGGATCTTCCAAACACAGGGATCAAACCCACATCTCTGGCATCTCCTGCATTGCGGATGGATTCTTTATCCCTAGTGTCACCTGGGAAACCCATACTACTTGGTGGAGGTGGGATTTTAGGCTCCTGGCTAGTCCTCTACTGACACCTCCTCGGCCAGGGGAGAGAGGTACAGTCCCTTTTTCTTGCTTCTGCTGGAGGTCGATGGAAGTCCTGCTTACCTCTGGGTGATACTGTAAGTTTGGCTTCCCTCTCCGTCTTCTCTGATACCCCGGGTAGGCCAGGGAAGAGCATCTTTTTACAGCCAAAGACAGAAATCCAGGCTCCCCACTCAGTCTTTGTTGCCTGCTAATTGGTGGCTTTTTGGATATCTTTCTGAGTAAGTGAACCAGTACTGGCCTTACTGTATACACCATATGACATATACACATATACACTATTTGACAGGTTTCTTCTCCAATTTCCACTTTCTGGGATTGCCTCTTCAGTTATTGTTCTAAGATGGTCCTGGGTTACCACTCTAATATATTGTGGTATTTTAAATTTCCTAATGCAAAATTATCACCTGTGTTTTGACATAAAATGCTTTTTATTTTATTATAAAGTTATAAAACTGTTATCTACTCTCAAAAGTTGGTAAGTAGGGCCCCTGTGGATGAAAAAGAACAATTGGTATTTTAGGATTAGTTGTAACCTCTTGAGTTTTGACCAATAAGTTTCTTATTATATTGTTTTATGAAAAGAAAAAAAAATCTCATGTATATAGTGGCTGGGAGCGTGGATTTCTTTTTTGCCCTACTCACTCGTCTGGTATTCAGATTATAATTTTCAACATAAATTTGATCATAGAATTTTAAGCCTCATTAAATTTTTGGCAATGGAATTGCAGAAATCTATCCAATTTTTTCTAAAGTATTAGGTTAGTTTCCTTCACTGTCAAAGTATTTCCTAAAGGGATAGGATTTTTTTTTTCTCTTCCAAAATTGTGCCTTATAGATTTCTTATTGTTGCCTTGGTCAGGGAGATAAATAGTTATTAAAGTGAAAACTTCTCTTCAGTTAATATTATTTATTGATTAAGGTCTATGACTTGTTCCAAAGAATAGGGTAAGTGTGGACGTTATACTAAATTAGATCAACAGTCCATGCTTTTTCCAAGATATATGTGATTACAACCTAACTTTTATTTCAGTAAGTCTGGGCTGATTTAAGGAGATAACTGGGATTAAAAAAAACAAACTAGGAAGCTGGAGACCTTTGTCTCAGCACAAGTTTATTGCTGAACTTTGCTGCATTGTGCATGCATGCCTGCTAAGTCACTTTAGTTGTGTACAACTCTTTGCAGCCCATGGACTGTAGCATGCCAGGCTCCTCTATCGGTGGGATTCTCTAGGCAAGAATGCTGGAGTGTGTTTCCACGCCCTCCTCCAGGGTATCTTCCCAATCCAGGGATCGAATTCGAGTCTTTTATGTCTCCTGCACTGGCAGGAGGGTTTTTTATCACTACTGCCACCTGGGAAGCACCTGAGTCAAATTTTGTAGCATCCTATAGCCTCAGTTTCCTTACCTGTCAATGAGACCCAGGGACCAAACCCACATCTCTTGTATCTACTGCCTTGGCAGGCACATCTTTACCACTGGAAAGCCTTTTCTTGTATTCAGACAAATATTTCAGAGTCTGAAATTAGGGAGTGAGCCAAAGCTAGGCATTACATGGACTTTAGTTGTGGCTGTTAGGTCATTTCATGGTTGGCTGCAAAGCACATTTTTGACTGGCAGATGCAAAGCAATGTTTAGAGTTTTCTTTATGTGTCTAATATTGGTTTTGCTTCCTTGTTATGTAGATCACTATGAGGAGTACAATAGATATGGACCAGGAGGGCATGGGGAGTGAGGGTCAGTGTAGCTCCTGAGGAAGCCAGGTGAAAACCTCCTGCCCTTCCAGCTTGTTAGTTTCCCTCTTTTCCCCAGTGGGGTGATCGTCCTCAGCCAGCTTGTCAAACAGCAGGTTCTTTGAGGTGTCCAGAAAATCCCCGTGTAAATGCACAGCCAGGAAGTTGGGTGCACAGCTGACTTTGTGTTTCACATGGCTCTTGGGGTGTCTTTCCCTCGGCCCAGAAGGCATGCCTCTAGGGTGTGCAAAGAAACTGTCTTGAAAATATTCCTCTTGGCAGGGTGATTTCAGGGACACCTGTGAGAGCTTCCCTGCCTTTGAAAACAAACAGACCCTCACCTGCTTCCCTTCCCTTCTCCCCAGGGGCCTAGAGTCCTTCACTTTCTCATGAAAACCCTTCATTCCTTACTGAGAGCTGATGTTTAGAATACAGACCTAGAGGGAGGAGCTACCATCACTTGCAGGCAGATTCTTTACCATCTGAGCCACCAGGGAAGCCCAAGAATACTGGAGTGGGTTGCCATGCCCTCCTCCAGGGAATCTTCCCAACCCAGGGATGGAACCTAGGTCTCCCACTTTGCAGGTGGATTCTTTACCATTTGAGCCACCAGGGAAGCCCTCATTCCTTAGTGAGAGCTGATGTTTAGAATACAGACTTAGAAGGAGGAGCTACCATCGCTTGAGACCTTACCATATAGAAAACACTGTCCCAGGAAACGGACATTCAGAGATGTTATTATTATTATTTTTAAGATGAGGAAATAGGCTCAGAAGTATACAGTTGCATGAGGTGACAATATATGTCGTAGAACCAGCCTTCACACCCAGATTCTTCAGACTCTCAAGTCCCTGCACCCTTAGGGCCCCCTCCTGGCTCCCTGGGACTGAGATTCACTGAAATCTCCTCAAAGATGCCCATCCCTCTTGCCTAGAAGGACAGAATTCTGGGTTTTAACCCCTCCTGGAGAGGGAGAGAGCAGCTAAGATTTGTGGGCTCAGAAAGCTTTGGGCCTCTCAAGGTGTGCTGAGTGCAGGCCCAGGAAAGAGGAAGGCTGGGGTCCTAGCCTTGACCTCCAGGCACAAGGCAGAGACCCTCTTTCTGTTTCACAGATGACCTGCCAAGGGGTCTTATTCAGGCTGGAACCCCTTTTGGGGGAGGGGGAGCAGGTGTGCGTGGCTGACCCCTGCTTGCACCAGGGTTCTCCCACCTCTCTTTAATCAGAAAGAGGGTGAAGGTTGCTTCAGAGGGCAGTGTGGGTGTAAGAAGTTCCTGTGCATTTCTGTCCATTTCACTAGGTTCCTGCGCATCCCTGTCCACTTTACCAACTAGAGTATAAGCCATGAGCCTGAGTAATGGTGGAGCACCTAAGCTGGACTTGTCAAGGGCTGATGGTAGAGTGGAGTGTGGAGGCCCCAAAGGGGTCTCTGATGCTACCACGATGGGATATGACTACAACATTTCACAGCCCTTCAGAGGTTCACCTTGTAGTTGAGGCACCAATGACCAGTGTGGCTGAAGTAAAGCTGAAGACAGCAGGCAGAGGAACTTAGGTCACCCAGGCTAGACTCTGTACCTTCACTGTTTGGTCTGGGGGTCTATCCCACGTGCAGCCATGGAAACCTCAGTCCTAACATTTCTAACACGGCATTATGAATGTCTGTTTACTTATTGATGGCAGCTTCCTTGAGGACACAGGCCAGTTGTTCTGGTTTCAGCATCTCCTGTATTTTCTGGGGCACCAGAGCCCAAGATGAGGTTCCTAGCTAAGCTGGAAGCAGACAACAGTTTTGGCCCAAATACAGACTGAGGAAAACTTCATAGGAACTGGGGAAAAGAAGATAAGTGGTTAACTGTGTTTCTGGGAAAAGTCTTCTGCTCATTTCGGCTGTGAATGAGAACCTTGAGTGTCAACTGGAGTGGAAGACACTGTCCATGGCTGCTAGACCCTGGCTCTAGCCAGAGAGATGGGGCTGGCTAGAGGGACTTTCCAGAAAAGGGAACAGCACCCTTGCTTGGGGACAAATCCTAGAGTATTTTTTCAGATAAGCATAATCTGCTAGCATGAAGACTCTCCTTATTATTTCCAGTCTATTTAAAAAGAAACCTCTGAAAATTCAGAAGGCAAATAAAGCAATCCTGCTAATTTAATGAAGATGAAGCCATAAAAGTAGCTTTTATAGAGTGTCAACCACTCACCGAGAACCTGGAAGCCAGAGGGAAGGAGGGGCAGGGGTTTGCTATGCCTATCCCACGAGGCCACGACTTTTTCTAGTTTCCTAAAGCACCTAGGATCTCTGAAGGGGAGGGGAGCTGTGCTATGAGGGAATCTTCCAGAAACCTCAGCCCTGTGAAGTTTCCCTTCCACTTGCCTTGTTTGTTTTCTCCAGGATGAGGCGGGAGGAGTGACACGGCCATCAGAAAACACTCATCCCCCTGGGGTTGGTAAGTGTCTCCCTCTGGTACCTCTGTGCCAAGGGCTCCACACTGCAGACAAGCCTCCGTCCGGTGCCCTCTGAGGCATGCAGCCTATCTGCAAAGCCAGTCAGAATGTAGGGGAGGGAGGGTTGGTCTGTCCTCTCAGTAATCCCCTTGTCACCGCCACCTCGGAAGGCTGCTCACCCTGACGGGGGGGATGTGATGGGCAAGCCCGTCAAACAGATTGTGAGTGCATTAGCAGGATTAGCAGCGGAGGCAAGGATTTCAATGCGTTTTCAAAGTTCATTCACAGCCTCTCTGCTCTACTGCCAAAGGGGGCAGATGACACTTCAGCATTCACATCACCTGAAGTCGTGCCTGAAGTGGTCAGAGGCACCAGCATCCCCTTGTGTTTGTGTCTCTGTATTTTCATTCCACGTGTATGAGTGTGTGTGTATGTGTGTGTATAAGTCACTTCAGTCGTGTCCGACTCTTTGCGACCCCCTGGACTGTAGTCCACCAGGCTCCTCTGTCCATGGGATTCTCCAAGCAAGAATACTGGAATGGGTTGCCATGCCCTCCTCCAAGGGATCTTCCCAACCCAGGGATCGAACCCATGGCCCCTGCACTGCAGTGGGAATCTTTGCCACTGAGCCATCAGGGAGCAGAGCTTAATTTATAAATATTAGTATAAAATGCTATCTAAGAGGTCATTCCCTTCTTACTGATAAACCAGCTGAAACACTTTAGCAGCCCCACAAAACCAGTTGCTTTGTTCTTGGCAGTGATTGAAGTATGAATGATTGATTTTATTTTTGCCCATTAGAGTAATAAACCCTCATTGTGGAAAAACTGGATCAGAAAAGTATAAGGGGGAAATTTAAAATATTCAGTCTTTTCACCAGATATTTCCTCGGATGCCATTTTGCTGTGTTTTCATGAATTTTTTCATCTATGTGAATATGAAACAGTTACAGTCATATATTGGGTCTTGTTTTCTTTTTCCAAAAAATATTATATCATCAACATCTGCCAATATTCTTGCACTTTTAATGAAAACACCTGTGAAATATTTTAAGTTTATATATTCGCAGCTTTTGGACGTGTGACAAATTACCACAAACTCAGCAACTTAAGGCAATACCCATTGATTAGCTGACAGTACTGTAGATCAGAAGTTGGTGTCTCTGTGGAGGTCTCAGAAGGTCAAAATCAAAATGACAGCTGGGCCAAGTTCTCCTCTGGAGGCTTTGGGAAGAATCACTTCCAAGCTGACTTCATTCTTGTCAGCAGGATTCAGTTCCTCAAGATGGTAGGGCTGAGGTCCTCACGTCCTTGCTGCTTGTTAGCTGGGGACTGCTCTTAGCAGCTGGAGGCCACCTGTCTTCCTTTGACACGGGACTCCCTTGATCTGCAAGCCAGCAGTGGTCCATTGACTCCTTATTATATCTTGAATCTCTGGCTTCTTCTCTGATCAGCTGAAGAAAATGCTTTGCTTTAAAAGGACTCACCTGATTGGGTCAGGCCAACAGGAATACTCTCCTTGTTTCCAGGACGACAATGTCCTATAACATGACCTAACCAGGGGGGGATCAAGTTCATCGTATTGATTATCACCACTATTATGCAGGCAGTGTATCTCTACTTACCACAATATTGTAATTTATTTAACTAGTTTCCTTCGTTTAAAAAACTGAGTCCCATGGCTACAATTCCATAGTTAAGTCTGCCAAAGCACCACTTCCTTGATAAATGAGGTATATTTCCTCTTTGGAACTTCGTTTGGGAATCCTGCTTTTGGTGAGAATGGAGCTATTGTGGTCTTTTGCTGGATTGTTGAATAGTAGGTGTATTCCTTTTCTGGGGTTGTTGTGACAAAGTATGAACTGAGCGGCTTAAAACAAGAGAAGTTTATGTTTCACAGTTCTGGAGGCTAGAAGCCTGGAGTCAATGGGTCAGGAGAGCTGTGGTCCCTGTGAAACGTACAGAATTCCTTCTTGCCTCTTCTTGGCCCCTGGTAGCTAGCTGACAATCTTTGGTTTCCTTGCTTTGTAGCCACATAACTCCACTGTCTGCCTTTCTCATCAATGCCATTTTTCCTGTGTGTCTGTCTCGACGTAGACATCATTTTATAAGGACTCCAGTCACATCAGATTAGGGACCCAGCCTATCTTACTTTAACTTAATAAGTCACATCTGTTTAGTATACCTGTTTTGGGTGTGTGGGGGCTTCCCTTTTAGCTCAATCAGTAAAGAATCTGCCTGCAAGGCAGGAGACCTGGGTTTGAATCCTGGGTTGGCAAGATACCTTGGAGAAGGAAATGGCAACCTGCTCCAATATTATTGCCTGGAGAATCCCATGGACAGAAGAGCCTGGCAGGTACAGTCCATGGGGTCAGAAGAGGTGGACACGACTTAGTGACTAAACCACCACCATATCTTTTTTATGGTATATAGTTCAACATTTAATGATTAGTATGGCTCAGTTGGAAAAGAATCTGCCTGCAATGCAAGAGACCTGAGTTTGAGCCCTTGGTCAGGAAGATCCCCTGGAAAAGGGAATAGCTACCCACTCCAGTATTCTTGCCTGGTGAATTCCATGGACAGAAGAGCCTGGTGGACTTCAGCCCATGAGGTCACAAAGTCGGACCCAACTCGGTGACTAACACTTCTACTTTTTTCTTCCACTTTCTTAGAATGCCCAGGTGGCGCAGTGGTAAAAAATCTGCCTGCCAATGTAGGAGATACAAGAGATGCGGGTTTGATCCCTGGGTTGAGAAGATCCCCTAGAGTGGGAACTGCCAACCCACTCCAGTATTCTTGCCTAGAAAATCCCATGGAAAGAGGACCCTGACAGGCTACAGTCCATGGGGTTGCAAAGAGTAGGACACAACTGAGTGACTGAGCATGCACATTCCTAGAATATTAGATGACGATCTCAGTGGAAGCTAAATGGACACGTAGAGTGGTAGGCCTCGAGCCAGAAGCAGATCACACAGATGTAGTTATTTCAGCAGAGATTGGAAAGCTGGCTGTGCTGTGGGGCAGCTTGCTAACAGGTGGGACTAGGCCAGATTTGACTCCTAATTCCTGCAGATTGGAATATAGTCATATCAGTATCCTGAGGTTAATTAAGATCATGCCTGAAATTTCCTGGTGTGAAATTCTTTGCCCAAGCTTTAGCTAGTGGCCTTGAGGTTCAGTGAGCTGGCTAGGGTAGGCAAAGGGCAGATACAGCTAAATCTTCTCTGACAAGTGGTCCTGGAAGCAGTGACTGTGTATAATGTTAGAAAATGTGTTTCCTCCTCTCTTTTGCTTTTGTTGTTGACTTAAGGTAGCACAGATCTTTTTAGTTTGGAAAGTGATTTCAGAGTTTATCCTTTGTAATTTTCACATCCACTCTGTGAAGCTGAAATGACTATTTCCTTTTAGGTATAGGGAAGTTACAGGTCTTCCCTGGGGGCTCAGTCAGTAAAGAGTCTACCTGCAATGTGGGAGACCCAGGTTCAGTCCCTGGGTCAGAAGATCCCCTGGAGAAGGAAATGGCAACCCACTCCAGTATTCTTGCCTGGAGAATTTCATGGACAGAGGGGCCTGGAGGTCTACAGTCTATGGGGTCACAAAGAGTTGGATATGACTGAGTGACTAACATTTTCACTTTCATAGGAAAGTTAAGAAGTCCCACTTTCTAAAGAACATTTTAGACTCAACACTGTGTAAACGTTGGAAACTCAGGTCAATTTTCCTTGGCTTCATTCATTCATTTACTATTTTTTTTCATATAATTTCTTTTTTTCCAGCTTTATTGACATATAACATTCTCTAAGTTTAAGGTGTACACACATGTATATATTGTGCAAATGATTACTACAGAAAGATTGGTTAATGCCTCCATCAACTGACATAATTACTTTTTGCCTTTGTCTGGTGAGAAGATTTAAAATTACCCTCAGCATCTTTCACGTATCCAATAGAGTATTGTTAACTATAGTCACCATGCTATACATTAGGACTTACCATATAACTAAAGTTTGTACCTTTGACCAACATCTCTTCATTTCCCCTACTCCCGGGCCCCTAGCAACCACATTTCTACACTCTTTCTATGAGTTTAGCTTTTTGAGATTTCACATATAAGTGAGATCATACAGTATTTTTCTTCCTTTGTTCAGTTTCTTATTTCATTTAGCATAAGGCTCTGAAGTTTCATCTATGTTGTTGCAAATGGAAAGGTTTCAAAGATTTCCTTTTTTAATGGCTAAATGCTGTGCACATATTTACATTTATATCTATTTATCTAATGTATGTGGGCTTTCCAAGTGGCTGAGTGGTAAAGAATCCACCCACTAATGCAGGAGACACAGGAGACATGGATTCGATCCCTGGGTCAGGAAGATGCCCTGGGGTAGGAGATGGCAATCCAGTATTCTTGCCTGAAGAATCCCATGAACAGAGGAGCCTGGTGGACATGGGGTCACAAAGAGTTGGACACTACTAAGTGACTGAGCCTGCGTGATCTAACATTGTTGTTGTTCAGTTGCTAAGTTGGGTCTGATTCTTTGCGACCCCATGGGCTGCAGCATGCCAGGCCTCCCTCTCCTTCACTATCTCTTGGAGTTTGCTCAAATTCATGTCCATTGGATGAGTGATATTATCTAACCATCTCATCCTCTGCCACCCTCTTTTCCTTTTGCTTTCAATCTTTCCCAGCATCAGGACCTTTTCTAATGAGGGGGCTCTTCGCATCAGGTAGCGAAGTATTGGAGCTTAGGCTTCAGCATCAGTCCTTCCAGGGAATATTCAGGGTTGATTTTCTTTTAGGATTGACTGGTTTGATCTCCAACTGGGCAGCACTTCCTTTCTCCAGGGGATTTTCCAGACCCAGGGATTGAACCTGGGTCTCCTGCATTGCAGGTATATTCTTTACTGTCTGAGCCATCAGGGAAGCCTTATGATCTATCATATGTACATGTAAAATAACATTTTCTTTATCCATTCATCCATTGATAATCACTTTGGTTTTTTCCATGTTTGACTATTGTGAATAATGCTGCAGTGAACATGAAAGTATGCAGATATCTCTTGCAGATAATAAATTCATTTCCTTCAGATACATAGACAGAAATGGGATTGATAGATCATATGGCAGCTCTATTTTTAATTTTGCAAGGAAACCCCATATTGTTTTCCACAGTGATTGTACCAATTTACATCTCCACTGCGGCTGCTAAGTCGCTTCAGTCGTGTCTGACTCTGTGCGACCCCACAGACGGCAGCCCACCAGGCTCCCCTGTCCCTGGGATACTCCAGGCAAGAACACTGGAGTGGGTTGCCATTTCCTCCTCCACTGCATGAAAGTGAAAAGTGAAAGTGAAGTCATTCAGTCATGTCTGACTCTCAGAGACCCCATGGACTGCAGCCTACCAGGCTCCTCCGTCCATGGGATTTTCCAGGCAAAAGTACTGGAGTGGGGTGCCATTGCCTTCTCCGTTACATCTCCACTAACAGAGCAGAATGTTCCCTTTTCTCCACATCCTAATTAACACTTGTTATCTCTTGTCTTTGATAATAGCTGTTCTAACAGATATAAGGTGATATCTAATTGTGGTTTGATTTGCCTCTCCCTGATGAGTAGTGATGTAGAGCACCTTTTCATGAACCTATTGGCCATTTGTACCTCTTCTTTGGAAAAATGTTTATTTAGGCATTCTGCCCATGTTTTTAACCAGAGTATTTGTTTTTTCTGCTATTGAGTTGTACGAGTTGCTGCTGCTGCTAAGTCACTTCAGTCGTGTCCGTCTCTGTGCGACCCCGTAGACGGCAGCCCACAAGGCTCCCTCATCCCTGGGATTCTCCAGGCAAGAACACCGGAGTAGGCTGCCATTTCCTTCTCCAGTGCATGAAAGTGAAAAGTCAAAGTGAAGTTGCTCAGTCATGTTGTACGAGTTACTCTCCTTCATCTCTGCTATTTTTTTGTTTTTGATGTCACAATTTATGTCTTTTTATATTGTGTATCTATTAACCAATTATTTTAGCTATTGTCCCACTCTCTCCTAAGCTGCAAGATTTTGATGAGAATTCCTCTGATTAGCCTTGTAGAGGCTTCCCGTGTATGTAAGGATTTTTTTTTCTCTTGCTTCTTTTAAAATTCACTGTCTTTGATTTTAGACAGTTTAATTACAATGCATCTTAGAGAAGGGTTGAACTTAATTTTAATTTGGAGACGTATGAACTTCATGAACTTGGATGTCCACATTTCTCCCCAATGTTGGGACGTTTCAGCCGTTATTTCTTTAAATAAGCTTTTGCTCCATTCTCCCTCTCTTCTACTTCTGGGACTCCTATAATACAGGATTTTTTTTTTTTAATAGTTTATGTAGGCTTTCTTCAAACTTTTCATTCTGTTTTCCTTATTCTCCTCTTACTGGGTAGTGTAAAAAGATCTGCTTTCTACCTCACAGATTCTTTGTTTTACTCCATCCAGTATGGTATTAATACATATGATATTGATGTTCTCTATTACATTTTTCATTCCATTCCATATTCTTCAGTTCCAGAATTTCTGTTTTGTTGTTAATGATTTCTGTCTCCTTGCTAAACTCATTTTGCTAATTTTTTCCCTGCTTTCTTGAATTGTCTTTCTGTGTTTTCTTATAGTCACTGAGCTTCCTTGAAATGTTTGTTTAATATATATATATTTTTTGTTGGCAGCTCTTAGATTCCTTTGAGATAGGTTACTGGAAATTTATTGTGTTTCTTTGGTGGTGTCATGTTTTTTTGATTTTACATTTTCCTTGAAGTTTTATATTGCTATATTTGAAGAAGCAGTCACCTCTTCCAGTTTTTACTAACAGAATTTCAGAGAGAAATACCTTCTGTTTCTCCAAATATCATCCATGTTAGGAATTCTGGGCCTTTCTCAGTTCTTTCCTACTGATACTCCTGCTCCGTAGTTTTGTTCCCTCTTGAGAGCTTGTTTGGAGGTTCTAGCAGGGGAGCTCGTATACCCTTGACGGAAGGTTGGTCCTCCTCTATCCGGGATGGTCATCCTCTTTGACTGAGCACTCAGCTTTGGGAGGGACACATATGGAGCGGTGACAGAGGAAGGGGACACCTGCCTAGCCTGCCATATCAGCCGAATCAACTCTGGCGATCAGTGGGGTGAGAGATGTCTCAATCAGATTGCCCTCACATCCTCTTGTTCCCCCCTGGAGGGGGAATTCTTGATTACACATCTTCTCTCAAGCCTGCAAAGCCCCACTCGGTGTTCTCAGCCTCCACTTTGCTTTCCCCAGGCCTGTACTGATTGCTCATATTTGTGTACTTTCTCGCAGTTCTGCAGATCTGGGCTGGCTTCCTGCATGTGCTTACTAGCTGTCTGCCAGGGCTTCCTCTTGCTGCCATCGGGGGCATGCTCAGATCGCTGAACACAGGGTGAGCCAAGGTTGTGGAGCGCTGGGGATGTCTATACCAGTTGCGAGGATCCGTGGGTGAGACATCCCCAGTGGCCCTTGGGTGGGCTCCTGATGGCGTGGACTGCTCAGTTAGTTAGTCGGGCCCATGTCCATTAGAGGCTCTTCAGGACCCCTGACTTCTGTTCTCCAAGCTACTTCCCACTCCCCAATCATGTAGCACACCTCAGTATTCTGGGTGGAGTAGGGAAGAACTGGATCTCTTTGTCAGTGTCCCACAAAGCTGGGGAACTGGGTGCTCACTCCCATCCTCACATCCCACCTCATGAGAGAAACCACAGGCTAAGGAGGTATCTCTTGGCACTGATCTGTGCTACCCTGCGGAGGGATGATGTGGATAAAATGAAACTGATCCTCTTACTCTAAGATGCATCCAATTTTGGAATTTTTTTCCCTCCAGCCATGAACTGGAACTTTTGTCTCCATGTCATGGGCTTCTACAAGGCACTCTTATCCATAAGTGGTTACCTAAATCAGTATTCTTTGGGAGGAAGATGGTAGAGAAATCTTATTCTGTTGTGCTGATGCTATCACTGTTCTTAATGTTTATTTCTTGAGCTTTTATACACCAGGTTTTATTCTAGGCCTTGGAGTTAGAGCAAGATGAGATAAAATGCTTGAGGAGTTTGTCTTCTAGAATTGCTTCCGTTTCTTTTTTTTTTATAAAGTGGGGGTTCAGATGTATATACCTAATTAAGTCGAGATGAAAGTCATTCATGTAATGAACTTATCCCAGCACCAGGCAGATCATAATTTTCAGTAAATGTCAACTATTTATATAGAGATCACACACATTGGGAGGTCGGTAGAAGTTGACTCTTGGAATTGCAATGCCTTAGCATGGGAGAGCACACTGAATGATCTGGGGGAAGGTGGAAATTTGGAGCCTTAAAAGCATAACTTTTCTAGGTCTAGGATCGAAACATGAAGCTGGAATACAGTGTTGTCATGAGGGCAGTGGGAGGGCCTCCCAAAGAGGAAGGTTTGGAGGGGACACACCAACTTCATCTACTTGTTCAATATATGCTGCCCAGCTGCCTAGAGCTATGGCCAGAGGTGAAGGATTCCACACTGCAAAGGAGGAATCAGTGAGACCCAAAAGCCATGAGACGCAAGTCACATTGTGTGGAGCACACTGCTGGCTTTTACCTCTTGTTTTGCCTAAATGGCCCACTGTGTTAGATGCCTGTCTTAAGTTCCTACACCTCAATATGTGGTATTAACTTCAATAGAAAACGTGCAACCCGCCCAAAGCTAACATAGTTTAAGAAATGTAATATTTTATATGCATCACATTTTAGAAAGCTGTTTTTTGTTGAGGAATGGGGTAACCACTACCGGACATTTTACTTTGCCTTGGGGATACAATTCGGAGAGTTGGAGTTTATACTATAATTTAGCTAATCTGCCCAGATTCAGCATCTGTATTCCTTTAAGTGGCATTTAATATTACAACAGGAAATCTTTACTGGTTTTCTATCATAAAGAAACATTACTAGACTATACTGTATTATGTGCTCAAATTGGCTTGCCTTCTCTAGTGAACTGTAGAAGAAGTAGAAACAGACAGTGAGTGGAGAGGGATGCTTGTGTGATCAACCTTGTGTCCCACAAGGGTTAGAGGTCTGTGGCATAAATGCCATGCCCACAGAGCAGGTGTTGGGCCCACTGAGCAGGGCTCAGGTCTTTCCAGAGCTCCCTGAGAGGGGGAAAAATAAGATCTGTCTCTCAGGTTGTTTGTGATGTTTATATGAGGTGATATGTACAATAACCTCAGACACAATGGTCATTCAACAAAAGCAATGTACTCTCCCTTTTATTTTAATCCCCTGCTGCATGAATTCAGTTTTCTTCAGTATTTTTCAAAAGCAGTTATAAACTAAGCCACTTTCCTTTCTTATTCCTAGCTAGAGGATCTGGCACAAAGAAAGGATCAAAGTGGGCATCTGAGTTGTTTGTGGTGTTTGGTATAAAGGGGTTTTCTGTCCAAGCCCTTTGTAGGCAGTGGTGGGAGCGGAGGTGTGGGCTTGGAGATTCAATCCTGTGTCCCAGCTCTTGAGCAGCACACTCAGACGGGTTAGACTTAGCTGTTAGGTTCTTTCCAGGTAGAGCTGGTGGGAGAGTTATTCCCATCTCTATATATGAGCTATTTTATCCACATGCCCTGCCTTTAAATCTGCCTTTCATGTACTCAATCATATTCTACACATCTGGAACAGTATTAGAGTTTGGAATTTCAGGGAAGAATTAGACATCTCCTACCTTTAGGAAGTCAGTGATTAAGTAGCAGAGAAAGCACTATACAGACAGACAGACAGACAGACACACAGACAGGCATACACTCATGCATACATATACATATGTGCCTGTGTGTGTATTTGTGTGTATTTTTTAGAAGTAGTGTTCTAAAGTAAGAGGAAACAGTGTGAGAGATCCAAAGTTGTGAGTGTGGGGACCATGTTTTATATGTCACAATTAGGCTCCATGGTCTGAGAAGAATATAGATCCAATGAAAGTCAAAGGAATAATGCTTAAAGTGGACGTAGTCCCAGAGTAAAGCTGCCTCCCTAGAGGCACTTCTTTCTTTTCTTTTTTGAACCAATTTTATTTATTAATTTTGGTTGCACTGGGTCGTCGTTGCTGCACGGAGTCTTTCTCTAGTTTCAGAGAGCTGGGGATACTCTTGTTGCAATGCAGTCTTCTCATTGTGGTGGCTGCTCTTGTGGAGTGCAGGCTCGTGGGTTTCAGTAGTTGTGGCTCAAGAGCTCAGTAGGCCTGACACACAGGCTTAGTTTACTCTGGGCAGGTGGAATATTCCTGGACCAGGGATTGAACCCGTGTCCCCTGCATTGGCAGGCAGATTCTTATTCACTGTGCCAACCAGGGAAGTCCTAAAAGGTAGTTCTTATCCTAAATAAGTTTGCAGTCTAGTTAGAGAGACAGTCATGTGCACACTCCTGGATAAAAGGGAGCATATCTCAGTGAGATGTGTCATAGAGGCAAGAGGAGGACCCAGAGGGATCCACAGCTGCTCAGAGCGATGGGAGACGAGGAAGGAGAGGGAGAGAGTTTAGTATCAGTGAGGGTTGAAGGACTCTGGGAGAAGAGAGAGTGCCGGCTCTGGGTGGAAGCTATAGAAAGGCCTGGCTCCAATCTTGTCTAAGCAGGGAGATCAAAGAGCCTTCACTGGATTGAAGACAACAAGGCTCACATCCTTGGGGAGCCAGGTGCTTCTGTGGCCAAGGACTTTGTAGCTTGTCTGGCTGGCTCGCAGAAACATGGTTGAGAACAGACATGCGGGACTGATTAGAAAACTTCTATGCTTGAGAAAAAAATGTAGACATCAGAGACATGAAAATGAAAACATGCAAGCATTTGTAAATGGAATGTGCCTCTCGTTGTGGTTTGTGTGCCCGAAGACCTTGTGAGCAACCTGTAGATACGGCTGGGGAAAACATGTCTCAGAGCCCCCTTCCCTCCCCCTTGCACACTGATGGCTCTCCTTGGACAGCACCTAACTTTCTCTCATGATTTCTTTCCCGAGGTAGGGCCTTCCTCTCACTGATTGTTATCAGGAAGTGAACTGGTAGCCCACTAAACTCGGCTTCATCAGACTCTCAGGAAGAAATCATGTGTGTGTGTGTGTGTGTGTGTGTGTGTGTGTGTGTGTGTGAAGTTCAGTTCAGTCACTCAGTCATGTCCAACTCTTTGTGATCCCATGGACTGTAGCACGCCAGGCCTCCCTGTCCATCACCAGCTCCCAGAGTTTACTCAAACTAATGTCCATTGAGTTGGTGATGCCATCCAACCATCTCATCCTCTGTTGTCCCCTTCTTCTCCGGACTTCAATCTTTCCCAGCATCAGGGTCTCTTTCAAGGAGTCGGTTCTTCCTATCAGGTGGCCAAAGTATTGGAGCTTCAACTTCAGCATCAGTCCTTGCAGTGAATATTCAGGACTGATTTTTTTTAGGATTGACTGGTTGGATCTCCTTGCAGTCCAAAGGACTCTCAAGAGTCTTCTCCAACACCACAGTTCAAAAGCATCTCTTTTGGCACTGTGTGTGTGAAGAGGCTATAGCAAAGGGATCAAGGACCCGCTCTGGAGGCTTGTTGTTGACACTTGAAAAGTTACTGATGCTTTCTGAACCTTAGATTCTTCATCAGTAAGTGGAAATAATAAGACTTATAACCAAGTTCTTGAAAGGACTAAATATAGTAACTAAATAGATTCGTATGATGCTTGGCACATATTAGGTATTTGAGAAATCTCACCTGTTGTTATTGCTATTTGGGGGATACAAGTTGATATAATATGGGTACATTCTGGGTAGAGTTAGAGCAAACGTAGAATCTTTTTGTTGTGGTGGGGGGAGTGAGGGGAAGGGACAGGAGCATACACATTGCTGTCCATAGTGCTGAATCATCTTTGCACAGGGCATGGCTGTGACTCTGAATACCAGGCCACTGCAGATGTTGCTCAGTCTCTCCCAGGAATTCTGAGCCAGGGATGCTGAATGAAGAGACACAGACAGTAGAAAAGCAAACTAGCTGTGGCTTTTGGATAAGCCACTGAAAAAATTTTTATGGAGAGCAAAAGAGACATTTTAATCCCCTTTTTACATATTTACACTACCAAACACACACATACACACCCTAACCTGATACACTTGAAACGCTGATAAAAGTAACGCATGAGTGCTGTGATGGAAGGGGTGTAGGTATGAGCATGAATGCTGAGTCTGAGTAGTTAGCAGAACCCAAGAAGGGTGGAGATTAAGTGAGGCATCATTATTACTGGGTTAAAACAAAATTAAACATCTAAACATTTTGGGTCAATAAAATATTTGTAATTTTCACAATGTCACAGAACAAGTAAAACTGATATTTTATAATGTACCTTGTTGGTTTCACGTAATATTGAAAGTTTAAGCACACTTCTGAGTGTATTAAGTTGTTTTTGGAGAGTAGGGAATTTTGAAGGGCAGGTGTCTCCTCTATATTTTTCTTTTTGGGGAGTATTCTGGTGATGATTTTGGGTGTATTGTTTTCTCTGAGGCCTCTTTGTCCACTTCCTTCCTCTTCTCACAGCTTGGCTAACCTACCTCCTAACACCTACCTGCTAGTCAATTTATCCTTGTAGTCATCCATCTACCCCAAGTATTCAAACATGCAATTATTGAGCATCTACTGAATATTCTGCACCAAGAAAGTAGCTCAACTAATCTGACTGTTGTCGTGACAGACTGACCTTGATCCAGCCCCTCCAGAATCCACTGGTGCTGTACTTATTCTTCCATTCAACAAATTCACTAAACTCTTATTGTTAGTCAGGTACTGTTTTAGGGAGTGGGGACACAACAATAAATTCTGCGATCCAGGAGTTGGGTTACTGAAATAGGCTTCTGACCAGTTCCATTTTTGCCATCGACCTCCTGCGGTTCATTGTCAGTACAGCCAGAGATCCTTTTACACTTAAGTCCTGTCATCGTTTCTCTGCTCAGAGTCTCCCAACAGCTTCTCATCTCATTTAGCTGGAGCTGGGGTGGGCAGCACAGTGATGGAGGTGATGAGAAGAGCTTGTATTCTCTCTATGTATTTTGAAGGCATAGCCTATAGGACTCACTGACAGATCAGAACTTGCACCCCTGTACTGGAAGGTGAAATCCCAACCACTGGACCACCAGGGAAGTCCCTAAAGATGCCTTTTTAAATGGGTGCTGCCCGGCCACTAGTAGACAAAGCATGGCATCTTCAGGGGCCTTGCGTGATTGTGAAAGCGGCCTGTCTTTCTTGCTGTGGTCCATCTCCTCTTTGCCTGTCTGATGCCTGGGCCTCTCCTCATCCCTTACAGAGTGAAGAATTTGCTTCACTCGGAAGGAAGCAGAGTGCAAAGTGAGGTCACTGCTGCCTGCTAACTCTTAAGACCTTAACTTTCAGAAACATTTCAGAAATGTTTCCTAAACATTTACAAGAAACAAGAGGTATTTTGATAGCCTTATAAACTTTATTTAGTTTTAACAAATACTGAAGTTACTGGTTTACTATACCAATAGGAATTAAATGTTGTGCTATAAAGTTAAAGGCCAAAATAGTTCAGATAACTACAGCTCTAATTAAGTTTCAGTGCATGGTGGGGAAAGCAATATGGCACAATCTATGGTCTATTTTTTAAAAAACAGTGTAGCTACTCAAGTTCCATTTATTTAAAAGAGCCTTTTATGAAAAACTTAGAAAACGTTAGATTCATTAACAGCAATTGTAGGCTTTTGCACCCATTCATGGGTGGCAGATGGATCCATTGAAACAGCTGGCTGAACAGATATGAATTGACCATGACCTCCAGAAGTTAGGAGTCTGTTTGAAACCTGTTAGTGCAACAGTGTTTTGTACAGTAGCCTTAATATTTTTCTTCTTTGGTAGAATTAAGTACTCATTTTTTCCTTTTTCTTGTTACTATACCTTCTTCTTAGTTTATTTACACACATATACAATTGCACAATTCACATTGCATTCCCAAAGTATAATTTTCTCTACTCATACTTCAATGCATGTTTTTGTTTCCATGTTTTTATCCTGCAACAACAGTAATAATATTTTTTATTGTAATATTGTATATTAGGACACATAAATATGTTATATATTATTGTTATTAATGGAAATGCATTTGTAGATATTGTGCATTTTCCCCCAGCTTTACTGAGGTATAACTAGCAAAAAAAAAGTGTATATATTTAAAGTGTACAATGTGGTGATTTGATATATATATACATTGTGAAATGATTATCACATTCCAGCTAATGAACATATCCATCACTTAGTTATCTTTTTTTTTGTTTATTTTGCTGTAAGAACATCTAAAGTCTACTCTCTTAGCATATTTCAAATATGAAATAACTATAGTCATGCTGTACATTAGGTCTCCAAGATTATTCATCTTATATCTGAACATCTGCACACTTTGCACATCTCTACATTTCAGTTCAGTTCAGTTCAGTCACTCAGTTGTGTCCGACTTTTTGTGACCCCATGAACTGCAGCACTCCAGGCCTCCCTGTCCATCACCAACTCCTGGAGTTCACTCAAACTCATGTCCATCGAGTCGGTGATGCCATCCAGCCATCTCATCCTCTGTCATCCCCTTCTCCTCCTGCCCTAATCTCTCACAGCATCAGGGTCTTTTCCAATGAGTCAACTCTTTGCATGAGGTGGCCAAAGTAGTGGAGTTTCAGCTTCAGCATCAGTCCTTCCAAACAACACCCAGGATTTATCTCCTTTAAGATGGACTGGTTGGATCTTCTTGCAGTCCAAGGGACTCTCAAGAGTCTTCTCCAACACCACAGTTCAAAAGCATCAATTCTTCAGCACTCAGCTTTCTTCATAATCCAACTCTCACATCCATGCATGACCACTGAAAAAACCATAGCCTTGACTAGGCGGACCTTGGTTGGAAAAGTAATGTCTCTGCTTTTGAATATGCTATCTAGGTTGGGCATAACTTTCCTTCCAAGGAGTAAGCGTCTTTTAATTTCATAGCTGCAATCACCATCTGCAGTGATTTTGCTGCTGCTGCTGCTGCTAAGTCGCTTCAGTTGTGTCCGACTCTGTGGGACCCCATAGACGGCAGCCCACCAGGCTTCCCATCCCTGGGATTCTCCAGGCAAGAACACTGGAGTGGGTTGCCATTTTCCTTCTCCAATGCATGAAAGTGGAAAGTGAAAGTGAAGTCGCTCAGTCGTGTCCGACTCTATTGACCCCATGGACTTCCTCCGTCCATGGGATTTTCTAGGCAAAAGTACTGGAGTGGGGTGCCATTGCCTTCTCTGCAGTGATTTTGGAGCCCCCCAAAATTAAGTCTGACACTGTTTCCCCATCTATTAGCCACGAGTGATGGGACCAGATGCCATGATCTTAGTTTTCTGAATGTTGAGCTTTAAGCCAACTTTTCCACTCTCCTCTTTCACTTTCATCAAGAGGCTTTTTAGTTCCTCTTCACTTTCTGCCATAAGGGTGGTGTTATCTGCATATCCCCATTTACTCACCACCCAACTTCTGGCAACTACCGTTTTACTCTCTGCTTCTGCGAGTTTGACATTTTTTGATCCCACATATAAGTGGGATCATACAGTGGTTTTTTTTTTTTTTTTTTCTCCTGCATCTAGTTTATTTCACTTAATATGGTGGTGGTTTAGTCACTAAGTTGCGTCTGACTCTTTGCGACCCCATGGACTGTAGCCCGCGAGGCTCCGCTGTCCATGGTATTTTCCAGGCAAGTATACTGGAGTAGGTTGCCACTTCCTTCTGCAGGGGATCTTCCCCACCCAGGGATCAAACCTAGGTCTCCTGCCATTGCAGTCAGATTCTTTACCAACTCAGCCACCAGGGCAGCCCATAATGTATTCCAGTTTCATCCATGTTGTTGCAAATAATGGGATTTCCTTCTTTTTATAGCTGAATAGCATTCCATTGTATGCCTATGTGTGTAGTGTATATTGTGTGTATGTATGTATGTTGTCACACCGCATTTCACACACAGCACATTCTTTATCCATTCACCTGTTTATGGACACTTAGACTGTTTCCATACTTTGGCTATTTGAATAATGAATACTATTGTGTATTAGCTCTCCTCCAAACAACGGCTTGGTAATTCACACCCCTTACTAACCCAAGAGGAACAAGCCAGAAGTTAAGTAAGAAATTTAAGGAGGGTTTTATTTCCTTTCACTCTGAAGTTTTTGAAGATTAAAACAATGAAAAACATCAAGAAAATAAATAAGCTCTATGTGATTCTGGTTCCCCATTATGTAATCCATAGTAGATTTTCAGGGGTTGTTAGATGTTTGCTATAAAATTATGAAATACATGTTGTTTTAGCACAATTATGTTCTACTCCTCCTTTTCTCCTTTTATTTTCCTTTCCCTTCTATTTCTACTCCCCTTTACCACCATCATCATCATTACTATTATTTAATTAATTTATTTTAGATATAGCTATCCCAGTTTTAAGAATTATTTAGTAGACTCCTGATTGCAAAAGGTCTTTAATGAAAGTCTCCCTAGAATTGTAAATGTCTTTGTTCTTTCAACACATTAGTGATAGATATCTTTTTTGGCCCTTAATACTGATTAAACGCTTTTTCCAGTGCATTTCAAAACTATCTGAAGCCACTTTAAATAAGACCTGTGTATGTGTGTGTTAGTCTCTCAGGCATGTGTGACTCTTTGTGACCCCATGGACTGTGGCCCACCAGGCCCCTCTGTCCATGTAATTCTCCAGGCAAGAATACTAGAGTGGGTAGTTATTCCCTTCTCCAGGGTCCTGATCCAGGGATTGAACCCAGGTCTCCTGCATTGCAAGCAGATTCTTCACCATCTGAGCCACCAGGGAGCCTATTAGGTATTTAACTTGGTTAAATCCTTTCCTCTTTCCGAGCATCTAATTCCTCATCTATAAAATGGGGATAATAATATCTACCTCATATATTTATGCTGATTCAGTTCAGTTCAGTCGAGTCCAACTCTTTGCGACCCCATGAATCGCAGCACGCCAGGCTTCCCTGTCCGTCACCAACTCCCGGAGTTCACTGAAACTCACGTCCATTGAGTCGGTGATGCCATCTAGTCATCTCATCCTCTGTCATTCCCTTTTCCTCCTGCCCCCAATCCCTCCCAGCATCAGTCTTTTCCAATGAGTCAACTCTTCGCATGAGGTAGCCAAAGTACTGGAGTTTCAGCTTTAGCATAATTCCTTCCAAAGAACATTATGCTGATTAAATGGGAGCAAATTTGATAGGAGAAAAGTTTGTAGTAAATTGTGAAGTTCCATTTAATATTAATATGCAAATTATAAGTAATAATAGTAATGTAATTGGAAAAATCAGGGACTGGAGTTGCATACTGGAGTTTTTTTTTTTTTTACTATGACACAGACTATTTTAAGTGATATGCTATAGTTAGATCATAATTCACACAACCATCTTCTGAATTGAGCAGTTAAACTATGCCATATTATTTGGGCATGTAAAGAACAGTATGTGCTTATGCACACATTATTTATCTCCGTTTCCGAATATTGGTTTGGCGTTTGGTTCCAGAAGGCCAGTCACTTTCTCTCAGGACTGCCCATGCTCTGGGTTCTGTCTAGTTAGTGCCGCTACTCAGCTCTTTGTAGCTCTCTTACGCTTGTGTTCTCTCTGGATCCTAGAAGGGCCTCCAGAAAGGCCTGGGCAAGAGTGGGGTTGAAAGAGGAGGGGCTTTGCTGTTGTTTGTTGGATGGCGAAGCTGGACTGAGGGTGTCCCTTTGCCTTGGGGGATCTTGGTGTCAGTGGAAAAAGTAGGCCCTGCTTGGCAACAGGGTGGGCACCCCAGGGAACAAGGAGAGGTGGGGCATGACAGGTCAGGCCCCTGGGGGGAACGTCCCTGCCTAGAAGGCTGTTGGGTCTCTAGAGCTCTCCCGGCTGGGCTTTATAGGATTACAATTGAATTCACAACTTAAGTCTCTGCCAGAGAGAGTAATTCTGTCTGCAGCAACCCCCACTGGCTACAAGGTTGTATCCAAAGTGAGGAGAGGAAGGATGGGGTGAGGGTGGCGGGGGGCAGCAATCGTCCAGGCTGTTAGCAGCTCTTTGAGTCAATGGCCTGTGAAATGTTAGAGAAGACCCGAAACCCTCCTCCCCGGGTGGATATCACCTTCTTCCTTTGGATTTTATGAAGAACCTGATCCTCTTTGCCTGGATGGAGCCAAATAAATGGGAGTCTCCGAGGAGGCTGATGGCTCAGCTGTAGAGGTCCCCCTGAGACGTCTGGTTTTGATGCTTTTCTGATGGAGACGATCCTGCTCAGAGAACGAGATCACTTATGCCAGTCTGAGAGAAAGGTCATGTTTTTAATTTAACTTAATTTCCTACACCAAAGAGAATTTTCAATAGGATATTCGACTTTTGCACCTTTAATGAGACCAGATGCTCTGGGGCCTGCAGCCTTGAAGAGAAAACAGGCTTTCTAGTTTACACTGCCACTCCGAGCCTTTTCTAAACTGGATGTGAAGTTCCCTTGAGTGCCCCTCTGCACTGGTGTTTCTTTCTTTCTCTCTCACTTTTTCCTCTTCCTTTTTCTCTTCCCACCCATCCTTCCTTCCTCGCTTCTGCTCCTTTGTAGACTTATCTTTGAACACTTGGCATGGGCTAAGCAGATGCCTAGAGCTTCCCAAACGTATATTCAGTTTCTATTTTACAGATGAAAAAGCCGAGACTCAGCAAGGTTAGGTGAGGAGTCTTGTATTGACTAGTGGCATGATAGGCTGAATAACACAGTCCTTACAAGCCTGGGTGCTGAAATTAGATCATCTGAGTTCAAGTCCAGGCTGCGATGTTTACTTGTAGTTACCTGGGAAACTTCCTTAACCTTTTAACTACCAGTTTATGCTTAAAGTTTAATTTTATTTTTAATGATGACAGTTAAATGTACAAAAGGGCATATGTATAGTTTATAGACTAATAAAACCAATGCCTGGATACCTTTCAACTAGATAAAGAAATAGAACATTGTGCATACTTTTCAGGTCTTACATGTGTTCCTCTTCTGTGCAACTTCCATCTTCATTTAACCCCTAGAGCTAACCATTTTTGTGGATTTTGGTTTTATGTTTATGTTTTTCTATCTGGAGAAGGCAATGGCACCCCACTCCAGTACTCTTGCCTGGAGAATCCCGTGGAGGGAGGAGCCTAGTAGGCTATAGTCCATGGGGTCACAAAGAGTTGGACACGACTGAGCGACTTCACTTATATTATGTATGTGTGTGTGCTTAGTCGATCAGTCATGTCCGACTCTTTGTGACCCCATGGATGGTGGCCCATCAGGCTCCTCTGTTAATGGGGACTCTTCAGGTTAGAATAATCGAGTGGGTATTCAGGCCCTCCTCCAAGGGATCTTCCCAACCCAGGTCTCCTGCATTGCAGACCAATTCTTTACCGTCTGAGCCATATATATGTATTATATAATAATACATATATATACACATACACCCTATCAATAAATAGTATATTGATTAGTATTACTTGTTTTTGTACTTTATTAAGCTGAAAATTCTATAATGTATTTTTCTTTGATATGCTTTTTATCCTTTTAGCTATATTTATGAGATTTCTGTCAGTTCAGTTCAGTTCAGTTGCTCAGTTGTGTTTGACTCTTTGTGACCCCATGAATTGCAGCATACCAGGCCTCCCAGTCCATCACCAACCCCCGGAGTTCACTCAAACTCATGTCCATCGAGTCAGTGATGCCATCCAGCCATCTCATCCTCTGTCATCCCCTTCTCCTCCTGCTCCCAATCCCTCACAGCATCAGCGTCTTTTCCAATGAGTCAACTCTTTGCATGAGGTGGTCAAAGTACTGGAGTTTCAGCTTCAGCATCAGTCCTTCCAAACAACACCCAGGATTTATCTCCTTTAAGATGGACTGGTTGGATCTTCTTGCAGTCCAAGGGACTCTCAAGAGTCTTCTCCAACACCACAGTTCAAAAGCATCAATTCTTCAGCACTCAGCTTTCTTCACAGTCCAACTCTCACATCCATACATGACCACTGGAAAAACCATAGCCTTGACTAGATGGACCTTTGTTGGCAAAGTAATGTCTCTGCTTTTCAATATGCTATGTAGGTTGGTCATAACTTTCCTTCCAAGGAGTAAGCATCTTTTAATTTCATGGCTGAAATCACCATCTGCAGTGATTTTGGAGCCCCCCACCAAATAAAGTCTGACACTGTTTCCCCTGTTTCCCCATCTATTTCCAATGAAGTGATGGGACCAGATGCCATAATCTTCATTTTCTGAATGTTGAGCTTTAAGCCAACTTTTTCACTCTCCTCTTTCACTTTCATCAAGAGACTTTTTAGTTCCTCTTCACTTTCTGCCATAAAGGTGGTGTCATCTGCATATCTGAGGTTATTGATATTTCTCCCTGCAATCTTGATTCCAGCTTGTGCTTCTTCCAGCCCAGTGTTTCTCATGATGTACTCTGCATATAAGTTAAATAAGCAGGGTGACAATATACAGCCTTGATGTACTCCTTTTCCTATTTGGAACCAGTCTGTTGTTCCATGTCCAGTTCTAACTGTTGCTTCCTGACCTGCATACAGGTTATGAGATTTAGCCATGTACTTATAGTCCATTTATTTTCAGTCCTAAGTGGAATGCTGTTTTATGACTTCATCTCTATTTAGTCATTCTCTTCTTAATGGATATTTGGGTTGTTGCAGTTTTTCAGTATGACAGACAATTCTGTTATGCACATTGCTAGATTTTTTTCCTGAGGCACATCTGCTGAAGTTTCTTTAGGGTGTAAACCTGGGAAAGAGATGGTCACAGTCACGTATGTTCAGTGTTATGCTCAACTGCTTTCTATATTTGTTGCAAAACCAGTTACTGACTCATAGAGTAAAGAGTTCCCATTTCTCCACTTCTTCACCAACACTTGATACTGTCACATTTTAAATCTTTGGCAATATAGTAAGTGCAAAATATATCTTATTGTTGTTTTAACTAATAACTTTCACTTCCAATGAAACTGGGTGGTGCCAGTGGTAAAGAACCCACCTGCCTATGCAGGTGATTTTAAGAGACATGGGTTTGATCCCTAGGTCAGGAAAATCCCCTGGAGGAGAGCATGGCAACCCACTCCAGTATTCTTGGCCTGGAAAATTCCACGGGCAGAGGAGCCTGTCAGGCTATAGTCCCTTGGGGTCACAAAGAATCAGACCTGACTGAAGTGGCTTAGCACACATACATTTATAATTATTTGCATTTTTCTCTTAGGTAAAATGCCTTTTTATGTTTGCTTGTCTATTTTTCTGTGTTTCTTTTTGCCCATTTCTCCCTTAGTCTGATCTTCCTCACTTATTTAATGGGAGGACTATTCTGGAACCTCTCTATTAGCCTTTAGAGCTCTCTGCTCTGATTCAAAGACTGATATTTTGTTTCTGCTAACTCTGTTTTCATATGTTGCATTTCCTCTCTTTGAAACATGCTTGCTTGTATGTATTAGGGATTGATGTCAGCTTGTGGCCCTGTCTCCTAGGTCAAGGACAGCATAGAATAAATCTTCTGTATAATTGCCCAAGAGAATTTTCTTTAACTTATTATTTTTAAATTTCCATTGACAATTAAAAATGAGATCTGTTTTTTCATTGTTTATATTCCCTCAAATATAAGTTGGGCACATATTTATGACTGGCCAGAATCTAAAGTTTTCTATCAAAGACATAATGAGGATGGCTTTCTCTTCCCTTTTTCTTCTGTTCTTTTATGGTGGTGGAATTAAGAAAAAAAAAAATCTAGAAGATAATTCTTCCTGTCTCTGCAAAGTTAAATACATAATAATAGCTTGTTTTTAAGATATTTTATTATGAGTCTCTTCATTCACTCTGCCTCAGTTTCTAACTCATGTTTTCCTTCAGATCAATGGTTTCAAAGGCAACAAAAAATTAAAACAGAAAGAAATTCTCCCAAACTGGTGAACCAACTAACCAAGAGAAACTTCAACCCAAACTACCACCAAAGAACCCCAACAAGCATTATCAAATCTAAAAGTATCCTTTGATTCAGATCAGGAATTACACAGGAGCAACTAACATTTCTTGCACAATTGCCAGTGTCTGCTCCTACCTTCCGTTATGTTTTACCAAATTAGGCCTTCAACAGATTGGAGCACACTCGGCTGCACTGGGGAGGGCAATCTGCAATCGATCCAAATGTTAATCTCCTCCAGAAGCATCCAGAAATACCCTCATAGATATATCTAGAATAATGTTTAATCAAATATCTGGAAGCTCTGTAAAGTAATCGAGTAGACATATAGAATTAAACATTACAAAAGTGTTCCAACATTTAAAAGCAGGAAAACATGAAACTCCGAAGTTCATAGCATGGTAAGGAGGTAGTGATGGTTGTGCATATGTTGTGTAAATAGTGATCAAAGTCTCGTTGACCTATTTCCACAACAACTACACAGTGATAGATCACCCTTTAATAGTTGAGTGGTCTTTGTATGACATTGTCTATTAACAACATTTAAAAATTTTTAGAAAATATCCTCATGCAAAATCTCTGTGATTTTCCCCAGACTTTATATCAATTCTTCCCTTTGCTGGTTCTTTCTGCTACTTGAAAATTCTACCCTGCTTCTAATGTCGAATGCCATGACCCTTTGCTGCAGTGCACTGGTAAGTCTGTTCTTTTTGCCTGTCTCCTCTGGTCCCCTGAACAAATCAGGTTCGGTTGTTTTGGGTAATTTATTTGCCTAGGATTGGTTTTTTATTTTGTCCATATGCTGGACTGTTGCTTCTTAAGGTTTAGTATCACTTGGAAAACTTTCAATACACAGATTCTTAGGCCCTATTCCCAGATTACTGGGATACTGGTGGGGGGCGGGTGTTGCAGTGATGGTGGTGTTGGTGGGGTGTCAGAGAATTTACATTTCTAACAAGAAACCCAGGGATGCTATTGTTGCTAGTTTAAGGACCATAATTAGGGTTGTGCTATTCTAGATGGCACTTATAAAACCAATAGGATTGTTTACCTTTAGTGTGTATATATATATATATATAGTGCATGATTGCCATTTCATTGGTGTCTTTTGGTTTCCAAATAAATAATATTTCATTATTTGAATCATTTTTGATCATTGGTTACTTCTCACGAAGTTGTTGGCTCTTTGAAGACCAACCCTTACTCAGATTTTGATCCATTGTAAAGTTAGTTCATACCATGCTCAGCAAGTATATGTTGATTGAATTAAAAGGGAAGAAAGGATTGATCAGTTGATGGAAGTTCGCAGCACGCAAGGCTCCAGGCTCACCTCTCACACCCTTATGCCACATTTCATCCAGACCCTGGAAACTGTGATCTCTCTCACTTCCTGCAGCAACTCACTGGCAGCCTTGAGACCACCCTGCCTCAGGCTGAGAAGTGAGAAATTCTGAAAGCAATCGAACACTGTAAATTTTCACAGCAGTTCGGCTGGAAACTGTTGGGCACAGATGTTTCTGTAATTTTGATATGCTGGGAACATTCTCCCGGCTCCAAGCACACAGGGCCTCAGCTTCAGTCTTCCACCTGGGTGCCTCAGTGGGCAAGTCTCAGTGCACTGAGGCTGTAATAGGAACCAGGTGGCAGCATGTGTCTGTCTTAAAAGAGCTGAACAAAATTCATGGCCCAGTACCATTCATTCCTTCCCTCTGGTCCCAGCTCCTTCCTCAGGGAGCTGGCTCTGGTGATGGCAGACCTCTCTGCTCACTCCAAAGTGAAGTGGTTCTCAGCCCCTTGTCCAAGATGGTTATGGAGTCTCACATTTGCTGCTGGGTGGAACTCTGGAGGCCTCCAGGGAATGGTTCTCAGCCCCTTGTCCAAGATGGGAATGGAGTCTCATCTTTGCTGTTGGGTGGAGCCCTAGAGGACTCCAGCTGCTCTTTGATTGGCTGTAAGAAAAGAATCAGGAAAAGGGTTTGGTGGTGTGAAAGAATATGACTCTTCCATATGATCTCTGTGTGATCAGGATCACTACCATCATTTGAAAATCCATAGAAGGATTTTGAAACTTGTGACATATTCCTTCCAAACTGGATTTGCATTTAGAGTATAGTATTGGTAAAGTATCTGCCTGCAATGTGGGAGATGCAGGTTCAATCCCTGGCTTGGGACAATTCTGTGGAGAAGGAAATGCAACTCACTCCAGTATTCTTGCCTGAGAAATCCCATGGATGGAGGAGCCTGGTAGGCTATGGTTTGTGGAGTCGCTCGGACATGACTTAGTGATTAAACCACCACCACCACCATTCCTCTTTTTAGTTAGAAATAGCTCTCATTTGGGTTTTCCAGATGACACTAGTGGTAAAGAACCTGCCTGCCAATACAGGAGATGTAAGAAATGTGGCTTCAGTTCCTGGGTCAGGAAGATCCCCTGGAGGAAGGCATGGCAACCCACTCCAGTATTCTTGCCTGGAGAATCTCATGGACATAGGAACCTGGTGGGCTACAGTCCATAGCGTCTTAAAGAGTTGGGCACAACTGAAATGACTTTGCATGCACACACACAGCTCTCATTTGCTTCAGGGTTCCTCCTGCTTCTGGAAACACAAGTAAGGCTATGAATAGCACAGGAGAAACATCTGCTACTGCTTGAAATGTACCCAGCAAAACTGACAAAAGTTCAATGAACTGGAAGCATTCTTTATGAATGTTTCTGGTTGGGATAACTTTAACCTCTGCAATACTGTAACCAAAGGTGTAAACAAGACAGCAGGTGAAGGATGTAGAACTGGAGACCTGGGAAGAGGAAGCAGACACTTCTTGGGAGGACCTCATGCAGTAGTTAGCCTCCTGCCCTAGTGACTCAGGTTAAGTAAGTATCGTTGTGCTTACAACTGTCAGTGTTGCTGGGTAACAAATGTCCTTCCATTTCTTTTCACAAGACATCTTCTTAACACAGCTGTTGAAAGACTTGTTTTTATAAACTCTCATATAACCTTTATGTCTTAATTTATCACTAATGTGTAACATTAGCTGTACTACTGTTAAACAAAAAAGTTTACCCTAGACAGTACTCACAAATCTTCTAAGAACCAAGAGGAGTATTTTCGTCCAGTTTTAGTTTTTATGTAGAACGTGTTCCATATTAAAATAGAATTTGATTTTTCTTCTTAGCTCCCATTATTCACTATGTTATTTCTTTAAAAAAGTAACTCGAACAGCTTTTTAAATCTATAACCTCCATATAGCTGGAACAAAGAAACAAAAAGATCCCAAGAAGAAATATTTGCTGTAACTAGAGTTGAGTGAGGTAACTGGTAAGATGAAATTTAAAGAAGCTTCCATAAAAAAATAACAAAATAGACACACCATTAGAAGTAGTAAGAAAGTTCAATAAGTTTGCTGTCAGATCAACTTATGTATAATTAAAGTTATTTTTCATCAGCAATAATCAACTATCAACTAAAAACACAGTAAGAAAAGAAGGTAGCCTTCATATTACCAATAAAAAGTATAAGCCATCTAGGAGTGAACTTAGTCAAAAGTACACAGATTTCTATGGGAAAAGGTTAAACATTATTGGAGTACACAGAAGATGATTTATTTACATGGAGAAACATTCCTTGTTGCTGTATGGAGTGAGTTAATCTTGTCAAGTTACTTCCTACTCGAATCAATATACATATACAATACAATTTCATTAAAATTCCAGTAAGATATTTTGATGGACTTGATAAAAATAACCTAAAAATATCTGGAAGGATTAAGATCCATGAATACCTAAGGGAGTTTAAAAAAAAACACAAAGGGAATATTTTTCTTGCCAGGTATTAAGACATATTACAAAGAGTGTTATTTGTGTAAGTTGCATGCTCTGCAGGGTTAGTGTAGGCTGATGCAGACATTTTGGAGAACAATCTGCCAGTATTTGGCTAAATTAAGCGTACTCGTACTCTATAATTCAGCACAAAATTCACACAGGTCCATAGGTGACCTGAATGGGGATGGGCACTGTAATGCTGCTATGAAAGAAGGTGTTGGAGGCAACTCAGTGTCCACTCCTTGGGGAGTGGATTGTTAAATGTAGGGTTGCATTTTATGGGGTACTATGCTGTAAGTTGGGCTTCCCCAGTGGCTCAGGGGTGAAGAATCTGCTTGCAAGGCAGGAGATGCAGGTTTGATTCCTGGGTTGGGACGATCTCCTGGAGGAGGCATGGCAACCCACTCCAGTATTGAGCCTGGTGGGCTACAGACCATAGGATTGCAAAAAGCTAGACACGACTGAAGAGACTGAGCACAACACGGGATGCTATAAGTTAAAAGCAGTGGACTGTATATGATAGACCTTAAAATAATACATCATTAAAAATCAGTAAGTAGAATGACATTACACACAAAAAAGCTTATTTTTATAGGAACAGGTAAAAACAAGTTCTGACAAACCTAGACAGTGTATTAAAAAGCAAAAATATCACTTTACCGACAAAGGGCCATAGAGTCAAAGCTATGGTTTTTCCAGTCGTCAGGTATGAATGTGAGAGTTAGACCAAAAAGAAGGCTAAGGGCTGAAGAATTGATGCCTTTGAATTGTGGTGCTGGAGAAGACTCCCGAAAGTCCCTTGGACTGCAAGGAGGTCAAATCAGTCAATCCTGAAGGAAGTCAACTGTGAATTTTCATTGGAATGACTGATGCTAAAGCTGAAGTTCCAATATTTTGGCCACCTGATTGAAGAGCCAACACAGGAACAGACCCTGATGCTGGGAGAGATTGAAGGCAAAAGGAAAGTAGGGCGGCAGAGGATGAGATGGCTAGATAACATCACCGACTCAGTGGGCATGAATCTGAACAAACTCTTGGAGACAGTGAAGTACAGGGAAGCCTGGCGTGCTGCAGTCCATGGGGTTGCAAAGAGTCAGACATGACTGAGCAAGTGAACAACAAAAACACATGAGAATGGTTAGGACTAGAGTTAATGTTAGAAAGATGAGTCAGAAACAGGCATTAAAGGGAAAATATGATAAAAGGAAAAGTGTACAGAATAATGATGATAATGTACCCTAACTGAGAGGCATGATTAATTTAAAAGTTTCAATTAAAAAAAATGAACAAGGAAAAATTTTTAAAAATCCATTTAAAATTGCAGACTTCTCTGTTTTTCTATCTTTCTAGAGGATCTCAAGAAAATATTTTGGAGCAGAACTTATTCTTTACAGAAAAGGCAGCACAATAAAAAATAACATTTGAGTGAAGACTTCATGTAAGGCTGATCTCTGTGTCTTCACCAAGTCTGTCTCTTCTAGAACTAGTGGATAAATCTTGGAGCCCCTCCCCTTATCCAGTCCCTTCTGTCCAGGGGGCAATAGCCGAGCATATAAGGGGACAGCAAAGACGTTGGGAGGTCAAGGTGGGGACATCTTTGGCCCAATCCAACTCCTGAGTACCTTATGTGGGCTTTTATTTCTCTGAAAGAACACTACTGTTAGCATAAGGATCTGGACTAGAAAGGGTGTTATCACTGCTGTGTGCTCAAGCATATCTATTTCTGACAGAAATCAATGCGGTAAGGACCCACTGGGGCTTTAGTCATGGACTAATCTGATTCACTACTTCTCACTTTACTTGGAGTTTGAAAATTGGAACAGCCCCTTTGTTTTGAATAAACATTGGACTCATAGGCAATTCTAGGCCAAGGAAATCCCAAGAAAGAGAAACTGGATATCCTGTTAATTTGGACTTAAATTTAAATGGTTAAATTGAATGTTAGGAAGAAAATGGACACTGTTTTGGTGAAGTGGGTCATACTGGTTACACAACCCGATTCTAGAACTTCAATAAACAATTTAGAGTACCCATTAGGTGCAAGGCATTATCCTAGAAAATGAGATGGTTTCATGATTACTCAGATATGACTTTCCTTGAGATCACAATGAAACAATTTTTTTTTTTCATATAACAAGGAATCAAATTCCTTGGGGTTCATTTTGATCTTATTTGCAAAGGAAGGATCAAAAGTGTATTGACCTGGAGTTTATTGACCCACAAGAAAGGTAAGCTTGACTATACATTGCACAGTTGTCGTCCAGTCACTCAGTTGTGTCCATGGATGCCAGGCACTCCAGGCCTCCCTGTCCTTCATCATCTCCCAGAGCCTGCTCAAACCCATGCCCATTGAATCGGTGATGCTATCCAACCACCTCATCTTCTACCAGCTTCTTCTCCTCCTGCCTACAATCTTTCCCAGCATTAGGGTCTTTTCCAATGAGGCAGTTCTTCACATCAGGTGGCCAAAGTATTGGAGCTTCAACTTCAGTATCAATTCTTCCAAAGAATATTCAGGATTGATTTCCTTTAGTATTGACTGGTTGGATCTCCTTGCAGTCCAAGGGACTATCAAGAGTGCACAGTGGATATCCTATAGTCAAATCAAGTACACTTTAGAAATGGTACAACCATTATACCCCAGTCTCTCATTTAATTGTGTCTACTGTGGAGCTCTCTGCTTGACGTTCTGAGATGCCTAGGAAGGGCATGTTGCTTGGCACTGCTTAGGTCCTGCTGTAGCACTGGGTCAAGGCAATTGCTGCAAAAGAATCTCTGACAGAATGATCTCAACCTTCTGGGAAAGAAAGGCTTCACCTTGTAGAGACCTCTGTGGTTCTTTTTCTCCCTGGCCTGTTTGCTCTCTCCTTGCCTGTCATAACTATATTTACGCACCACCCAACCCTTCCCATTAAAAATGACTGGGATGATGGGGCCCTAATGAATCACTCTCTAAGCATCTAAGTCACAATAATCAATTACAGCTCCCTGTCACCCGGACAATGATCTCGGTGAATCGGTGATCTTTACGTAAGCTTGTTAAGAGATCCATTAGAAGAGGGTGAGGACTCTCTCTCCCCTTTGAAATATTATTCCAACAAGAAGCCACATGCCTGTGAGGCTCTTTGCTCACAGGACTTGAGGCTTTGAGTCATGGATCAGCAGTGAGGGAATTAAGAAGACCTTTGGGATTCAACAAATTCTGCCAAAAAGAAAGCATCAGCCTACGTTGAAGGGTGTTGCCTTCCTGCACATTGTGAGGAAGGCTGCAGTGTTAGGGCTTCACTTTCTATCTCTAAAGAATCTACGCTCTTATCTCATCTTGGTCCATCACTAATTAGGGATTAGATAGAGCTGACAGAGCTGCAGCTGGCTGAGTCAGCTAGCTACAGTGCTGGTAAATTACCTAGGGCAAAGGAAGCGTGAGGATCCTGTTTAGAGATCCCAGTGGGGTTGAATACAGGAAGGAAGTTCTCTAAGACAGGGGTCCCCAACCTCTGGGATCAAATGCCTGAGGTGAAGCTGATGTAATAATAGTAGAAATAACGTGCACAATAAATGTCATGGGCTTGAATCATCCCGAAACCATCTTCCCTCCTCCGGTCCGTGGAAAAATTGTCTTCCACGAAACCAGTCCCTGGTGCTATAAAAGTTGGGGACCATTGCTCATATGTGCATGGGGTCAGGCAGCTATTTGGGGAAAGGGTAAAAGAACATGGGACTTGGATCTTGAACAGGGAGAGGTCCCCAGAGCTTCCATTAATGAAACAGTGACCTCCTGGTATATGTGTGTTCACGGTATAGGGCTGGGTTTGGCACCTCTAAGCAACATTGCCCTGGTGTGTCCCCTTCTGCTTGATCTGTTAAAAGCCTGGCATGGGTACTGCCATCTTTCTTCTACAGACTTCTGAGGGGAAAGTGAGCAGGAGATATCTATTTGCAGAAATCTGCATGCAGAGGAATCCCAGAAGAATGATCCCTGGGGCACAAGTGTCCTTGCATGTATCATGTTGATCGCTGGCATCTCCTGGTCTTCCTGGCCTGCAACTTCTGCCTTCTCCAGCTATTTATCTGGGCTCTATTCTGTCCCCTGTAACAATCCTTATGGAGGCAGGAAGAAGCAAGTGAGCCCCAGTTCCTCCCTTCCCTCTGGACCTGATCAGGATCTGCTCATGAGACCTTCTCAGGCCTGGATGCGGTTGCCAAGACAACCCCCAGGCTTCCGTGTCTGCCTATATCAGGCCCCTCTGGCTCCATCCTCGTTCCTAGTTACTGAGCTACTAAATCGCTAGTCCTGTACGTACAGCATCTCATTTAATATTTGTAACTGTCCAGTGAAAGAAAATTACTATTCCAGATTTAGAGATAAGAATATTTAGGCTCAGAAAATTTAAATAATTTCCCAATCTCACACAGTTAATACATAATACACCCGGGGTTTTGTCTTAAGTCTTTCAAACTATTTTTTTTTTTTTTTTGCTTCTAAGCAATTTGATGGTATGGACTAGGTAGTTTGTTTCTTCTTGAATTCTTGGGTTGTTCATAAGTTCCCCACCAGGGGCCTCTTTGGCTTCTATGTCCACTCCATACAGAAAGAAACTTTTAAGACAGGCCAATTGGGCCATACTGCCAGCTCACTGCAATCCTTTGAAATAAAGTGACAAATGTTAGTAGATATTCCAGACTGGGGATTTTTAAACCAACAGGATCTCTTTTAGTGATTATGCAAATTTGAGTTGTTCATTAACGTGTTTGCTCATTTTTTTTTTATTTGCAAATTTCAGAGTAAAACTTTCCATTTGCTGCCTAGTTGAAGATTATCTTACTGCAAAGCAATTGGTTAAAAAGAACTATTTATCATTTGCAACAACTTGTCTCTGTGATCAGGATTTATATTTTCTTTGGAAACTCTAGAACCAAAATAAAATGCTGAAATAAATTAGATGCTTCAGGTGAAATAAAACTCCAATCATATACTCCATTTCAAATTTTCATTCTGATAAAATCAATTCCGTTGTTTTTATAATTAGTAGATGTATTAATATCCTAAAAACTGTTTTTTAAAATATTGTTTATGTGTTAGGGTTGCATAGCTTTCATTTTTAAAAGAGAGTTCATCTATTAAAAATGTCTGAGGGACTTCCCTGGTGGTCCAGAGGTTAAGAGTTCTCCTCGCAATGCAGAGGATATGGGTTTGATCCCTGGTCAAACCCATGGAACTAAGATCTCACATGCCATGAAGCAACTAAGCCTGTGTGCAGCAACTACTGATTTCTTGCACTCTGGAGTTCAGATGCTGCAATGTGGATCCTGGGTACTGCAATTAAGACCCGACACAGCCAAATAAATAAGCAAGTAAATACTTTTAAAAAGTTTGATATATGTATAATTATGGCTGATTTGTGTTGTTGTATGGTAGAAACCGACATAACATTGAAAAGCAATTCTCCCCCAATTAAAAATTAAATTAAAAAATGTTTGAAAACCACTGCATAGACAGTCACTCATTTCCACTTACCTTCACTGAGTCCACATTTGTAGACCTCCCCACCTGCTGCCTTGTGCTCCAGTCTTCATAGTTTAGCTTTGGCCCCTGGATGTGGGGATTTCCTTGATGCCTTCCTTGCTATTTTGAAGCTTGCATGAGGTTCTCAGCTTTGCAAGCCTCAGCTTCTGCCCTTTTCTCAGGTCAGGACTCTCCTTTTCCATCCAGCCCTGAAGAAGCTGCTTCTTCTGAGGCTGTTTCCTGTGGATGGATCCTGAGCTGGGACCTCCATTTGGAGGTATGGCCTAGTCTAGCTCTCTGCTCATTACTATCAGAGGGACCATCTGGGAGGCCCAGAGGTAAGAGCCTGAAGTTTACACTGTTCTTGCCCACACGGCAAGTCTGTCTATGGGCTGAGAAGAAGGCTTCTTGGCCATGGGAACTACCACCCACTGCCCAACCATTTCAAGGACCATTTAAAACACCAAAGTTTGCACTCTTCAGATTAAGCAGTACTGGAGGAAACAGAATTCCTGAGTCCTTGCCACGCACTATGCTAGGTGGCTCCTTGTGCATTTGCTCTTGTTTGCTTCTGGCTTGAGCTAAGTGGAATAAACAAAACAAAGAACCCATTAGAGAGCACTCATGAGACTGGGTTGGAGAAGTTTCCATTTATGGGGGAAGAAGTAAAGGGAAGTATTTGCCACCAGGGCAGGGATTTATTTATTCTGCTGGCGGTTCTCAGATTACACCTAAGGGCTCCAATGCCTTTGGAGAGCCCTGAAGGATCCCATGTCCACGGGTGGGAGCACTGGCACTCTGAACGGAGCCACACAGATGATTTTTGAAAAAAGTTCAGGACGCTCTCATTTGCCAGAGGACAAACAGCATGAGAAGGCACAATCTTCGTCTTCAAGGACCTTACGAGCTGGCTGGAAAAAAGAGGCACAATATGTACAAAGTCTTTAAAGATATTAGTCATGCATGACCCAACCTTCGGGGCCCAGGAGAATGAGTGATTCCAACAGCCCCAGGGGTCTAGGCAGCCCCTGGGAACTAGGTCTAGTCTGTGCCGTGTTTGACAGGGTGCTTCTCCTTTTTGCACATTTTTCCTGTCTGGTGTGCAGTCTGCTTCCATAGTATTTTCTGCTTCTGTACTTACAAGGAGAGGAAATCTACCTGTGTTATGTAACTGGTGGTGGGCATAGGGGATAGTGTGAAGGTTTCTTATAAGGAATTGAAAAACCAGTTGGGCAATGGGGGCTTATAGCATTTAACCATTCTGTGACTCAATTTCTTCTAATAAGTCTAATAATAGTGATCACTCTTAAGGTTTTTATAAAAATAAGTAAATTAGATAATCCATATATTGCTTAACTCAGTGGGTGGCACGTAGTAGATCCTCGATATATGTAATTTCTAAGACCACTATTAATTTCTGGTTTCTCAGAACATTTACTTGTTGTGGGCTCCCATGCTCCAGTTCTGTATTCTCCCCAATCACTCTGTCTTGATTTCGGGACTTTCAAAGTCCTTTCAATTTCAACTCTTGTTGCCCTTGCATGATTTTCTTCTTGTGTCCAACAATGTTCTCAGCAGTGACCCTGACCGTCTTGGCTCCTGGTTTTGGTTGGGCCATGTCATATATGCCTGGCCATTTTATTAGCAGGCTTTCATTGGGTCTGTGCCCCCTTCTGGTCTGATCATCGAAAACTATTGGCAGGAAGAAAAAACACATAGAAGGGAGCATGGACATGGTGTCTTGGGTGGATGGGTCTTTGTGTTGTGCTGTTTACCCAGCAGAGCCCAACTCTGTACAGATATGTGCCCCATTCAAATAGCTACGCAATCACGTGTGCTCAGTTCTGAGAGGACACCCGGGGGAGGACTATACAGTCCTTGTGAGATCTCTCCACTGGGGAGTGTTTTGGGGTGAAGAAAACTAATGTGCCCAGAAGACTGCAACATATGTCAGCGTCTGAGAGCAGAATGAGGGGTCAGACTGTGGAGGTCAGTGGTGAGGAACCAGATCCTAGGAGCAGACTTTGGGAGTCATGCTGGCAAGTGCCAGGGAACATGCTAGATCTTGTGCTAAATGTTTTAGGTACGCTTGACAATGTTTCTGCGAGTACTGTCACTATTTAAATTACACATATGAAGGAACAGAAAGGCTAAGTGATCTGCCATAGGTCACACAGTGCCAGCAAAGGAGTGATCCAAACCCAGGCATGGAAGTCCCCACAGCAAGAACAAGGGCATGGAGGGAGGAAATAGTTTAAGCTCATTCTATCAGGAAAACCCCTTCAGTCTGTTTGGCTGGGGCCCAGCGTATCTGCTGGAGAGTGTTGGGGAAAAACTGGCAAGGTGTGGTGGGAAGAGACTGTGGCAGGTCCTGAGTACTGAGCTGATGGGGATTGGAAGCTGAGTCTCCTTTGAAGCCCTTGGCCTGGGCCTTGCATATTGTGGAAGTTCAGCAGAGGCTCTTTGAAGTGGAGAGTGATGAGGCTGCCAGGTGGAATGGTTGTTGGGACAGTTTCTTGGCCACCATCTTGGATACCCAAGCCTTGTTGCTTGGCCCTGCTCTGCTTCTGTCTTCAGCTCCTGCTTCATGCAGAAACCAGAGTGATCTTCCTAAAATCTAGGACTTTTCATGTCACTTTTTTCCCCAAGTCACCCAACAGCTCCATAGAGCTCTCAGAAAAGAGTTCAACTCCTTAGCATGTCACTAAATAGACTCCCAGTCTGGACTCAACCCAGGTCTTGGTCTTCTCCTCAATGTTCCGGAAGATGCCACATTGAACTGCTCACCTTTCCCTAAACAGGCTGTCTATTTTGAAGGCTCCATGTGACTGACAAGCTCTCACCCCCTGTTCTGCCTGGAATGCCATCTCTCACTAGGGAGCATTTTCTGCTCAGCCCCTTAACAGGAGTTCATTTGTTAACCTCCACAGCAACCATGTCAAGTGGACTCTCCTACTTCCTTTTTATAGATGAGTAAACTGAGATTCAGAGAGGTTCAAATGTTTGTCCAGCAACAAAAACTAGTAGGATCAGAGGCAGGATTTTCATCCAGACCTCTTGTGCTCTTCCCCACTGTCTGATGTAGTCTCTCTCCTCTATTTTTACACTGGCTGGATTCTTTCTTATTCTACATGGAGCAGAATCCGATGCCTTGTCTGTAGATTTTCCTTGATTACTCCCTCACTCCCAACCCCCTCTGTCAGACAAGTCACTCCACAGGGCTTTGTTCAATTTTATAACAGCATTTGTCACTTCTTATTGGGCTTCCCCCAGTGGCTCAGTGGTCATGCAATGACCACTACATGCAATGCAGGAGACACAGGAGACACAGGTTCAATCCCTGGGTCAGGAAGATCCCCTGGAGGAGAGCATGGCTACCCACTCTAGTATTCTTGGTGGAAAAATCTCCTGGATAGAGGAGCCTGGTGGGCTATGGTCCATGGGGTTGCAAAGAGTCGGACACGACTGTAGTGACTAAGCACACATACACATCACCTCTTACTAGAGTTAATTTTTTTAGAACTTTGTTATAGACTGAATATCTGTGTCCCTCCCCAAATTCATGGGTTGAAGCCCCAACCCTCAGTGTAACTATATTTGAGAGAAGACCTTTATGAAAGTAATTAAGTGATATCATAAGGTTGGGGCCTTGATCCAATAGAATTGGTGCCCTTATAAGAAGAGACACCAGAAAGCTCTCTTTTTCTCTGCCATATGAGAATAGAACAAGAAGGCAGCTGTCAATAAGCCAGGATGAGAGCTGTGATTAATTTGCTAAACTGACTTTTGTTGAGTAGAGCACAGGGTCCTGAATGGTGAGCCACAGTTCAAAAATCATCTACAAGGAAAATTGAAATGGAGACATTTATTCCTATGAATAAATGGCAGAAAGTAAAGAGGAACTCAAGAGGCTCTAGATGAAAGTGAAAAAGGAAAGTGAAAAAGCTGGCTTAAAACTCAACATTCAAAAAAATAAAGATCATGACATTCGGTCCCATCATTTCATGGCAAATAGATGGGGAAACAATGGAAACAATGGCAGACTTTAGTTTCTTGAGCTCCAAAATCACTGCAGATGGTGACTGCAGCCATGAAATTAAAAGACACTTGTTCCTCGGAAGAAAAGCTATGAAAAACCTAGACAGCATATTAAAAAGCAGAGACATTACATTGCCAACAAAGATCCATCTAGTCAAAACTATGGTTTTTCCAGTAGTCATGTACGGATGTGAGAGAGTTGGACCATAAAGAAAGCTGAACATCAAACAACTGATGTTTTTGAACTATGGTGTTGGAGAAGACTCTTGAGAGTTCCTTGGGCTGCAAGGAGATCCAACCAGTCTATCTTAAAGGAAATCAGTCCTGAATATTCATTGGAAGGACTGATGTTGAAGCTGAAACTCCAATACTTTGGCCACCTGGTGAGAAGAACTGATTCATCTTAAAAGACCCTGATGCTAGGAAAGATTGAAGGTGTGAGGAGAAGGGGATGACAGAGGATAAGATGGTTGCATGGCATCACTGACTCAATGGACAAGAGTTTGAGCAGGCCCCAGGAGTTGGTGATGGACAGGGAAGCCTGGCATTCTGCAGTCCATGGGGGTCACAAAGAGTTGGACATGACTGAGCAACTGAACTGAGCTGACTCCTTTTTGTCCTGGAGGATACACCCAAGCATGCTTTATGGGGCCACATGGGGAGGTCAAGGCAGAGTGTAGAGATAGAGAGGGGCAGGATGGATTTGAGCATTTGTCTTTATTAGAGTCTGTGGGGTATAGTGCTTTGGGATTCTTGGGCTAGGGCTGGATTGGTCAATTCAAACCCAAATCAGGGTTTTGGTAAGTCTCGTGGCTCAGACGGTAAAGAATCTGCCTGCAGTACAGAAGACCTGGGTTTGATCTCTGGGTTGAGAAGATTCCCTGGAGAAGGGAATGGCTACCCACTCCAGTATTCTTGCCTGAAGAATCCCATGGACAGCGGAGCCTGGGGGGTTACAGTCCATGGGACTGCAAAGAGCCAGACATGACTGAAGGACTAACACTTTCCTGGGGGTGCATCATACGAGCAGGAATTGGGAGGCAGGGTTGACTGTAACTCACACGGTTGCTGGGAAAGTCCTATTGGAAACTTATATTTGCTGGTGACTCTGTGGCTGCTACTCAGGGTATGTACCTACATGAGGGTGGTAGCATCAATCTGCTGCTGCTGCTAAGTCGCTTCAGTCGTGTCCGACTCTGTGCAATCCCATAGACGGCGCCCAACAGGCTCCACCGTCCCTGGGATTCTCCAGGCAAGAACATTGGAGTGGGTTGCCATTTCCTTCTCCAATGCAGGAAAGTGAAAAGTGAAAGTGAAGTTGCTCAGTCATGTTCGACTCTTAGCAACCCCATGGACTGCAGCCTACCAGGCTCCTCCACCAATGGGATTTTCCAGGCAAGAGTAATGGAGTGGGGTGCCATTGCCTTCTCCGAGCATCAATCTAAGATTCCCTAGATCTGCTGGGCCAAGCAAAACGGATTCTGAGGCAGGAATTCCATGAAGCAGCTTAGCTCAACTCTCCACAAAAGCCCATATCAAAAGGTTCCCTGGGTGGGATCTTGACCTGAGACATCCAGCCTCCAGAACTGTGGGGAAATTCATTTCTGTTGTTCCAACCATCTAGGGTATGGTCTTTTGTTAGGGCAGCTCAAGTCAACTAATAATAGAAGCTCTTTCTTCTCTGATTGGGTGGGTCTCCCTTCTGGAAAGAGAGCTGTTTGGCAGGGACTCTCTCCGTCAGTGGCCCTGTGTTCCCAGCATCTGGCTTGGTGCTTTTTGATCCAAACTGTGGCATGCAGGAGGCTCCGAGAAGGTGGTGGAATCTTGCTTCATTGTACCTGGCTACCTTGGTCCTCAGGATCCCACAGTTACAGGAGGCTCAGAGCCCTTCCTCCTCCAGGTTATTCACTTGTGTTTGGGAGATGCTCCGGGCGGGGTGTCTCCTGTGTGAAGCCGCCCCCCTTTTCCCTGCCTCCCAGCTGTTGCTGATTTACCAGGTTCTCAAAGAGGGCTTGGCGGTCTGCTGTCTCCTCTGGCCCTCATAAAGCAGCTCTCTCCTCTTCGCCCCGTGCCAGCAGCCGCCCTGTCAATGGCCTGGGAAAAATTTATGACAAGGATTCATCAGATTAGGAGGGAGGGAACCGGGGACTCCATCACATGCAGAATGCAGTCGGACAGCATCGTGGGCCCCTCTGCTTGCTGAGCAAACCCACGTGATCATTTGGAAACTGTTTGATTTGACAGGAAGTAACTTTAAAAACGTTCTGGGGCTGAAGAGCAATGTAACTCTTTCTGGGCCCTGCTCGAGCTACCTCCTGCCAGCTTCTGGGACCTCCCAGTGGTCTGCCCACTGCAGTTTGCTCTTTACCCAGATCCTAAGGTAGCCCCCAGCTTGAGCCCAGCCTCCATTTACTCTTCCAAGAATGGAACATTCTCCCAAAGCCCTAAAAGCAAAGCCAGCTCACCTGCCCATTGCTTGTAGAGCATCTGAAAGCTGGTGGGAGTAGGGGCTCGGCTCACGACTGTCTCCTTTGTTCCATAGACTTTGTTCCATAGAAAGTTTTTCAAAACTTAAAAAAACATTTTACCTAACCTCTTATTTTTGCACCCACTGGTCTTACTCCTGCCATTTGGGGCAGCAACTAAAATAACAAAAGATCTGCTCTGTCTTTTACAAAGTTTTTCACACACACACACAAATCTCTATTGCCAGGTCTCATACACCAAGAATTTACCAGGAGGCTGTTCTTCTGGGCAGCAGAGGAGAGATGAGGACAGGGCACCCGCGGGTGATTTTGCAGCTGTGAACCTAGCAGCTCCAGGAAGCTCCATGTGCACAGACCACCCACCATCACCTGTACAGCCACAGGGGGGCTGTCCTGCATGGACACTTGAGACCCTCACTAGGATCTTCCAGGTCCTCTTTGCCCAGCTGCCCCGCTTGACTCTTCTTCAACCATTCCCTCGTAAGTATGACTTTGAGTTTATCTGCCATCTGGCTCTTCATCCGCTGAATATTTTCTTACATTCTCATCTCTCTGATGAGAATGGGTCTCTCCAGGGTCTCTCTGCCATTGTGGGGCCTCCAGGTTCAGCCCGGCCACAGCAGAGTGATCTAGGACTATCCTCTCTGATTTAGACTCTGAACTCCCCCAGTTCATACATCCCTCAGAAAGAGTCATTTGCTATGGTTTGGTTTCAGCAAGTGATTTCTAGAAGTCAGGAGATCGTTTGACATGGATTAAAGAAAGATGTCTATTCTTCAGTCACACCTAGCATCATAGGTGCCATTTAGGACTATAATAGTCTATTATGTATTTGTCTCTCTTACTAGCTTCTTTACAGGAAGGGCTAAATTTCATTTTTATGCATCTTTAGAGACAGCAGAATGCAGGGCCCAGGCTGCTGTTTGGTTGAATGGAACAAACAGACGACAGCTGATGTTCAGGCCTCAGGCTAGCTGTCCTGACGGAGAAAACCTGGCTTCTGCTCTCGCAGAGCTTTGATTTAGTCAGTGACTGACAAAGTGGTGACTTTTGAGGTATTGCCTCTGGGCCAGGCAGTGCTCTGGGTGGTGCTCAGCATCTCACGGCTTTGCTGTGCGCCAGCGGAAGGCTTTGGCCTTCTCAGCAGCACGAGTGCCCTTTCTGATCTCAGCAATGGCACACGACCAAGGACGGTGAACTTGGAGCTGTTTCTGGCAAGTCTAGGTCTTTAGGGGTCATTTGAGGCATTAAGAGGGAGAGGCTTTTCAGGACTCAAGCTTTTGATGGAGCACCAGTATCCTAGGGATACCATTATGAGATCTGAGAGGTGGTAGAGGTCTGGGTTCCTTGGAGCAGGGCATGGAAACCCACTCCAGTATTCTTGCCCAGGAAATCCATGGACAGAGGAACCTGGCGGGTTGCAGTCCATAGGGTTGCACCGAGTCGGACACTGAAGCAGCTTAACACGAAGAGGTCTGGGTGGGGGGCCGGATGAAAGTGTGACTGGTCTCTCCTGGAGGCCAGAAAGCCTGGCGCAAGTCACCTGCAGGAAGTTTTTTTTTTTGTGGGAGCCTGTGTGAAAAAATTAGACAGGTGGAAAACATCAGAATTAAATAAAGAGACAGGAAAAGCAAAGGAGGGGGAGAATCGGCCGTGGAGTGAAGGAGGTGTCAGCGCTGCCTGTCAGCCTCTTTGGGGACAGTTGACCAGGTCACTGGATCCCTCTAGTGCTGTCGTGATTTCTCAGTGTCAGCTACAAGGCCACAATAGCTCTCCCTTCTCCACACCCACTAATTCCTTCCTGGTGCTCCAGAGACTAGCAGAACCAGGCCTTGATTTCAGCTCCCCTGACCCCATGCCTGGGAGTTCCCCAGAGCAACTCATGCGGCTGCATTTTTTTTGAGTTTATCTGCCATCTGGCTTTCCCTGGTGTCTATGCCATCATTTTACACAGGTATTCCTAATAAATATTAGGAATGGGCCAAAGAAAGGCCACTAGACTGGACCTTCAGACAAGAAACCAAAGCAGCTGCAATTTTTGGTTTACTTCCACACCTCTCATCCCATCTCTCTGTTTCATTCCAGAATGCCCATAACTTATCGCCATGACATTTCATAAATGTAGCTTGAGGTTGAATTGACACCAATATTTGGAAACTACCTTAATTTTATAATAAAATTTCAGTGGCTCATTCACCCTTCTCTTTCTCTCCCCACAAATAACCTAGCTGTAAAACAAATCTCTGCTATGAAGTGGTATTTATTTAATTGTGATTTGCTGTAGAGCTGTTTAAGAGTGGGTCACTAGGTTAAAATCATTGTGCTGGCCCTCCGAGCACAGGATGTCCTTGTGCGGCCTTACGTTCGGGTGTGCTTTCCCTGAAGCTGAGCTAACACAGCCGTGTTTACATTACACACATTCTCTAGTTGCTGACATTTTTTTTTCCTCCAAAAGGAAAAAGATGCAACATAAACAGATAACCTTACTTGATGCCATATGTCAGGTCAAGCTGGACCAATGGTTGATACTCTCCGCTTGTATTTATATTTTCTTCCCATTCTTTCTAATCTGCCTCATCTCCAGATCAGTACTGAAGGAGAAATCAGTCATTCCGGAGGGTCTGAATTGGTTGTAGTTTGTACTGTGATTCTCTGAAGCTGAACAAAGTCTCAGAGGTTAATGACCCAGTGGGCTTCTTATGCTCAGACCTAAGAACAGCTCTTGAGTTCCAGGATTTCTCCAAATGAATAGGAGTTTGGAAACCCACAGAGAAACTTCTCTTTCTTTCTTTCTTTTTTTAATGTGGAAATAAGGCCAGTTTACATACAGTGAAAAAAGAAGGTACTAGGGGAGTCAAGGCACACTACAACTGCCCCTTCCTCTGCCCCCCACCACCTCCAGCCTTCCACTAATAGTTTTTCCAAAGTCCTTCATCTTCTTCCCATTCAAAGCCCTCCAGGCTTTGCGTTTTCTAGGCAGACGTGAGAAATGTCGCCACATCTTCTAAGAGGAGCAGGACAAGATAGATGGGTTCTACCCCAGCGGGACACCTGGATGGCAGCCTTATCTGGAGCCAAGATGGGACCGCCTGTGCCTGCTGTTTATTTATTCTCCTCCTGTTTGGAGACTTTCCCTGATTAATTACTTTCTAGTAATCGAGGCTGCTAACTAATGTCTCATCTGATTAACCTGTACTTCTGCCCCAGGTCCCAGAGGGTGGGCTGGCCATCCCGCCTGGGGGATGAAGGAGGTCGTTGGCCAGGGGCCCCTGGGATGCCAGCTTGGTGCTCCGTTTATTTGCTCTAAGTCTTGTTTGCTATTCCTGCTGCAGTGACTGGCGACAGCTCCCCCCCGCCCCCCTGCAGTCCCATCCAATCTAATTGGATGGCTGAAACAGCAGTGAACACAAGATTTAAGAAATGTTTTCTTTGAAAACTTCTGGTCGGACAGACACTTTGAGATCATATTTCACCCTGTTTCAATTGCACACCCTTCCCTGGGACTTGCAGGAGAAATATTGTGAGTGAGTCTTTTATAGGAGAACCGCTGCCTTGTGGTCTGTGTGTGTGCGTGTGTGTGTGTGGGGGGGGTGGTGGTGATGAGTTGGAGGCGGGAGCCGGAGCTGTGCTGAGGCCGCCGGCATCTTCAGAATCTCAAGAACCCTGCCAACGTTAACACATCCGAGGAGGTATTCAGTATCAAAGTCTCTAATATTTGGCTCCATAAACACGATACCGGTTGCAAAAACAAAGCTAAGGAGCTCCTGCTGATTACTTCAATAAAAGCTGTTTAATTATGAATGTTTGGGAAATGAAGTTACCAACAGGACCAGGAGAGCCTTGGCATCCGGTGTCCCTGCTCCCAGCATCCCACTGTTACACCAGATTGTCCACTCAGCTGAAAAGCCTGACACTGAGCAGGGCACACCCTCTGCCCGGTGGGATACTGCTTACTTGCCAGCAGCACTCCATCTTTCTGCAGTGGCAAATTTAGGGGACTGATTAGTGAAAGAATGATCAGATGTTATCAGTACCATTTGCAGGCCATCCAAGGGCTACTTGGGGTGGTGGCCAAAGTTCCCAGAAGACCCACATTTGTTTCTAGGCAATTAACCGACTCCCTTTCAGCTCACCCAGAAGTCAGGCTTCCAGGACTCCGCAAAGTAGAAGAGAATTCTGAAAGGGAGCCAAGTGGGTCTCACTGTGACAACACATTTTGGAGCCCCCAAATGAGTTTTTCTTAATAACATTTTTGGAAACACGATCTTCTTAATGCTTCTGGGTAATGGTCCTCTCCCTTTATGTGATTCTAGCCAGTTATTTTATGTCAAATGGAATAGATAGAAGTATCCATGTAAAAGTTTAAAACAAAAGTTAGAGATGAATCTGTGTATGGGAGGAAAGAAATACGGGGATTATAGGGAAATATCGTCAAGGAGTGAACTCTTCCTCAAAAGTGACTTTTCCCCATATATTGATAATTATTTCTCAAAGAAATAGCTTTTTATATTTTAAACGCTTTTGGTAGAAATCTTTCAGATGTGTGTGTTCTTATTCACCAGCAGATATTTAATACACATTGACCATGCCTGATTAGTCCTGATGATTCCATGCTATAATACGTAAGAGAAGATTCATTGGAAAAGATCCTGATGCTGGGAAAGGTTGAGGGCAGGAAGAGAAGGGGGCGAGAGAGGATGAGATGGTTGGATGGCATCACTGACTCAGTGGACATGAGTTTGAGCCAACTCAGGGAGATAGTGAAGGACAGGGAAGCCTAGCATGCTGCAGTCCACAGGGTTGCAGAGTCAGACATGACTTAGCAACTGAACAACAATATATGGAAACAATCAGAAACTACTGAAAAACTCCTGGCTCTTGCATCCATGCCCTAAAACATAATGACAATCATTCATTACTTAAAGGCAAGGCAGGAGCAGATATAATGCTTCGTAATATCAAGATTATCAACAGATATGAGGTACTTGAAAATAAATTAGAGAATGTAATGTGCAACACTAGCTATACCTTTTTTTTTCTGTCTTGTGTATTTTAGTTATGTTTATGAGGATGTTTCAGGGCTTTCCAGGTTGTGCTAGTCGTAAAGAATTCATCTGCCAATGAAGGAGATGTGGGTTTGATCCCTGAGTCAGGAAGATTCCCTGAAGGAGGAAATGACAACCCACTCCAGTATTCTTGCCAGGAGAATCTCATGAAAAGAGGAGCCTGGTGGATTACAGTTCAAAAAGTCGAAGAGTTGGACACAACTGAGTATCTGAGCACACGTGAAGATGTTTCGGCTGCAGCCCATAGCTACTTCCTTCTTTTATGCTATACAATTTAGGGAAGACTTGAGGACACCAGTCAGAGTGAATGATAGAGATTGTAGACTGCTACCTGATGAGATGGTTGGATGGCATCACCAACTCAATGGATGTGAGTTTGAGTAAGCTCTGGGAGTTGGTGATGGACAGGGAAGCCTGGTGTGCTGCAGTCCATGGGGTCGCAAAGAGCCGGTCACAGCTGAGTGACTGAACTGACTGACTGAGCTGTCACTGGAAACGTTGCACAAAACAGAGTAGAGCATGGTCTTTGCATCCAGAGAGTCCTGAGTTCAAATCCTGGATCCGTCTTGTATAAGTTGTGTGTCTCCAGGCAACATTACTTAACATTCCTGAGCTTGCATTTTTGATTCTGTATGAAAGGAACAATGATGTGTATGGTGAAAGTTTTGTGAGTTTGTGTTTTTCAGGTTGGGCATCCAGCAAAATGCCTGGTGTCACAGGGCATTTGATGTTTTAAGTCCTTTCTCAGGAGAATTTTCATCTGTTAGATTAATAGCTGCACCCTGGATGGTTTGGGATTGCTGATGTTCTGTTAAGTATCCAGTGATTTATGTTTATGGCCACATGTGTGTGTGTTTGTGTGTGTGTTGGGTCTTTGTATCACTGGGTGCTCTATGCTCTTTTAATGACTGAGTATGCTCTTGAATTTTTCTCTCTCTTTAAACAATATAAGAATAATTTTCTTCTTTTAGTAAACAAGATAAAGACAATAAGTCAGGAGAAAATCTGAGTTCTTACTGTAAATTCAGACTGCCTGAAGAAAGTCAGGAACCTCATAGGTGGCTGGTGAGAGACAATGAGGAGGAGGGGAGTCTTTGGAGGAGGGGGAGAGGGAGCTGGGCAGGAAGGGGTTACGCTGGTGTTTTGTTGAGGGTCCTGGAGTTAAACTTCAGGCCCTGGGGCATTCACCTGGAGAACATGTGCCCAAACTTTTCTTTTTCTCAACTTATATTCAAAAATTCAAGTGAAAGGATAACTTTTTATGCATGGTATACAAAGTTAAAATAACACCTTAAATTCCTCTGTGTATGGGTTTGTTTTCTCTCTAAATGGTCAGGGTTACTGAAAAAAATTAGAAAGAAGGTTATTTGAGGTTCACAAGACCCTCTGGGAAGAGCCCACTTAATCAGACCAGCCTTTGGGACTTTGAGAAAGACCAGTGTAATGTTGTTACCTGACGTTAGTGAGAAGGGACACTCGCTAGTTTCCAGGAGCTGCCTGTGTTGTTTTTAACTGCAAACCCCAGAGTTTGTGGGGCAAAGAGGAGACCAGACTGGGGACCAAGATGTCTAACTCCTGGCCCAAGCTCTCCTACTATTTATGTGACTCAAGACAATTCTCTCAGGGCTTCCTGAGTGGTTAAGTGATCAAGAATCCACCTGCCAATGCAGGAGACCAGGGTTCGATCCCTGGGTTGAGAAGATCCCATGGAGCTGGAAATGGCAACTCACCCCATTATGCTTGCCTGGGAAATCCCATGGACAGTGGAGCCTGGCGGGCTACAGTCCGTGGGTCGCAGAGTCAGGCATGACCTTGCGACTAAACAATAACAACAGATAATTCTCTTAGTCCAGGTCTTGGCTTGTTTATTAAGGCAAGTAATACCAGTTCCTTAGAATCAAAGGTGAATAAGATATAAATCATCTAGGTGATGAATTGTTCAATAATTTTGCAAAGATTACAAAGTGTTATACAAATTCAAGTGCAAATTCATTCTACATAGTTTTGTGTCGTTGTTCAGTCGCTCAGTCATGTCCAACTCCTTGCGACCCCATGGACCACAGCACACCAGGTTTCCCTGTCCTTCACCATCTCCTGGAATTGCTCAAACTCATGTTCACTGAGTCAGTGATGCCATCCAACCATCTCATCCTCTGTTGTCCCCTTCTCCTCCCAGCTTCAATCTTTCCCAGCATCAGGGTCTTTTCTAATGAGCTGGTTTTGCATCATGTGGCCAAAGTATTGGAGTTTCAGCTTCAGCATCAGTCCTTCCAATGAATATTTAGGACTGATTTCCTTTAGGATTGACTGGCTGGATCTCCTTGCAATCCAAGGGACTCTCAAGAGTGTTCTCCAACACCATAGTTCAAAAGCATCAATTCTTTGGTGCTCAGCTTTCTTTATGGTCCAACTCTCACATCCATACATGATACTGGAAAAACCATAGCTTTGACTAGATGGACCTTTGTTGGCAAAGTAATGTCTCTGCTTTTTAATATGTTGTCTACCTTGGTCATAGCTTTTCTTCCAAGGAACAAGCATCTTTTAATTTCGTGGCTGCAATCACCATCTGTAGTGATTTTGGAGCCCCAGAAATTAAAACCTGTGACTGTTTCCATTTTCCCCCTTCTATTTGCCATGAGTAATGGAACTGGATGTGATGATCTTAGTTTTTTGAATGTTGAGTTTTAAGCCAGCTTTTTCACTCTCCTCTTTAACCCTTATCAAAAGTGCATGTATTATGTCTTTTTCCACAACAGCAAGGCATCTGAAGAGCAAAGCTGGCACAACTTTCTTTTGGTTGCCCTTCCTTTCATCTCAGATTTGGTTCTCCATAGTGGGGCTGGAGTAGCCCAGCCCCAGTCCCAAAATGCCAGTCTGAGACCCATGAAATGTAATCAGCAGTTAATTAGGCAGTCAAGCTTTTATGAAGTAGCCACTAGATATTCTAAATGCTTTAAATTTCATTTTATATTGAAGCTTCTCTCCTTCTTCAACCTACTAGTATCTGAGGCATGGCAGCCTGAAGTTGGAGCTGAGAAGTTATGATGGTCATCTCTGTTTTCCATCTTGTGCTCTCATACCTGTCCTCTCCTCATATCTGTCCCTGGTCAGCTCTGGGCCTTCTAGGGCTGCAACAGGTTTGTGCAAGGGAGTTAGGGAGCAAGATAGGTGCAACTTAGTGGGTCCCATCATGATCAACCGTTGTTGCCCTCTGGGTTAGGTGGTAGCTCAATACTCTCATATTGGGACTCAACTGCTAGGCCTTTGACACAGTTGACACCCCTTCATGATTGGCCACTTATGACTCCAGACATCAATTCTAACCTTCTTTGGGGTCATCTTGCCACCCAGCTCCCAGGAGGATTCTTGGGCAGAATTTTTCATAACATGATATATTCTGGTAACTTTTGGCAGAGTCCTTGTGGAACCCAAGGGAAACTCCAACCCCATGCTGTTTCCAGCACAGTCTGTCTCCTCTGTTTGCTCTTTGGGTGGCCCATCACTGCCTCCTCTTCTTAAAGTGAAAGTGTTAGTCGCTCAGTCATGTCCGACTCTTTGCGACCCCATGGACTGTAACCCACCAGGTTCCTCTGTCCATGGGATACTCCAGGCAAGAATATTGGAGTGGGTAGCTGTTCCCCTGCTCCAGAGGATCTTCCCAACCCAGGGTTCGAACCTGAGTCTCCTGCGATGCAGGCAGATTCTTTACCATCTGAGCCACCAGGCTGTCACTGAAATAGCATGCCTCTTCTTCTGGGTTTCTCTAATCTCAGAGCTGGTACCAGTCTCTGCCTTTAGATCCCAGATGGAGCTTTCCAAAGTGTAACCCTAAAGCCTCCTACAGGTAGAAAGGATGCTTTCCCTTTCTTTTCCTCATAGAGTGTGTGCACAGCTGGTGTAATGAATTCTTAGCATTCTTGCTGAAGAAATTCTTTCTTGTAGATCTTTACAACCTCAGACCTTTTCAGAGTGGATTTTGGACTAAGGATTGTAAATGTGATTTCTGATGCATTCTCCTTTGCAAGTCCTGCATTGGTGTGTTATAATGTGTTATTAGGAAGAGTCCCATTTTGATTCCTGTTACCCTTCCACCTGAGGTGCAAGCCAATCACATCACAACCTGCCTTGTCTGCTTTGTGGGTGGGCTTAAGGGATTTCAAAAGTGATCATGGAAGAAAGGAGCTTTGCAAACTCTAAAATCCTACAGAAATGTCAGGCATTATTCTTACCATTATTTTTTTTAATGTAAATCATAAAACCCAAATGAGTAGATAAATCATGTTTCTATCCTTTAAAATAAATCTGCTGAATCTTTAGTGGTATTGCCTGACATTTTTGGTCACAGAGGTGATTCATTAGCACAGAGGGCTAGCCAAGATCAGCCAGGTTCAAACTACATGTGTTTCTCTCTTTAAAGGAGAAATTCTATTTTTATTAGTACCCAATTGTCTTTGTGGCAATGGAGTGGTGGCCTATGGTTACTCATAGATGCAGACCAAGAATATCTCACCAAAGCCTTTGGTATGAACTCTTGGTACCCCACAAAGAGGAAATTTTTGCTCTTCGCAAAGGGATTCAAGACCTTTATGATCACTAAGAACTCATAAAACCAATGAGCCATCTATATGAAATGATACCTGGGTCTAGTCTTCGACAAGTCAAAGTCCACTAAGCAGTTTGAGAAATAAATGTGAGCAACTGTGGCTTTGGGTTTGAGAACGTGCCATGTCAGGTGTAGGTGGGGTTTCTTCTGAAGGCGTGTTGTCTTTCTCTATGGAAAAACATACATGTTTAAACAGGTTTATTTTAAGTTTTAATATGGTAAGCAACAACTATAGCAAGTAAACAAGCAAACAAAAAAACAGGTAGTACAAAAACAGAGAATCGAATATATGCTTCCAGTCTTCAATTTTTAAAGTTTATTTAAAATTTTAAGTTGTAACCAAAGGAAACATCATAGCACTATGTACTTTTTTAATTTTTTAACATTTATCTGGGATGTGGTCCTTTAAAAACTATAATGAATTTATTACAACATTGCTTCTGTTTTATGTTTTGTTTTTTTGGCTATGAGTCATGGGGGAATTTTAGCTGCCCGATCAGGGATCAAACTTGCACCCCCTGCATTTGAAGTCTTAACCACTGGACTGCAGGGAAGTCCTGAACTATATATGTTTGCTTTAACCTATCCCAAAGGTATAATCTCTCAGGATGAGTGTAAACCACAGTGAGAAATTTGGGTCTTTCTTGACTTTTCTAAATTATAGTTTTCAGATATAATATTGTATCTTTATGTATTTTGCATGTATTAGCCTAAATAAGCTGATTGTGTTTGTGTCTTTGTGTGTGTGTATATGTGTGTTTGGATATTGAGAGAGACAGTGTGTGTGTGGAGTGTAGGGTTTAATTCTATTCAAAAGTTGGCACACAGGGTTTACTATGTAGCCCCCAGTGTGGCTAAGAGTGACGTTTAGTCTTTCAGCAAATATGTGTTATCTCCCATGTTCCAGGAACTCTGGTAGCTTCTGGGGCTACACAGTTAATTAAACCCTGGTCTCTCAAGGTGCTTACATTGGAGTTGGATCTCTTTCACTATTGTCCGTGGAGCACAGAGCTTGAAATTATTCACTATGATCCACATGTATTCTTTATGTGGTACCCAAACAAGAAGGCAATCCTTATTTAAATACATTTTAGAACTTTAATTTAGAAGTGTTTTCCATAAAACATTCTCATGTGTAGAGATTGTAGTTTTATGAGGAGAGGGTATTTTTCTTATGCAGATTTTCTTTATAAATTGGAGTCATTGATGAAGTGGTAAGGGTGGGAGATTTAGTGGGTGGCAGAGAGATACACATAACATCTTTGGAAGTTGCCAGAATCAACATGAACAAGATGTTCACTATCATAGCTTTCAGAATTTGGACCCATAAAAGTATTGTGGTTGTGTCTAGGACCAAGAGGCATTGATTTTTTATTTTACTATAATGTTGCAGATTCCATCGCTGGCAGCAGAACTTATCATAGCATACTTTTGGCAAGATAAAACAAAGTCTGGTTCCACTTCACCCTGTAGAAGGGTTGCCTGTGGATTTGGAGAATTTATCTTGCTTGATGGGAGTCTCGGGCCAATGTCACCAAGTTGCTGTTTTGATCCTCATGCAGACATTAAACACCTTCACATGAAAGAAAGGGATTTTTTTTTTTTTTAATTGTGGATGCCAATTAATGCCAGCTGCCAAAGCTGATCGTATGATTATTAGAAGACATGGGGAAGGTGTGAAGGCTTGGTTTCTCCAATCACCTCTCGCAAAGGAATAATTCAGCTCACTTTATACAATGATTTTATCAGTCTAGTTGCTAAAGTTTTGGCAAGCACTGCAGATTCAGTTCAGTTACTCAGTCATGTCCGATTCTTTGCGACCCCAGGGACTGCAGCACTCTAGGCCCCCCTGTCCATCACCAACTCCCAGAGCCTACTCAAACTCATATCCATTAAGTCGGTGATGCCATCCGACTATCTCATCCACTGTTGGCCCCTTGTCCTCCTGCCCTCAATCTTTCCCAGCATCAGGGTCTTTTCAAATTAGTCAGCTCTTCGCATCAGGTGGCCAAAATATTGGAGTTTCAGCTTCAACATCAGTCCTTCCAATGAACACCCAGGACTGATCTCCTTCAGAAAGGACTGATTGGATCTCCTTGCAGTCCAAGGGACTCTCAAGAGTCTTCTCCAACACCACAGTTCAAAAGCATCAATTCTTCGGCGCTCAGCTTTCTTTATAGTCCAACTCTTACATCCATATATGACTACTGGAGAAACCATAGCCTTGACTAGACGGACCTTTGTTGGCAAAGTAATGTCTCTGCTTTTGAATATGCTATCTAGGTTGGTCATAACTTTCCTTCCAAGGAGTAAGCATCTTTTAATTTCATGGCTGCAGTCAACATCTGCAGTGATTTTGGAACCCCCCAAATAAAGTTTGCCACTATTTCCCCATCTGTTTCCCATGAAGTGATGGAACCGGATGCCATGATCTTAGTTTTTTGAATGTTGAGCTATAACACAACTTTTTCACTCTCCTCTTTCACTTTCATCAAGAGGTTCTTTAGTTCTTCACTTTCTGCCATAAGGGTGGTATCATCTGCATATCTGAGGTTATTGATATTTCTCCCAGCAATCTTGATTCCAGCTTGTGCTTCTTCCAGTCCAGTGTTTCTCATGATGTACTCTGCATATAATTTAAACAAGCAGAATAACAATATACAGCCTTGACGTACTCCTTTCCCTATTTGGAGCCAGTCTGTTGTTCCATGTCCAGTTCTAACTATTGCTTCCTAACATACATACACGTTTATCAAGAGGCAGGTCAGGTGGTCTGATATTCCCATCTCTTTCAGAATTTTCCACAGTTTATTGTGATTCACACAGTCAAAGGCTTTGGCATAGTTGATAAATGTTTTTCTGGAACTCTCTTTCTTTTTCTGATGTTTTAATGGAACTCTCTTGCTTTTCCAATGATCCAGCGGATGTTGGCAATTTGATCTCTGGTTCCTCTGCCTTTTCTAAAACCAGCTTGAACATCTGGAAGTTCATGGTTCATGTACTGCTGAAGCCTGGCTTGGAGAATTTTGAGCATTACTTTACTAGCGTGTGAGATGGGTGCAATTGTGCAGTAGTTTGAGTGTTCTTTGGCATTGCCTTTCTTTAGGATTAGAATGAAAACTGACCTTTTCCAGTCCTGTGGCCACTGCTGAGTTTTCCAAATTTGCTGGCATATTGAGTGCAGCACTTTCACAGCATCATCTTTTAGGATTTGAAATAGCTCAACTAGAATTCCATCACCTCCACTTGCTTTGTTTGTAGTGATGCTTCCTAAGGCCCACTTGACTTCACATTCCAGGATGTCTGGCTCCAGGTGAGTGATCACACCATCGTGATTATCTGGCTCATGAAGATCTATTTTGTATAGTTCTTCTGTATATTCTTGCCACCTATTCTTAATATCTTCTGTTTCTGTTAGGTCCATACCACTTCTGTTCTTTATTGAGCCCATCTTCACATGAAACATTCCCTTGGTATCTCTAATTTTCTTGAAGAGATCTCTAGTCTTTCCCATTCCATTATTTTCCTCTATTTCTTTGCACTGATCACTGAGGAAGGGTTTCTTATCTCTCCTTGTTCTTCTTTGGAACTCTGCATTCAAATGGGTATATCTTTCCTTTTCTCCTTTGCTTTTCTCTTCTCTTCTTTTCACAGCTATTTGTAAGGCCTCCTCAGACAGCCATTTTACCTTTTTGCATTTCTTTTTCTTAGGGATGGTCTTGATCCCTGTCTCCTGTACAATGTCATGAACCTCCATCCATGGTTCATCAGGCACTCTGTCTATCAGATCTTGTCCCTTAAATCTATTTCTCACTTCCACTGTATAATCATAAGGGATTTGATTTAGATCATACCTGAATGGTCTAGTGGTTTTCCTCACTTTCTTCAATTTAAGTCTGAATTTGGCAATAAGGGGTTCATGATCTGAGCCACAGTCAGCTCCCAGTCTTGTTTTTGCTGACTGTATAGAGCTTCTCCATCTTTGGCTGCAAAGAATATAATCAGTCTGATTTCGGTGTTGGCCATCTGGTGATGTCCATGTATAGAGTCTTCTCTTTAAGCAGATGCCAGAGGTCTCTGGCATCTTAGGCAGACTTCTATTCTGTCCTCCACATGAAGGTGTCTAATTCACACAAAATGCCTAGGAGAATCAAACACTAGCACCACATCCTGCTGAAGAATGAAATAGTTCTGGGATTATGAGCCCTAAGGCCCCTTATCTTAGAAAAAATCAAGGAAAAGTTAGGTCCTAGGACCGGACTTATTTGCTTTGCTGATAGAAGCTGCCAATGGCTTGAGCTACATTTTGGTAGGTGTTAACGTGAAGAAGGCTGAGCGCCGAAGAATTGATGCTTTTGAACTGTGGTGTTGAAGAAGACTCTTGAGAGTCCCTTGGACTGCAAGGAGATCCAACCAGTCCATTCTGAAGGAGATCAGCCCTGGGATTTCTTTGGAAGGAATGATGCTAAAACTGAAACTCCAGTACTTTGGCTACCTCATGCGAAGAGTTGACTCATTGGAAAAGACTCTGATGCTGGGAGGGATTGGGGGCAAGAGGAGAAGGGGACAACAGAGGATGAGATGGCTGGATGGCATCACTGACTCAATGTACGTGAGTCTGAGTGAACTCTGGGAGTTGGTGATGGACAGGGAGGCCTGGCGTGCTGTGATTCATGGGTCCGCAGAGTCGGACATGACTGAGTGACTGATCTGATCTGATCTGAATATGCTTATTTAACTTATATGCAGAGTACATCATGAGAAACACTGGGCTGGATGAAGCACAAGCTGGAATCAAGATTGCTGGGAGAAGTATCAATAACCTCAGATATGCAGATGACACCACACTTATGGTGGTATCATAAGTACTTATGTCATTTTCTCATAAGAAATGAAGAAACATAAGAAGAAGAACTAAAGAACCTTTTGATGAAAGTGAAAGAGGAGAGTGAAAAAGTTGGCTTAAAACTCAACATTCAAAAAACTAAGATCATGGCATCTGGTCCCATCTTTTCATGGCAAATAGACAGGGAAATAATGGAAAGAATGTCAGACTTTATTTTTGGGGGCTCCAAAATCACTGCAGATGGTGACTGCAGCCACGAAATTAAAAGACATTTGCTCCCTGGATGAGAAGTTATGACCAGGCTAGACAGCATATTAAAAAGCAGAGACATTATTTTGCCAACAAAGGTCTGTCTAGTCAAGGCTATGGTTTTTCCAGTGGTCATGTATGGATGTGAGAGTTGGACTATAAGGAAAGCTGAGGGCAGAAGAATTGATGCTTTTGACCTGTGGTGTTGGAGAAGACTCTTGAGAGTCTCTTGGACTGCGAAGAGATCCAACCAGTCCATCCTAAAGGAAATCAATCCTGAATATTCATAGGAAGGACTGATGTTGAAACTGAAACTCCAATACTTTGGCCACCTGATATGAAGTACTGACTCATTTGAAAAGACCCTGATGCTAGGAAAGATTGAAGGCAGAAGGAAAAGGGGACAACATAGGATGAGATGGTTGGATGGCATCACTGAGTTAATGGACATGAGTTTGAGTAGGCTCCAGGAGTTGGTGATGGACAGGGAGGCCTGGTGTGCTGCAGTCCATGGGGTTCCAAAGAGTAGGACATGACTGACTGACTGAACTGAACTGAACTGAACTGAAGTCATCATTGTGGATACACACTCAGGCATCATCCATCCTTGTAGCTTTCTTGGCTTGAGAAAATGACATCACTTAGTTGCAACCAGCCTCTTGCCAAGATCTTCCATCAAATACACAACAAAGCACATTTTAAAGATGAATTATTTCTTGTTGATTGAGCAGTCACTGAAGGTGTTATTTTTTTTTCCAGGAAGTTAGATGACACCACCTTTATGGCAGAAAGTGAAGAGGAACTAAAAAGCCTCTAGATGAAGGTGAAAGAGGAGAGTGAAAAAGTTGGCTTAAAACTCAACATTCAAAAAACTAAGATCATGGCATCTAGTACCATCTCTTCATGGCAAATAGATGGGGAAATAATGGAAACAGTGTCAGACTTTATTTTTCTTGGCTCCAAAATCACTGCAGATGGTGACTGCAGCCATGAAATTAAAAGACGCTTACTCCTTGGAAGGAAAGTTATGACCAACCTAGATAGCATATTCAAAAGCAGAGACATTACTTTGCCAACAAAGGTCCGTCTAGTCAAGGCTATGGTTTTTCCTGTGGTCATGTATGGATGTGAGAGTTGGACTGTGAAGAAGGCTGAGCGCCGAAGAATTGATGCTTTTGAACTGTGGTGCTGGAGAAGACTCTTGAGAGTCCCTTGGACTGCAAGGAGATCCAACCAGTCCATCCTAAAGGAGATCAGCCCTGGGATTTCTTTGGAAGGAATGATGCTAAAGCTGAAACTCCAATACTTTGGCCACCTCATGCAAAGAGTTGACTCATTGGAAAAGACTCTGATGCTGGGAGGGATTGGGGGCAGGAGGAGAAGGGGACAACAGAGGATAAGATGGCTGGATGGCATCACTGACTCGATGGATGTGAGTCTGAGTGAACTCCGGGAGTTGGTGATGGACAGGGAGGCTTGGTGTGTTGTGATTCATGAGGTCGCAAAGAGTCGGACACGACTGAACAACTGAATTGAACTGAACTGAACTGAAAGTGTTCTCCAGCCTGGGCTTTATCCAAGAGCTCAGGCCACATTGACAGTGGTATTACTTAAGAATTCCACTTGTCACATGGAAGCCCCCTCATTAATAAGTGTCCCCTTTGCCTAGAATCTCAGCACAGAGGACAGAAAAAAGCTACGCATTGTTGCTTAGGTATGGTTTCCCAGAAGAAGCAAGAGCTCTGTGGCCTGTTGATTCCTTTGGGGGACCCCCTGAAGTCTTTGGGCCCATTCTTTCTGGTCTGATTTCATCAATCCTACTATGAATCCATCACCCTCTCTTCCTCCATTTATCTCACTGACAGACCCATAAATCACATGCATTCAGAATGAAGGTTGTCAGGATTTGCTTGTACTAGATACATGTTTGCTCTTGCTCTTCTTCTCTGTGCCTGTGCTTGTGTGCGCTTTTGAGTAGCTTACCATCTGGCTTAGCTGAAGCCACAGGAGAAGGAAAGAATGTTATGAGGAAGCAGAGGCAAGGTGTTGTCTACAAGAGTGGTGGCCTCGCAGGCAAACCCCATTTGTCTCCTGGGCATCTGTGCACGTACTCATGCATGGAGGTCATCAGTTAGTTCTCTTGAAGCATCCATCACTAAGCAGCCCAACCAGAAAGTCTGGAATTTTCTTGTCACCCAGAGGGCACATTTTGCCTTTAACTGTTAAGTGACAATCTGCCTGATTAGCTCAGTTGTGTTCACATGGGGTCCATTGGGCCATGTGGCTCCTCAGCTGAGACACAGCAGGCAGTGCTGGCTGGTTAGGAAGCCCTGAAAAAGCACAATCCCTACCCTGAAGACAGGGCTCTCAGGGCTCACTCTAAAGGCCATGGAAGGGGCAGGGTTGTCTTAGTATCAGGAGACCTGAACTTCTTGATTCTCATGTCCACAGTCTGTGGTAATCCGCCCAGGAAAATGAGAAGGGACCAGTGCACACGAGACCACTTTGTATGACACAGGTGTGTCAATTCTTTCCCCTTTCTTTCCTGACCTACTTATGAGCTTCTTGGGCATATTATATAGGACGACTCAGGAGGCTAAGGGCTTCCCTGGTGGCTCAGTTGGTAAAGAACCTGCCTGCAATGCAGGAGACCCAGGTTCAATCTGTGGGTCAGGAAAGATTCCCTGGAGAAGGAAATGGCCTATTCTTGCCTGGAGAATTCCATAGACAGAGGAGCCTGGCAGGCTACAGTCCATGGGATTGCAAAGACAGACCGACTGAGCTAATAACACAAACATGAGGGTAAGGTGGAAAGTCCAGTCTTACAGTGTAATTACAGCTATCAAATCTTTTTCATGGGCTTCCCTGATGGCTCAGTGGTAAAGAATCCCCCTGCCAATTCAGGAGACACAAGAGATGTGGGTTTGATCCCTGGATCAGGAAGATCCCCTAGAGAAGGAAATGGCAACTCACTCCAATATCCTTGCCTGGGAAATCGCATGGGGTCACAAAAGAATTGACATGACTTAGCAACTAAACAACAAGAAAACCTTTTCATTCTACCTTTGCTATCACTGTTGGCATGATTAAGACCCACTAGAGACTGCCAGAGGCCCAGTGTGTAGTCTATAGCTTGTTTTCTTGGAAGACTCTTTTAGCACAGGCCACGGGCAAGCTCTACTATTGTGATTGCCTCATTCACTGTTCAATTGTTTTTTTCCTTTTGAATAGACACTGCCTGCAATACAGGAAATTGACTTCCAAATTATAGTGTAATTTCTTATTTGAACAAACTCATGCTTAAGTAAAGCACTGTCCTTCCTCAGCTACTATCCAGGTGCCTGCAGGGGAGAAACGGGGGCCTGGTTCTCATGGGGCCAGCCTTGCCCTACCCATTCCACACTGTAGGGCTGAGTCTATGGTGTGCTCTGGCTGAAAGAGGGGCAGAGTGAGGGCTGTGACTTGTGTCAGTGTTATTACACACACACACACACTCACACATGCAGGGGATGCTTTGGGGGCTTGTGTCCCAGATAACTGGGCCCTTCCTCACTCCTGACCCAGGCACTGTGGGGAAGTGTAGCTTCTCTTCCCTTGGACTCTGACATTGGGAAACAGTAGACCGTGCATCCGCTCAGTTGATCTTGGGGTTGGAGCTGTGTGTGTGGTGTGGGAAGCACTCTTAGCTCTGAATGTGCAGGCATGGAGGATGACCGCACTGACCTCACTTGTTAATCACCTGCTGTGCACAGAGCAGTGTGTGGAATGTGGTGGGGAGCGCATGAGTTCGAGGCCCGGGCCTTGAACTGGGGTCAATCTGGAGAAGACGCAAGTGAAACAGAGCATGTAGTAAATGACAGGGGATCAGAGGAGATGCCAGTTGTCAGGGAAGGTTTCGGGCAGAAACTGAGTCTGAGAGTGATCAAGATATGAAACAAGAGCCATGGTTCCTATTTCCCAGTGTGGACAGGTGATGAGGGGATATGGGGGGGGTGGGCTGGGTTCTCTTTTGAGATCCCTAGAGGCACCCAGGTTTTCCAGGGAGAGTGTTCACCTCAAGGTTACCTGCCTGCAGTGGCAAAAGGATAGATTTTAGTTTTAAAAGTCATTTATTTATTTTATTTTTGGCTGTTCTGGGTCTTCATTGCTGTGTGGGCTTTCTCCAGTTGCACCCAGCAGGGACTACTCTCTAGGTATGACCTGGGAGCTTCTTACTGTGGTGGCCTCTCTTGTTTGTGGAACATGAGCTCTAGGGCATGTGGGCTTCAGCAGTTGCAGTGCACTGGTTTAGTTGCCCAGTGGCATGGTATATCTTCCCAGACCAGGGATTGAACCTGTGTCCCCTGCTTTGGCAGGTGGATTCTTAACCACTGCACCATGAGGGAAATTCCTCATGGATAGAGTTTAAAATAAAGGATAGAATTTAAAATAAACGTCTGCTGCTTCCGATGATGCTCTGCTTCTGGGCCTAGAGGATTCTCGAAGATCCAAGACACAGGGGCCACTCCGGGTGACTAGCCCTGAACAGCCACTTTTTGATCTTTTTAGGGTTTTCTTTGAGAATTTATATGACAACAGGGAATTTCTTGGAGGGGGAGTAGGGAGAATATTTTTAGAAGGAAGGACATTTAAAAAAATGACAACTACTGTAAGATTTTGAAATTTGACAGACGCGCACAACATTTTCCATCCCCATCATGAAACTTTGCCCAATTTCTTGGACCTTTAAATACCACAGATAAGCTTCAGTTTCTGGCCAGGGGGAAAGGGCTCACGCAGAGATCTGTGGAGGCTCAAAATGACACCTGTGTTGGGGCTGCCAGTGACTCTGCTATTTCAGTCTCAGAGTTCCTTCTTTCTCCCTAATTGGCTGGATGCTAACCCTCCACATATAGGACTTGGCTTCAGAACACCTAGTTTTAAATTCCAGCCTCAGCCATTTACTGGCTGTGTGACCTAAGGTAAACAACTTCACCTCTCTGAGCCTCTGTTTCCTTATACGTAAAATCAGAAAAACTTCATTCTATGCTCCCATAGGTTCTGGGGAGACTTATTTGCTTTGTGGTCAGGTATTGCAGGCCAAAGGCCATAAGAGATGCTGGGTGTGTGATGTGGGGCTTGCAACTTAGTCAGAAGACAGATGATTAAAGTCAAAATTCAAATCTGATGGGAAAACGTGATAATGTATTAAAAGTGATGTGATAGGTGTATGCATGTGCAGAGTTCAGTGATGGCTGAGGGAAAAGGTCAGTGGAGGTGCAGGTAATATGTCAGGAAGAGCTTGTGTGAAGAGACATTTGACCTGAGACTGGTGGGTGAGGAGCCAGAGGAAGCATGGGTGGGCGCGGGGAGGGTGGTCTAGAGAGAGGATTTGGTTTGAGCAAGGGTCAGCCCTTGGGTTCGTGGAGCTCATGACTGGGTGGGACGGACGCATGCGGTGCGTGTGTGAGGTGGGCTAGCTGAGCGGCGCGAGTGTGCTGACGAGATCCACCCTGTGGAGTCCAGTCTGGCTCTTTGCATGAGATGAGTTTCCTTCCAGTGGCATCTCTCATGACTGGCTTTTCTGAAATAGCTCTCTGGTCCTGCCCTCCACCTGTCTCTAGCCCACTCCTCTGCTTTCTTTGCTTCAAAGCAGTTCTCACTATCTGAAATTACTCGTCCCTTTAAAATAATTTTTTTCCCCCATTATTTACTTATTTATTCATTTTTGTCTGTGCTGGGTCTTCATTGGCTTCCCAGGTGGCGCTAGTGGTAAAGAACTTGCCTGCCAATGCAAGAGATGTAAGAGATGTGGGTTCAATCCTTGGGTCTGGAAGATCACCTGGAGAAGGAAATGGAAACCCACTCCAGTATTCTTGCCTGGAAAGTCCTATGGACACAGGAGCTAATCCATAGGGTCGCAAAGAGTGGGACATACTGAAACGATTTAGCATGGGTCTTCAATGCTGAGCATAGCCTTTCTCTAATTGTGGCGAGTAGGGACTGCTCTCTAGATGTGGTGCCCAGGCTTCTTGTGTTGCAGAGCATAGGCTCTAGGGCTCAATGGGCTTCAGTAGTTGTAGCTCTTGGTCTCCAGAGTGCAGCCTCGTTAATTGTGGCGCTCGGGCTTAGTTGCCCTGCGGCACGTGGAATCTTCTCTGTACAGGGATCGACGTGGTGGCCCCTGCATTGCAAGACAGACTCTTAACCACTGGACCACCAGGGAAGCCCCCATAACATTTAATTTAAATTAAATTCTTAACTACTCTATCCTCAGCATTGATGCATGTAGTTGACATACGATAGACAACAAATATCTTTTTCAAAGGATGCTGCTGCTGCTGCTGCTAAGTCGCTTCAGTCGTGTCCGACTCTGTGTGACCCCATAGATGGCAGCCCACCAGGCTCCCCCATCTCTGGGATTCTCCAGGCAAGAACACTGGAGTGGGTTGCCATTTCCTTCTCCAATGCATGAAAGAGAAAAGTGAAAGTTGAAGTCGCTCAGTCATGTCCGACTCTTAGCGACCCCATGGACTGCAGCCCACCAGGCTAACCATGGGATTTTCCAGGCAAGAGTACTGGAGTGGGTTGCCATTGCCTTCTCCGATTCAAAGGATGAGGAAGCAGCAAGTTAATTTACACATCTAAAGACAGAATTAGCACTAGTGTGCAAGAGATGTCCTTAGAGACTTGGTCAATTTTGTGGATGAGGAAGTAGGAGGCCCCTTTCTTTGCTGCAAAATGCTCTGAGGCTGGGAAACTGAACATGGTTCTCATGGATTTAGGAATGAGTGTCTGTGCCTTTTCTGGTTTCTGCAGAGAAGAGAAGCAGAAAGAGGCAGTGGCTGACTCAGAGAAGGTCAAGAATAGCAAGAAGGAATATGTTACCTCCATGTTTCTGCCCTGGACCCAGAAGTCTTTGTGATCTTGGTGGTAGGATGGATGTCTGCTGTGGGCCTCTGATGTGTTCTGAGGTTTGAGGCCCCCGTGGACACTCTGCCGCACTGGAAAATACATGCTGTGTTGGGTTAATGTGGGCTTCCCTTGTGGCTCAGCTGGTAAAGAATCCACCTGCAATGCAGGAGACCTGGGTTCAATCTCTGGATTGGGAAGATCCCCTGGAGAAGGGAAAGGCTACCCACTCCAGTATTCTGGCCTGGAGAATTCCATGGACTGTGTAGGCTGTGGGGTCGTAAAGAGCCGGACAGGACTGAGCAGCTTTCACTTTCACTTCACTTTGGGTTAGTGTGGCTTCATGAAGTGCATCTCAGTTAAGCTTGTTTCCATAGTCATTCATAGTAGCCGCTACTATCACTTTTATGTTTCCCTGGAGAAAAGATTTTCGGAAGAGCTCATGAAGCCATTTATGATCTCTGACTCCTCCTAAGTTGCCAAGTGGTGATGAGATAAGAAGAGGAAGTGTTTGACATCTTTACTGCTCTGAGAAAGTTGGTTGCACACACTCTTGTTGAGAGCACCAGATTTAGACAATACATGCCTTTCTAAATTTTTTTAAGTTAAAAAAAAATGTATTGAACTTGTTACAATATTGCTTCTATTTTATGCTTTTGGTTTTCTGGCCTCAAGGCATGTGGGATCTTAGCTTCCTGACCAGGGATTGAATCCGAATGCCCTGCATTGGAAGGCGAAGTCTTAACCACTGGACTACCAGGGAAGTTCTTAATACATGCTTTATAAACAACCATATCCCTGAAACACCTGTTAACTGAATCTTTGCTTATCCACTGACTTACTCAAAAATTCCAGAGATACATTTTTCTCTGGCTCTGAAAACTCAAAGTTAGTTTTTAGAGCCCCATCAGGGCTGTGGTTTTTCCAGTGGTCATGTATGGATGTGAGAGTTGGACTGTAAAGAAAGCTGAGCTGAAACTCCAATACTTTGGCCACTTCATGTGAAAAGTTGACTCATTGGAAAAGACTCTGTTGCTGGGAGGAATTGGGGGCAGGAGGAGAAGGGGATGACAGGATGAGATGGCTGGATGGCATCACTGACTCGATGGACATGAGTCTGAGTGAACTTTGGGAGTTGGTGATGGACAGGGAGGCCTGGCGTGCTGCGATTCATGGGGTCACAAACAGTCGGACACGACTGAGCTACTGAACTGAACTGAACTGATTGACTCCACTCCAGTCTGGCCAAATAGCTGATGGCTAGTGCATCAGTCCTAGCAGAACAGTTTAGTGGAAAGATGACATTCAGAGCAGGAGCAGAGAGTAAAGACCAACAGGGACTGTGCACCCAGGGACTAGTAACCATGGGAAGCCATTAGGCCTGAGGGGCAGGGCAGGGCAGGGCAAGGGGCCAGGAGTCTTCCTGGACCCTGATGAGACCCAGAGCTCTAGAGTCAGGCTGTAGCTCAGCAGCTGCTAAACTAGAAAGCAGTTGGAGCCTATTATACAGAGTGAAGTAAGCCAGAAAGAAAAACACCAATACAGTATACTGACGCATATATATGGAATTTAGAAAGATGGTAACGACAGCCCTGTATGTGAGATAGCAAAAGAGACACAGATGTATAGAACAGTCTTTTGGACTCTGTGGGAGAGGGAGGAGGGGGATGATTTGGGAGAATGGCATTGAAACATGTATAATATCATATTAGAAATGAATCACCAGTCCAGGTTCAATGCAGGATACAGGAAGCTTGGGGCTGGTGCACTGGGATGACCCAGAGGGATGGTATGGGGAGGGTGGTGGGAGGGGGGTTCAGGATGGGGAACACATGTACACCTGTGGTGGATGCATGTTGATGTATGACAAAACCAATACAATATTGTAAAGTAAAAAAAAAAAAAAAATAATTAAAAAAAAAAAAAAAAACAGAACTAAGGTGGGATGCAGCCAGGTATCTGACGGGGAGTAAGTGTACACCCCAATCTCTCTCTCTTCCTGCCTTTTGCTTTCCTGCTGGTGCTTCTCATTGGCCAAGATAAAATGGAACCTCTTGGGCAGAGAGCAGAGGGGAGGGCAGAAGGCTATTGAAAGACTGTGGCAAACAGGCTCATCAGCCCAGAACATAAACATGAATGTAGCCAGAAGTTTCTTCAACAGAATCTGGCAGTGAGTTCCTTTGTAAAATGAACAATCCCAAATATCTCAATAAATAAATGTCTTCATTCAAGAAACATGCATCAAGAGCCTCCTGGGGTGGAGCTCTATATTTGGTGCTGGTGGATTTTACTTTGGGTTTTCTTTAAGGGAGGTACTTTCCTACAGAGCCATCCTGGATAATAGACAAAAATAATAGTCTGTGAGTCTTCTGGGATTTCTTTTTAAAAAGTCTGACCCTAGTTTTGAGGACTTTGAAACATCTTTGTACATCTCAGCTCTGGCCAAATCTCAGTGTTGCTTTGGAGAGTGACTGAAGCCTTGCTATATCCAGTTGGGTCTTGAGTCCTGGGTGTATTTGCACTCAGTTGAGCCAGTCTTTGGTTATGCCTAGAAACCTCGAAAATTCTCTAACTGGGGACCATGAGTAATTCCTAGGATAGAATATTGGGTGAGTGGAGAGCTGAGGAAAGGTCTGGCTGGAATATTTCCAAGGCCACCCATGGCCTGGGTGGACCTGCTTGACCAGCTCCAATGAACCGACAGAAGTTTGAAGTGTCCACACCCCATATTGTGAGTCTGCTTTGAGTTAGCACCTGTCATTTTAGGTTAAATTTGGATGTGACTACTGGGAGAAGGCAATGGCACCCCACTCCAGTACTCTTGCCTAGAAAATCCCATGGGTGGAGAAGCCTGGTAGGCTGAAGTCCATGGGGTCACTAAGAGTCGGACATGACTGAGCGGCTTCACTTTCACTTTTCACTTTTCACTTTCATGCATTGGAGAAGGAAATGGCAACCCACTTGAGTGTTCTTGCCTGGAGAATCCCAGAGATGGGGGAGCCTGGTGGGCTGCCGTCTGTGGGGTCGCACAGAGTCGGACATGACTAAAGTGACTTAGCAGCAGCAGCAGCACTGAATATTTTGCACAAACTTTTTAACATTTCTCTATTGCTGTGCATATGTTTCTTTAGTGATCGGTGAAGATTTCTTCTCATTGAAGAGAGAGTAACAGGTAAGATGATTGAAAAACAAGAGGTAAGTTGGAAAAGCCAAAGGGAGAATTTAATCCACTCTCTCATTTTTAAAAGATCTTTAAAATTTATTTTTTAAATGAAATATAATTGGTTTACAATGTTGTGTTAGTTTCTCCTGCACAACTAAGTGAATTAGCCATAAGTATACATATAGTCCCTCCTTCTTGAACCTCCCTCCCACTCCCTACCCCCTTCCCACCCTTCTAGGTCATCACAGAGCACCAAGCTGAGCTCCCTGTGCTGCAGATTCCAGCTAGCTTCTACTCTATACATGGTGGTGTACATGTTGTTACATGTCAATGCTGCTTTCTATATTTGCCCCACCCTCTCTTTATATGGGTGGAGAAACCAAGGAACCCAGAGGGTTGGGAAATACTCAGGGTCATACCATGAAGATGGGGGCAGAGCCAGGGAGACAAAGGGGCAGGTCAGGCATGGCTGAGAAGCAGGCTGGCCATGGCCAGAGGCTCCCAGGATCTTCTTGGTGTTCCTGCTATTCTTCCTGGGAGGCTTTCCTAAGGCAAACAACCAAGGCAGTTGCCTATGCTGTTCTCATAGGTTCTTAAGGCTCTCCTTTGCCTGTATCCTTCTTTGTGAATACTCTGAAAGAACAGAAAATTTCTCTCTCATATAGTTTAGAAATGAGTGTTGGAGAATGGAACAGTTTTTTAAACGTGAAGAGCTTGGGACATGAGGGTCTGAGATTTGTGCCTAGTTAGTCATGCTGCTGGGAGATTTATAAACTCTGCCTCCAAACTAGCATTCTTTTCTTGCAATGCTGAAATAAGAGCTAACATTTAGTGGTACTTATCATGCACGAGTCATTGTTTTAAGCCATTTACATTATTAACTAATTTAGTTTTTATGAACACCGTTGAGGTATATGCTCTTTTTATTTCTATTTTTAGATGCAGAGCCTGAGCTGAGAGGTCACATGACTCACTTATGGTCAGAGTCAGTCAGTGGCCACAATAGAATTTCTATCTCAGTGTTTTGACCATTCAGCCCATGTTCTTGAGCAGGGAGCTACAGAACTTTTTTCAGCATCACCCCTGCTACATCTGTGAGATGTGGTTTGTTTTCTGAGGCCCCTTCAACACAGAACTGCAAGTATTGGGTTGGCAAAAAAGTCAATTTGGGTTTTTCTGTAACAGCATATGGAAAACCCTGAATGAACTTTTTGGCCACTCCATTTTTTCTGTCTGTGTCAAAAAACAGCAGGAATAAGTTTTTGCTTTACTTGTGACTAAGTATCACAATGCTGCAGCAGTCTCCACCTAAAAGACTTTCAAGTCAGTTTACGGTGAGTCTATACAGGCTTTCTCTGGCCCTAAACTGGACAGCCTCGTGCAGTGAACAAACCGCGTGTCTGAACAGCGCAGTTCAAAATATCCTGGTTCAGTGGCACAACTAAAGGTTACCCGGTGTTCTTAGGTTTACAAGAATCTTTCCCTGAGTTTTTAGGAAGAATATTGTTTTGTTATTATTAAAATTTTGAAAAGCCACAGATAATAACTATAGCAACGTTTTTCTTATGTAGCATTAACGTACAATGGTGCAAGACCACTGTATTCTTAGTTGCATATTATAGGGAGAGCGACATAGACTCAGGCTCATGTTATACGACGATATGGACAGCGACACACGTGAGCACCCAGGTCCATTCCTTTCTCTACCTCCAACTGCATATGTATGACTTCGGGCACGTCCTTTTCTCTCTCTGGGTCTCTCTCTTACCATGTACTATATATGAGGCTAACTCTGATTTCTGAGTTCTTTTCCAGCTCTGAAATTCTATGACTTAACTAAGATCAAAGCAAGTTGCTTGTTAATGGACGTGTTTTATAGATGACATGGTTCAAAAAAGGATTTGAGGTGGCTTATAGGATTAAAATGCACTTAAACCAGGATGGTTAAAAATAACAAGAGAATTGAAAATAATGAAAAGCAATGCAAAAGAGATGCTTCAGGCACCAAGACTGAGTGAGTCACTGAGGGTCAATGTCATGTCTGGAGTTCCGTAATCCCAGGATGTTGCTGCTGAAATTAACCCAAGAGATCGTGGCTTATCCACAATCCCAACTTCTTAGGTTTCTTGTTCAGAGCTTTCTGCTAGCAAGTGTATGTTATTTTCAAATGAAGCAGACTTGGAAACCTAGCTTTCTAACCCACAGAGCCTCTTGGTTATTACATTGGTAGCTCAGCCAGGAATGGAACCCAGGTCTCCTGACTTTCTTTCACTGCTTTGCCCATGGCAGCTACCACCTTCTCTAGTGACAAGGACTCTTCACCATAGAGTACAGGCAGGACTTTGTCATGCATATAGTTTCGTTTTCATAAACAGTATCTCACTGATTCTCTTAATTTTCTGAAGGGTAGGCAGGAAAGGTAGTATAATTCCCATAGTATATCTGAGTGAATGGACTCAGAGATGTCGAGTATTTTTCCCAAGTTAACGGAGAATTGTGCCCAGGGTGTTAACTCTTTGGGTGTCTATTTCGGGCTTTGTACTATCAGTCTGTCTGGACTTCCGAGGACTCCAAGTGTTCTATTGATGTGCCAATAGTACATGTCTCAGGAGGTAAAGTCAAGACAGCTTATCCAAGGCATCCCAATCCACACACAGCCGAGCAGCTGTCAGGGAGAACTGGAAAGCAGAGGAATGGGGGTCCTCAGAATTGAACCCTTGCCCCAGATGCAAGGGCTTGAGTTTGAACTCTGTCATCTCAGATGTTACTTTTATGCTATGTAAGTACATAAAACATCATGCTGTATATTGCACAAGTCTTGGGACTGAGACTGATGATATTGTGGGAAAGCCAGAGTTTGAAGCAGGTTAAATCTCTCTGAGCACAGCAGGGGCTTTTCATCAAATTCAGCTGCAGGAAACCCTTAAACTGGACCACACTGCTACTGAACATGTCATCAATCAATCAACAAGTATTTCTTGAGACAGAAATGTGAGAATTCAGTGAGATCACCTAAGTGACAAGTTAGGAGGGTGACATGGTGCCGAGCAAAGACATGGGCTTTAGAAACTTTCAGAAGTAGATCTGAAGACTGGCCCAATATTTTATGAGCTGTATGTATAAGCTTGTAAAATCACCAAATCACCTGACTTCATTGTCTCAGTCTATCCATCTATAAAATGGGGGAAATACCTACCTCATCAGGCTTTTGGAAAAACACTTATTTACTATTAATTCCCTCTTGTTTGTCTAGCATTTAAAAATACAAAGTGACAATTCATTGCTAGTTGCCAGTAAATTATTCTTGTGTACTTGACATTGTACAAGGCAAAAGAAGGGGTAGGAAAGAGGGCGACATGGTCTCCTTTTTCCTTACAGAAATAAGGCAGGAAAGGAGAGGTGAGGTGATTGAGGGTTTCTGGGCTTAGCAGGAACTTTATGGATGAGACAGAGATGGATCTTGTTGAATGGAAGAGAGCATGCAATAATGTGCAAGACAGGGATTCCAGGTGAGAAGGACCGCAGAAGCAAAGGCTGGGATATTTGCAGGAGTATGAAGGCTACTCTGACCTGAGTAGACAGGAAGTAAGGAAAATAATGATGAACAGCGCTCAGTGGGTGAGGCAGCAAGTGGAGATGACCAATTTAGACATACTACACAAGACTGGTACAGAATGCTGTAAGCTTTTTCAATAGAACAGTGATAGATCTGGGAGTTTGAACTATGTCTTCCTTTTTTGTATCAAAATTCCATAAAATTTTTAGCATAGGGCTTGATGTTTAAGGATGCTTGATAGTTATCTACAAAATATTAAACAAGTGATTATAGAAAATCAGTCTGACAATGGTGTGTTCAAATGTAGACTCTCCCACCTGAAACCAAATGACTAAACTCAGCCAGTGGAAGGAACCAAATAAGCCAGGCTGGATTTGCATTTCCACCTTGGTTCAGGAGCATTGCAAATGACTCCATTGATTTCATTTAGGTTTTTAACTTGTGCTTTCTCGAATACAAGAAGTGTACACACTGGTTGAAAAATGCTAGCACTACACTGAGTTCCACTCATTCTTTCCTCGGCTTCTGCCCCTTTCAAAGGCTTCTTGTCTTCCTTATGGACCACTTTGTTGGCTTGAAAATATATACATGATATCTATTATGTTACATTATATTATGATACACACATATAGTCTTTTTAACAAGTTTTATTACAGTATGATTTTCAGAAAGTAAACTGTATCAATTTTAAGTTTAGTGTTTCATGAGTTTTGACAAATATATATACCTCTGTTCTGTACAGTTTTTAAATATACAAATGAGATCATACTGTACCTACTATCTGGCAACTTGTTTAGGCATTCGACTATGCCATGAATATTTTTCTTTCATCACATTGATCTCTTCTTAAATTACTGCAAAATCCCCTGGTATGAATACCTTTAATTTATTGGACTATTTCCTTGTAGATGGATATTTATATTCCCTTCATATATCACAATTCTAATGGAGTAATGAGATGCTTTTCCACTTGTCTTCGATAGAGTCAAGCATTTCTATAGACTGGATTACTAAAAGCGAAATCTTTTGGTCAAAATCTTTGAAACTAAAAAAGAGAAAAAGATAAAGATCACAGGCATCCTTGGAGTTATTGTGGGTTCGGTTCTAGACCACTGCACTAAAGCAAATATTGCAATAAAGTGAGTCACACAAAATTTTTCTTTTCCTAGTGCATATAAAAGTTATGTTTACACTGTAGTCTATGATGTGGACTATATAATTATAACTAAAAACAGTGCATCTCTTAATTAAAAGTACTTTATTGCTAAAAAATGCTAAAAATCATCTGAGCTTTCAGTGAATTGTAATCTTTTTGCAGTAATAACATCAAAGATCACTGATCACAGAGATCACATAACAAATATGAGAATGAAAAAAATATGAAACATTGTGGGAATTACCAAAATGTGACATAGAGACAGGAAGTGAACAAATGCTGCTGGAAAAATGGCTCTTACAGACTTTCTTGATGAAGGGTTGCCATGAACCTTCAATTTGTCAAAAACACAGTATTTGCATAGCAATAAAGTGAACTGCAGTAAGATGAGGTGTGCCTGTATAGCATCTTAAGCTCCCATTGTATAAGAAAATGCTCCTTTTCCAAAGTGTTTTCAATTTGAAAACATGTTACAAGTTTCACCAATCTGATAGACAAAAAAATAGTAACGTGCCGTTTTAATTTGCATTTCCCAAATTGCAAGGTGAGCATTTTATGTTTGCTGTCCACTTGCATATCATCTGTGAATTCACTATTCTTATATTTTGTCTTTTTGCTACCTGTTTTTCTTTTTTGTATTGATTTATAGGAACTCTTTTGATATTAGGTCTTTTTTCCCCTACTCAGTACTCAAGTTAACATGTTAAAGGTTATCTTAGAGCAAGGTTGCTCAAAGTTTGGTATGCTAAAGCATCACTTGAAGATCTTACTTAAACAGAGACTCTGATTCAGGTGGTCAGTGAATCAGCCTGAGAATGTGCATTCCTAACAAACCTTATTCATTGCAAATATTCACTGGAAGCACTGATGCGGAAGCTGAAACTCCAATACTTTGGCCACCTGATGTGAAGAACTGACTCATTGGAAAAGACCCTGATGCTAGGAAAGATTGAAGGCAGGAGGAGAAGGGGATAACAGAGGATGAGATGATTGGATGGTATGACCAACTCTATGGACATGAGTTTGAGCAAGCTCCAGGAGTTGGTGATGGACAGGGAAGCCTGCTGTGCTGCCATGGGGTTGCAAAGAATCGGACATGACTGAGCAGCTGAACTGAACTGAACAAACCTCAGAGGCTTCCAATACTGCTGGTCTACACACCATACTTTGAGTGACAAAGTCGTAGGGTTTATGAGATTTTTTGGAGGAGGTTAAGAGTTCATCATACTCAAGGAACAATGTGTGGTAGATTTTTCTTTTGTTAAATGAAACCACTAGGAATGACTTACTGAAAGTGATCAGTGTAGAAAGAAGAAGCCAAATATAATTGTGGAAATGACTGGTGTCATAGCCTTTCTAGGGAGCTTATGGGTGCTGATATGGTGGGAGGTTGGCTTTTAAGTTTTGAGGTTTAAATCCCACCTTGCATATGTGCTAAGTCACTTCAGTCAGGTCCGACTCTTTGCCACACTATAGACTGTAGCTCGCCAGGCTCCTCTGTCCATGGGATTCTCAAGACAAGAATACTGGAGTGGGTTGCCATGCCCTCCTCCAGGGTATCTTCCCGATCCAGGGATCGAACCCTTGTCCCATATGTCTCTGCATTGGCATGTGGGTTCTTTACCATTAGTGCCACCTGGAAAGCCCAAGTCCCACTTTATTTACCTTCAGGTCACTTGGCTTTCAGTTTCCATATTGAGAGTGAAAAAAAGACAGTAATCACTGTTCTCATTATTATACAGAGGTTTCTGGAAGATCAAAGGAGAAGTATTGACATGTTTTGTAACCTGTAACAAGCTAGAACACAGTAGGAATTGTACCTGTCCAGGCAAAGCATCTGGGGCTATATGAGCATCCTATCTGGCTGGTGTCTACGATGAAGGCAGAGCGCTTGGCAAAGTTTTGTATTTCTCCTCAAATTCTTACTTAGTCAAATTCTCCATCATAGCATTTGGATCATCATAAGTATTTGAATCAATTTAACAGTAACAAGCCATTTTAGGATTCCATGAATATTAATTGTGTCAAGAATCAGGTGTTGAATTCGGCTAGGTTATTGTAGTCCAGTTAAATGGGACACACACTCCCCAACACACTCTGAGCCAAAATATAATTCCCAAATTATATGGTAATAATAATATATGTATAATACAAATGCAATATAATAAAATATGAATTATTATAGTATGAATTGTTCCAGTTGGCTATCTAGCTTTTTATTAGAAATGTTTCCTGTTCTAAAGACACAGCTAGGCAATATTCTGATTGCTTTCTTTGCAGTTGGGTTATTAGTGTACTGTGAGTGGGAATCGCCTGTGTCATTCTGGGCTGAGGTTTTTAAGAAGGGAATTTGGCTATTAAGACTATTAAGACCATAGTCTTAATTCCCTGTCTGCTGTTCTGAACACATGGTCCTAGCAGAGAGTTAGGTATATGACAGAAAGATTGTGGGTCCCAGAATCTCATGTGGAAGGTCTGCCAACAATAGGTACCACCTGTTTTGGACTTTTATGAGCAAGGTGTTTATTTATTGTATTTGACACATTGTATGTTTGGGGGCTTGTTCATAGTAGTAGTTAGAATTACCTGTACTAATGCACTCTAATTCACATACATCATTGAGATCCCTTTCAATCAATATCTAGAATATGCATTACATTTCCCTGGCAATCTACTAAATGATGACATAGGGTAGATAAAGTGAAAGTGAAAGTTGCTCAGTTGTGTCTGACTCTTTGCGACCACAGGAATTCTCCAAGCCAGAATACTGGAGTGGGTAGCCTTTCTCTTCTCCAGGGGATCTTCCCAACCCAGGGATTGAACCCAGGTCTCCCGCATTACAGGTGGATTCTTTACCAACTTAGCCACAGGGGAAGCCCAGGAATACTGGAGTGGGTAGCCTATCCATTCTCCAGTGGATTTTCCTGACCCAGGAATCGAACTGGGGTCTCCTGCATTGCAGGCAGATTCTTTACCAACTGAGCTATCAGGGAAGCCCAATAGGGTAGGTAAGTAACAGGGAAAAGGTGATGTCATAACCTGACGAGTATGGTTGGAGAGTTTTTCCAAGGTGGATCATTTGATATGTGGGGGAACTTCTGATTGTCTTTAATCTCAAGGCGGGACCGATGAACCTATTTGCAGGGCAGCAGTGGAGACGCAGAGAGTACAGACTTGCGGAGCCGGGACGCGGAGGATGGAGAGAGCGGGACAAATCGAGAGAGCAGTACTGAAACACATACATTACCATATGTAAAATTAGATCGATAGCCAGTGGAAATCTGCTGTATGATGCAGGGAGCTTAAATCAGGTGCTCTGTGACAACCTAGAGGGGCGAGATAGGGTGGGACGTGGGAGGGAGGTTCAAGAGGTAGAGGACATCTGTACCCCTATGACTGATTCGTTTTGCTGTATGACAGAAAACAACACAATATTGTAAAGCAATTATCCTCCAATTAAAGATGAAAAAAAAAAAAACAACCATGGATAATCAACAAGGACACAGGGAACTCTGCTCAATGTTATGTGGCAGCCTTGATGGGAGGGGAGTTTGGGGGAGAATGGATACATGTATATATATGGCTGAGTCGGAAACTATCACAACATTGTTAATCGGCTATACCCCAAAACAAAATAAAAGGTTTTTAAATTGTCAATAAAACATATGTTGCATTTAAAAGAAAGGTCAGTAACTTTTAATAAATAATTATCATGAAGCTTAGAAATGCAGCTGAGAGAAACAGTTAAATGCTCCATGTGACAATCTCCCTGTAAGTTCTTTCTTGCTGCCCAGGGCTGGAACAAGATGGCTGTTCTTTGGAGAGTGAAAACTGAGTGGAAGTCCTGCAGTGTTTCTGTTTGATGTTTTTGGCAGTGATGTTGAAAATTCTAGACTGAAATGATATTGTATGAAGTCTGGACCAATTGCCTTGTTAAAGTCAAATGGATTTCCTCTCTTTGCGCTGTCTGGATCAATTCTTGGAGGAGTTAGTCAGAGAATTTGGTCTCTTGGTTGAAGCAACATATTGTACTGATAACAGGCGAGAGCAGAGTCTGATTGGACTCGCCAGGCCTTTCCAACTCGCTGCTCGTGTGAGCATTAGGAGGGCTTTTGCAAAATAAATAGAGCTCGCTGAGGTCTGCTGAGAAGGGTTCCAGATTATGTTGACCAAAAGTGGAATGTTTAATACTCCACAGTAAAATTTTAAAAAGGAAGAAGAAAAAAAGAACCGTGGAATTCTGAGTTCCACCTGTTAAATTATTTGTCCTTCTGAGAGAAGCAGGAATGAAAGGCGTATGTTCAACATCATTTTGGACCCATTTTCTGTGGCGGGAAACCAAGGTAAACACATTTTTCCTGATGTAATTGTTGATATTAGTTCAGCTCACATGATGCAGGCATAGCTGTGTGAACCATTTTATTTGGACCCGTCCTCGGCTGGAGTTGGACATGCTGGTGGGAAGCCTGGAGCCTGGAGAACCTACAGTCTGGGAGCCCCGGCTCGTGTAGGGAGCCCCCAGGCCTGGATGTCGCCATGAAGGTGCCCTTGGGGTTTCTGGCCTCAGGTCTCATTTCTTTGCCTGTGAGAGCATTCAGCTCATCTCCTCACTTGGATTAAACCTGATTTCTTATTTGGATTTTTTCAGAGAATTATCATTCCCCTCTTCTAGTTTTACTTAGATACATATATGTGGTTCTATTATAAATACTAGAGTTTTTCTTAGAATTCTTTTTTTCTTTGGCTCTTTTGTCTCTCTGCCCCTCACCCTTTGCCCCCTACCAATCTACCTTCCTAACCTAGTATGTTTTCTTTCCTATATTCCTGCATACTTGTGTATTTATGTACAAACACATATTTTCACCTTTTTGTGTCATTTTTAATCTTCCTTTCTTTCTGCTTCTGGTTAAACAGTGGGCTTCTCTTGTTTACGGGAGACCCGGGTTTAATCCCTGGGTGGAGAAGGGAAAGGCTACCCACTCCAGCATTCTGGCCTGGAAATTCCATGGACGAGTAGTCCACGGGTCACAAAGAGTCGGACACGACTGAGCAACTTTCACTCACCAGGCCAGCCTCCCCAAACACATGAAGCCCATGATACGGTTTATTTCTTCACTTGGTTTTCCACAATCATTTTTTTTTTTTTTCTTTTTTCTCCCTTTTGGTAACGCTGTGCCAGGTCCTGTGTTAGGCACCACAAACATGGACTGGATACAGACCTGACCTCCGAGAGTTAGTGCTGTGAGAGGAGAGCCGACAGGGGGTCTAGAGCAGCTGTGAAGACCACCACACTCCTTGTGTCTTTGGAAAAATTTGTTCTGCATCCCACTTTGCGTGCGTGATTGCGTGCTAAGTTGTTTCAGTCGTGTCTGACTCTTTGTGACCTCATGGACTGTAGCCCACAAGACTTCCCTGTCCATGGGATTCTCCAGGCAAGAATAGACAGCAAAGCTGTCACTGTAAGGACTGAGGACTCAAACTTGTTCCAGCCACTGTGACTTGCTAACTTACATAGAGGTGACCCAGAGAATGAGCCAGCTCTCACAGCCCCCACACGGTGCAGGACCCTTTAAACTTGTAGGACTCAGCCCATGATCTCAGGGGAGCTGGCCTTCCAGGGGACTGGATGGGACAGACAGACATGATGCCAAACAGCAGTTTAGGGTCATTGTGCTAGAAATCCCACCGTCAGCAAAGCCCTTGGTTGGGTAAACCTTGCTGGCCTCAGTTATCTGTTTATACCAGAGAGGCCTATAGGAGAGAAAGACATGAGGTTGAAGCCATCAGTTCACATCATTGAAGTGTCATCTGTGTTATCAATTCCTTGGGAAAGGACCCAACTCTAAGGTGATGTAAATGTGTTTCATTTGCTTGCTTTTGTTAGGAATACTTTGGAGCCTACTATGTGATTCAGGAGAGCAGATGCATGGGCCACGTGGTGCAGGGAGGGGAGGACGTGCCGGGTAGGACACAGAGGAGCTTCTGTGTCTAGACCCTTGTGCTCCTTCCATCTGGCCCTGGACAGCTGTTCTTCAGGGAAGCCCTTAGATATCACCTCCACATTTCTGAGGTTGCCCTGGGAGGAAGCAAGGCAGGATGAGGGCTTCCTTCCTATTAGCCCTCCAGGGCAGGGGGAGGGTGGTGTCAGGCAGGCAAAAGAGGGCATCCAGCCTGGGCATGTTCTGCAGAGAAGCCAGCTAGGCTGCAGGGTGCATGGTCACTTGGGGAGAAGCAGTCGTGGGCTCTTGGTTTTGAAAACAGAGCAGCTCCCTGTGTCGAAATGATGGACCTCTAGCACAGCAAAGTCAGCCCAGAGCCAGCATGGTAGGTATGTCTGCTGTGTTAAGGGGGGCAGGCCAGTGATTCCCAGACTGCTATGAACCCTAATAAGACACTCACAGGCTGCTTTTCCATTATTGAATGAAAGACAGTCATCACTGCTGTAGTTCAAAGCCATGGTTCCTCTGTGTCCTTAACATGATACAGGTGGGCCTTCATTGGAAACACCTCCTGCTTCTCCAGCTCAGTTCTCATAAAAACAAACAATGCTGCCCTTTGCCCACATCGGAAGAGGTGACCGTGAAATCCTTGTGAGCTCCTGGTGCACGGCACGGCTTCAATCAGATCCTTCTGCCGGGGTGAGGACCCGCACACACGTCCCAGGAGCTCCCTGGGCATTGGTGCAGAGTCCCTCTAGCAGCACACTGGCAGTGACCCTGGCATGGCCGGGCAGACATGGGGTGAGGGGTCAGATCCCCAGCAAAGGTCAAAGTGCAGCTACAGCTGGGAAGTGTCCTTGTTGTTGCTCAGGAAACACTCTTCAAGTCCAGGCTTTGAGTGATTCCCTCCTTCCCTTTCATATCACAACTGCTGTTCAGATGTGAGGGTTAAAATGGAGAGCCTTGGAGGCAATGGAAGAAACTGAAGTCTGTAACCTCACCGCCTTCTTGTGAAAACTCCAGCCCTGCCACTCTGTGCCAGCCACTGAACTGTTCTTCATGTCCCCGCTTTATCGGTCAGGTGCAGGTCATACTAGTGGCAACCTCATAGGGCTGTTTTGAGGGTTAAGCGCATCAACACATATAAGGGACTTACGTAATGTCTGGTACTGATTAAACACTCAGTGGTAGCTGTTATTATTATTAATTAATATTTTTAAGGTCTTCTTGTTTTTTTTTTTAAAAACTAGGTTTTGTTTGTTCCAAGAGAAGTTATAAGATCACAGACAAATTGAGGAGGAGGTACAGAGATTTCCCGAATAACCTTGACTCCACCCCATGCACAGCCTCCTCCATCACCAGTGTCCCACACCACGCTGGTGCTTTCATTGCAATTGATGAGCCTGCACTGACACCTCGCTGTCACCCAAAGTCTATGTTTTATGTTAGGGTTCACTCTTTTTCTTAAAATAATTTTGTTTATTTATAGCTGTCCTGGGTCTTCATTGGTGTGCGGGCTTTCTCTGATGGTGGTGAACAGGGGCTACTTTTTATTGTGGTGCTTGGGCTTCTCATAGTGGGGGCTTCTCTTGTGAAGCATGGGCACTAGGGTGTGCAGGCTTCAGTAGGTGTAGCACGTGGGCTCGGTAGTTACAGCTCGAAGACTCAGAGCACAGGCTCAGTACTTGTGGTTGATGGGCTTAGTGGCTCTGTGGCATATGAGATCTTCCTGGACCAGGGATTGAACTCATGTCTCCTGCATTGGCAGGCAGACTCTTTACCACTGAGCCACCAGAGAAGCCCAGGGTTCACTCGTGGCCTTGCACGTGGATTTGGACAAATGTATTACGACAGCCATCTACTCTTATTGTATCATACAGAGTAGCTGCACTGTCCTAAAGTCCTCTGTGCTCAACATACCCACCCCTCTTTTCTGTGGCAACTATAGATCCTTTTCTGAATCCATATTTCTTGCCTTTTCCAGAGTGTCCTATAGTTAGAACCAGTGTATAGCCTTTTCATATTGGCTTCTTACATTTAGTAAATGCATTTAAGTTTCCACCATGTCTTTTCATGACTTAACAGCTCATTTCTTTTTACTGTTAAATAATATTCCATTGTCTTATGTGCCACAGTTTATTTATCCGTTCACTTACCAAAGGCCATCTTGGTTTTTTCCAAGTTTAGGCAATCACAAATAAAGCTGCTGTTTATAAAGCTGCTATAAACATCTCTGTGCCTATATTTGTGTAGAAAACTTACATTTAAAATTACATTAAACATATAATATGTAGAATTTACCTCTGCCATCTCAGTATTTATATAGATCAGGATTTATACTCCATTTTCAACTCCTGACTCTTTCACAAATGTCAGGTGTAGGATTCTGTGCCCAGGCTGGCAGCAATGCCATCTCTAGGGTACCCAGTTGTTGGCCTGCCCTTCAGTCAAGGGACCCCTTGCCTGTCACTCTCATTTTTCTTCATTTGTTTGTGCCTTAATGACAAAAATCTGAAAACTTGGGCAAAGATTGTCCCTAAATCTTCAGTGAGGTTTTTCATGGTTTCCCCCATAGCCTCAAGTTTTTTTTTTTTTAATTATTTTATTTTTTTGTTTAGTTGCTAAGTCATGACTGACTCTTTGCAATCTCATGGACTATAGCCTGCCAGGCGCCTCTGTCCATGGGATTCTCCAGGCAAGAATACTGGAGTGGGTTCCCATTTCCTTCTCCAGGGGATCTTTCTGACTTGGAGTCAAACCTGTGTCTCCTGCATTGGCAGGCAGATTCTTTATTATTGCGCCACCTGTTAAATGATTACAATATAGTGTTGCAGGGGAGTTTCACAGAATTTCTAAAGTATTAACAAATGTGAACTTAAAAATTTGGTAAAATAGCTAGAGATATAGGCTAGGCAATACTGATAGGAATTGAATTTAGGAAAAATGCAAAATTACTGAGGGAGTAAATAGAATTGCCAGACATTTATGTCAAAATTGACACTTTACTCTTCAAACGGGTTTAAAGAACATGAAGTGATTTGTTTTAGATGATTCATTTGGAGAGGGAAGCTAATTTTTTTTTTTTTAAATATACACACCATGTTAAGCAAGAAGTGTAGGAATAAAAGTCTAAAATTGTTTTTTTAAATAAAAGGGAAAAAGTGGGACAACCTTATCACTTCAAACCAAGAATTCCATAAAATATATAATACTGAGTTAGAAAGTTAAAATTTGAGGAAATTGCCCATGTGATGTACAAAAATTTCTATGAAGAAAAGAACCAGTGATAAGGATTTTGATTTTCTACCAATTTTATTTTTGAGCTACTTATTTTAAATGATATTGTTAGTAATTTTCAGTGGAGCTATTGAGTAACCACTTGACGGAGTAGCCATGCTGTTAGAACTCCTAGGTATCAGTCTTTGGGAAAATAGCTGTGATCCCTTCCACTCACGTCAGACGTGAGGTCACCTTACTCAGTGAACTGCTACCAGCTTCCTCCTTCACTTGCTTTGACCTTGGGCTTTCTGAACTTTAATGCCTCTATCTAACAATTAGGAATGAAGGCTGTAGACTGTGCATTCTGTGAAGACTCTCCTAATTCTTATTATCTCTGAGTTCAAACACAACTATCCATCATCGATCTCCAAAATATTCACCCAATATATAACCTTGTTGGCCGTGTTCCCTTCCTTCATTTGAACCAGCCAAGAATCAACTAAATCATGGAACCACTAACACCCTAGCCACCAAAAGTGACAGAATTCTAGACAGGGACACAGAGAGGCTTCTGATTGTGAGCTAAATAGATGGCTCTGTAATTAAAGCACTAAAAATAACAAAAACTCTATCCCTACAATAATCCTATAGCCTCTGATAACTTCCATGTTTGTGTGCATGCTAAGTTGCTTCAGTTATGCCCAATTCTTTTCAATCCTGTGAACTGTAGCCTGCCAGATTCCTCTGGCCCTGGGATTTCTCAGGCAAGAATATTGGCATGGATTGCCATGCCCTCCTCCAAGGGATCTTCCTGACCTAGGGATTGAACCTGTGTCTCTTAAGTCTCCTGCATTGACAGGAGAGCTCTTTACCAGATTACTCCAATGCAAAACCATAAAGTCTGAGTTGTGCCATATTCTTTCATGCCCAGCCTTCAGGATGTCATTTTCTGATTGTTTCACCTTTCAAGAGTCATTGCTGCAACCAGTTTTTTGTAATAGTAATTTACCATTGTGGGTGTTTGTGTCCTCCAATCTCTATATCTCTTTTTTCTAGATAGTGGTGAATTGTGTTTGTATCAGTATAATATCTGGAGAAGGCAATGGCACCCCACTCCAGTACTCTTGGTGGAAAATCCATGGACGGAGGAGCCTGGTGGGCTGCCGTCCATGGGGTTTGCGAAGAGTTGGACACGACTGATTGACTTCACTTTCACTTTTCTCTTTCATGCATTGGAGAAGGAAATGGCAACCCACTCCAGTGTTCTTGCCTGGAGAATCCCAGGGATGGGGGAGCCTGGTGGGCTGCCGTCTATGGGGTCTCACAGAGTCAGACACGACTGAAGTGACTTAGCAGCAGCAGCAAGTATAATATCATTTCCTTCTCAATGGTTTGATTTAGAAAGCTCAATATGATTGCCATCCATGGGCTGACCAACTTTATCCCTCTCTTAAAATATGCTAAGCATGTTGGGTACATGGCTAACAAACACTTTTAATTTTTCTGTTTCTTCTTTTCATGGCAGTATCTAGTGGCTTTTTTTTTTTTTTTAATGTTGTATGCTTGTGTCTGAGGCAGGGAGAAAGGCGGATTTAGGACTGATAGGAGATATGATCTCATTTTTGCAAGGAAGGCATTGCATTTGCTTCCCTTGTTATCACATATGAAATTGCTATTTACCAATGATGTCCATTTACTTTGCAACAACCTTGTATACTGAGTAGAGATTGTTATCCATCTTGGAGGAGAAAAGACAGGCCTCGAGGGTATATATGAACACATCAAGGTCTTGCCTAAAGATCAGTTGTAGGCATGAACACTCACTGAATAATTTGTTCTGAAGCACCCCCTTCCCCAAAAGTCCTTCCTAATGTGATATATCCTGAAGGGCAACCCTGAGGCTGAAGAAACTTGATAGTAGTTGGCAGTCTTCCAAGTAGTCGCTGGTTTGCCTAGGTCTGAAGTTCATTGCTTGTGTGAATATTAAGGCAAATTGAGTGGCTATTGCAACACTGGGTTATCACTCACTTGGTAATTTGCATGGGAAAATGCCTCCCCTGCACCGATTAAGAACTGATCCTTTGGAGTCCTGTGCCTTGGGGTGAATTATGGATGGTTGCTGTGAATTTGGCACCCCACTCCAGTACTCTTGCCTGGAAAATCCCATGGACAGAGGAGCCTGGTGGGCTGCAGTCCATGGGGTCGAGAAGAGTCGGATACGACTGAGCAACTTCACTTTCACTTTTCACTTTCATGCATTGGAGAAGGAAATGGCAACCCACTCCAGTGTTCTTGCCTGCAGAATCCCAGGGACGGGGGAGCCTGGTGGGCTGCCGTCTATGGGGTCGCACAGAGTTGGACACGTCTGAAGCGACTTAGCAGCAGCAGCAGCAGCTGTGAATTTAAAGGGACAGAGACTGTTGTTCGTGGTTCCTAACTGGAAATGTAGAGGAGTATAAGGGGGCGTGGAACAGCTTCATTTGTGAAAATGCAGGTTGTTTTTAATTAATGCACATCAAGCATCTGACCACAGCATTCTCTCCTAGTTCAATGATGTCTGTAGGCATTGCAGCCTAGAATTCTCCAAATTACTCCCATGTTGTGCTAGGTTGAGGACTATTTTCTGGGACAATTGGCTAATGGGAACCTCATCAGTTAGCTGAGGGGGCCACAGATTGAGGGAAAAAGGTAAAATCTGATCCCAGACTTGTTCCAGAGCCCACCTGGCAGCAACCAGGGAGTAAGAAGCAACACAGTTAACCCATCCTTACTGCTTGGACAGAGGGAAATGCTTCTGGGTTCTCCTGGCTGGGCAGTCTGGGAACCTAGACCCAAGAGCACCAACCACCACTTCCCTTCTGCAGACCAGGGACCCACAAGGGATGGGAACACGACACCGCTGTCTGTCATTGGGGCCAAGATCCTGCAGCTGCTGCTCTTGCCTCTAGGAGGATATCTGAGTTTTGCAGTGATAGTTTGACATGAAATCTTTTAAAACATATTTATTTGGCTGTGCCAGGTCTTGGTTGCGGCATGCAGAATCTTTAGCTGTGGCATGTGGGATCTAGTTCCCTGACGAGGAATCAAACCCAGTCACCCTGCATTGAAAGTGCAGAGTCTTAGCCACTGGACCACCAGGGAAGTCCCCTGTCATGAATTTAAAGTAGAAAAGGGTAGTCAGTGTTGATGTCAAGCAGAAGAGACTCATTCTACATTTACCACTGAAAAGCAGAAGGTCAAATAAAGAGGACTCATTAGATAACCATTAACATTAAAGTTAATTAACAGTAAAGCCTCATGGATTTGAATCCATGGAGTGATCAGTCTGATTATAAAATATTTAACAAGAAGTGCATCTTAATACACTTAAGATGCATTCACGGTTGGATATGTATAAGAAAAGTACATATAAAAAAGTAAACTAATTGCTGTAAAAAGTCCTCAATGCTTGAAAATGTTTAAGTAGCTAAAAGGACTTCCTAGGTGGTGCAGTGGTAAAGAATCTGACTGCCAATGCAGGAGACACAGGAGACACAAATTCAATCCCTGGGTCGAGAAGATCCCCTGCAGTAGGAAATGGCAACCCACTCCAGTATTCTTGCCTGGAGAATTTCATGGACAAAGGAGCCTGGCAGGCTACAGCCGTAGGGTCTCAAAGTCGGACACAACTGAACACACGCAAACAGGTAGATAGAACATGTCATGCTAGCTTATTTACACTATTAATTTACTTTTCAAGTAGCTGATTTAAAGATAAAATCCAGCCTCACTTCTCAAAGTGTCAGATATTCCAATTAGGGGGATCTGGATCAAGCACAATATGCTCTATGAAGAAAAGAGGGTTTTATCTGGGTGGGTCCAGACCTAGGTCTCTGAAATCAAGATAGGCAAATGAAGGACTTCCCTGGTGGCTCAGTGGTGAGGTGTTTGCCTGCTAATGCAGGATAAACACAGGTTCCCTCCATGGTCTGTGAGGATCCCACATGCCATGGAGCAGCTAAACCCCTGTGCTGCAACTATCGAGCCTGTGCTCTAGAGCCTGGGAACCACAATGACTGAAGCCCATGCTCTGCAACAAGAGAAGCCACTGCAATGAGAAGCCCACACACCACAACTGGAGAGTGGCCCCCACTTGCTGCAACTAGAGAAAAACCCACGCAGCAACAAAGACCCAGCACAGCTCCCCCCTCAACAAAATAATTTTTAACATTTCTTTTAAAGAGAAGCATAGAGATTTAAATCATACATATTTAGTGACAGCTCAGTCTCAGACTATGAGGGGAATAGAAATGAAGCAACCAGAGACCATGCTTTCATAGAGAACATATGCAACTGTAATATAAGGTGTCTGTGGTTAGCATAGTAGCAATGGGAGTTTAGGATGATTTGGCCAGCCTTGGATGCTAAACTTAAGGGATAATGAGGAGCCATGGAAGATTTTTGAGGAGGGAAATAATATGAGTAGACCTATGTTTTAAAAGTAGCCACTCAGGTAGTAAGTTATGTAAGTTAGGTAGTTACCTAACAAGATAGTTAAGTAACTGCTGCATAGTTTGAGTAAGTAGCATGGTCCAAGAATTATAAACTAGGACAGTTAATTGAATGTGAAGAAGAAAACAAGTCTCAAAAAGGGCTCTGAGACTCCCAACCAGGAGTCTCAGATAAAGCATAATAAAGATAAACATAATAAAGTCAGTCTGGTAGGGAGGAATATTTTGAAGTAGTTTTGGACAATGCTTTTGGACATTTGATTGGGAGTCATTGTGGATATGCAGTTGGAAATGCTGAGTTGGTATATGGTCTTGAGCTTGATGATACTGGTTTAAAATTGCAAGCTGAGTCAACTATATGGAGGTAAGATCTTAACGTGGGGACTGGGTAGAGGTAGAGAGTGGATGAATGTGAACATGAAGTCGCTCAGTCGTGTCCGACTCTTTGCGACCCCATGGACTGTAGCCGACCAGGCTCCTCTGTCCATGGGATTTTCCAGGCAATAGTACTGGAGTGGATTGCCATTTCCTTCTCCAAGAGAGTGGATAATGGCAAATATTTAGGCTGAACCTTGGGTAATGAATCCTGTGGTTTAGAACATTGCCCAGGGGGTCTGTGTTTTCTCTGTCCTGCCAACTCCAGGGAGTATAGCTTTTGCTGAAGTGGCTGAGGACAACGATGAGACAGCTGCGTTTTCTTGTAAAGAATTACATTATTATACCAGGCAGCCAATGACTAGGCTTTTGTTACATTGACAGATTATCTTTAGATTATGATAAAAGTGATCCTGTTGGTCATTCCCAGTCTATGCTTTTCTTTTCTTTGGCTCTGTCATAAATGCACTTTTGGCTTTTGATTTATGGTTAGAAATTTCCTGTATAGTTTGGGGCTGAGAGTCAGGGGGTCAGGTTTTGGGATTTGAAGCCCAAACAAACCTTCCACTGCTTCCTACAGTAAACCTAAATTAATTTAGGGGTCAGAGCATATCCAGTGAAAATATCAAGAGCAACCTAACCTTTTTATTTCTATGTGGATCCAAAAGGAAAGCACATTTGAACAGCAAGAAGTTCCTTTCAGGGTAGCCACATTCTACTATTGACTGAGAACACAAATGTACCAACCTCAGAATCAATTCCTGACATAAATATCTGGAAAGATAAGCACATTTAAGTTTGCAAAAGTAGTCACAGAAATGAGATGCAGGACAGCAAAATGAAGAACCCATATCAACTATGGAAACATCAACAAAATGGGAAAGTCTTACTGACAATCCAACTGATGTTTATCAAATGCCTATTATGGGAAGGAATAAAGCGTGAGCAGGATGTGGGTGGGCATTCTAAACAGTCAGTGAAGTGAAAGTGAAGTCGCTCAGTTGTGTCTGACCCTTTGCGACCCCATGGACTGTAGCCTACCAGGCTCCTCCGTCCATGGGATTTTCCAGGCAAGAGTACTGGAGTAGGTTGCCATTTCCTTCTCTAGGGGATCTTCCTGACCCAGGGATCAGACCCAGGGATCGAACCCATGTCTCCCGCATTGTAGGCAGATGCTTTTACCTTTTGAGCCACCAGGGAAGTCCTAAACAGTCAGGCTTGAGCCCAGTTCTCAGGAAAGTGGACACAAATTGGGGAGCTTATTTATAACAACAACAATAGTAATATTAACAATAAAATGACTAAAATGCAAAATAAAGTCACTGATTAGATGGGACAAAGAAGCACTGGATATGGGGTAGGTGATATAGTTAATTCTGACTTGAGAAGCAGGGAAGTCTTCTCAGAAGAGGTGGCATGAGAACTGCGTCTTTGAGGATAATAATTGTGAGCATGATGGTGGGTGGTGGTGGTGATGAGGCCACAGAGAGCAACTGCTAATCACTCACGCTAACCATTTCCATGGCTCTATATTATTTGCTGAAAGGGTTCTGTGTTAACGTTTCAAAAGATAAAGTGAAACAAGGGAGGTTCAGAAGACCAAAGAGAATGAGAAGAAACGTGTGATGTGTTGGTGTGTGTGAAATAGACATTTGGTGTTCAGGGTCCAACAGGGAGGGTTTGTAAGAAGACATGAGATTGGAAGAGGAGTAGTGACAAGATCAGCAGAAAGCGCTGAATTTCTTGTGAATTGCATAAGTCATATCTTGCGCTCTCAGGATACTTGTGTGGGAAGCTGACCCCATTAGGCTAAGTGGGATGGTTTTGTGGCATGCACATCTGTCCTTCAAAACCCTGGAACATGCTCTCTGGAACCACATGGTCTGCAGCAGAACTTTCATCTGAGGTTTATGAAGAAAAGACCCTCAACCCAGGCTTTCGATGGCTTCAGGAAAGATGACTTTGGTGAGGGCTCAGTGGATATCACTAACAGTGGATGGACATGGACAAAGGAAGAGCTGGCTAATGCATTCTCTGAAGATGTGGCATTCTTTTCCACTTCCCATGCTTCTTAGGGCATCTGGGTTTCCTCTCTTTTTAAATAGGAATTTTACATATGCCTGAAATAACCTACAAGCATTTCAACGTTTTGCTAACAAAGAAAACAATTTTTTTTTAATAACTTATTTTTTAAATTGACTGATTCTATAGCCTATAACACAGTGGGGGAAAAAAAACACCCATTCATGCTGAAGGTGTCTTTATGGGAAAAAATTCAGAGAATTCTGATAGCTCTGAAAGAGGCAGAAAAACAGAGAAATAATGGCCCCTGGAAAGATATTGTATTTTTTTAAATAAGTTGAAATATCTTAGAGCTATCAGTTGTGGTCTTTTTTTTTCCTGTAAAATATGTGGTCATTTGGGGAATGAGGAGGGAATGGATGTGTGTGGCAGGAGGGTTTAATCAGCTTGATAAAGTTTACGACTTCATTCCAGTTGGGTTGAGTCCAACTGAGATTAAGAAGGAACAGAAAGGTTTGTCTGTAGAACAATTAGTGGGTTATGAGGAATACTCAGTTCTGCTTTTCAGTTTTGGTAAATCTCAAGCAAATTTATGAAACAATAATGACAAAATAAACACAGCCCAACCTTAAAAGACCCATATCTGTGTTTCCACTAGATTTTTAGAGGCAGCAACCTCAGATGATTGGGACTCACATCTCTGGATCATGAGGCAAAGAACACACGCTCTGAAATGTTGACTTCGGATTTCTTCCCAATGTCTCTGGACATCCTGAGAGCAGAGTACATGTTTAGATTCAGGCACCAGACCATTTTCTTGAGTAAGGCATCCATGACGTTTGGTTTTTAATGAAAAAGTTCATCTTAAAAATTCCAGAGATTTCTAAGCAAGCTGTTAACATGACAAGCCAATGTTATTCCCTCTCAAATTCACCTTGAAATAATCAACAGAGTGTGCCAAAAAGGGAAAAGAAGTCTTTATCAACATAAGCGAACAGTGATTGGTGCCATCCACATGTTAGACACATGGGGGAATTTGGTTGGAGGCGATGCCTGTGGAACCAAATGAAGCCAGTACATGGTGAAGTGTCCAAAAGGGTTGTGACACTTTGAAATACTTTCATATTGATTGGTAGACAGCCACTTCCAGGAGCCTCTTGAGTACTCTTATGCTGTCCTTTTTGCTAGATGGTTCACTCCGCTGGAAACCCTTCATTCTCCCTGCAATCCAGGAAATACCAGGATAATATGTGTTAGTTGCTCAGTCATGTCTGACTCTTTGTGACCCCATGGACTGTAGCCCGCCAGGCTCCTCTGTCCATGGAATTCTCCAGGCAAGAGTACTGGAGTGGATTGCCATTCCCTTCTCCAGGGGATCTTCCTGACCCAAGGATGGAACCTGGGTCTCCTGAATTACAGGCAGATTCTTTACCATCTGAGCCACCAGGGAATACTGGGCACAATATAGGGAGGTTTCCAGAATCTGGCACCAATGGCCATTGGGACCGGCCAGACTGTATTACTTGTTAAATATTTTGAATGTTAGTGCTGTTTGTTGTTTCTCCAGCTGAACTGGTGTATGAAGGAAGCATTGTTGTTTATTGTTTATCTTCTCAAAATGGCATCTCCTTCTTTGTGGGAAATGCTTCTTCCTTATACCAAACATATAGCTCTGATGAAGGCTCACAAATATGGCTCCTCATTGTCTTGATTATAGTGATTGGCTCAAGGTCAACCAGCTCATTTTTTGTTATTATTTCTATTTATTGAAGTATAGTTGACTTGCAGTATTAGTTTCAGGTATGCAGCATAGTGATTCAATATTTTTATAGATTATGTACCATATAAAGTTATTATGCCACATTGACTATGTTCTCTGTGCTGCATATTACATTCTTGTGATTTATTTATTTTATCACTGGTAGTTTGTACCTATTTCTCCTGATTATTGTTATTATTTTATAATTAATACAACAGGCCTGATGAGGCAGTCACCAGGGTTCAGATTAGAAGGGGTAGGATGGGGTGGGAGGTGGGAGGAAGGTTCAAGAGGAAGGGGACATATGTATACATATGGCTGATTCATGTTGATGTATGACAGAACCTAATACAATATTGTAAAACAGTTATCCTCTAGTTAAATTTTTTTTAAAAGGGATCAAGAAGATGGGGACCACGTTGTCACTGCAGGCTGGCCCCAGCATTCTGTCTTAGCATCCTGGGAGCACAGTGACAAGCCCTAGAGGGAGCATCCAGAGGGTGGGAGGATGGGTATCCCAGCTTAGCAACAGCACCAGTCAGCCTGGTTGGGAGCACTTGAGGCATCCATATTTGGAGTCCTGGTCTCCAAAGCATGGGGGCCAGACAGAAGGGAGGAGGCGGGAAGGGCTGGCACAGAAGGCCCCTCTGTTTATTAGTTTTAATGGGAGCTGCCACGCTTAGGTTAACAGCACAGAGGTTGTTATCACAACAATGTGTCTGCCTCATGCAGGAGCTTGTCTAAGAGAAGAAAGGTACACTCAAGAGGAGCAGAGAGGGATGCTATGGAAGACCTCAGGATATTGAGTCCTGGAGTCTAATTGTTTATGAAGCTCCCAGTCTACTCCCATCCTTTCTGCTCTTTATTATCCCATTCATAGAGCATGATTTGGATTACTGATACTTTCAAGCGTGAGCGTGATTTATATTACTGATACTTGCAACCAAAGAGCCTTGATTAAGAGATGTCAATGATAGCTAATCCAGGCAGAGCCCTGGAATCTGCCAGGTAGAGGGGACAGGGCGGTATTATTCTCCATTAGCAACTGAAGGAGGCACAGAGCTTAGTTCCTGGTGGAAGTGGTCACGCCCTGGACACAGCTAGGGGTCCCATGTCCCCATCTGTGCTGAGATGAAGCTCCCAGCTGTCACTCAGGTGTGACTGTCTCTGCTTCCTGCCTCCATCTGCTCAGGATGGTAGTTCTCCCAATTGGCACTCCATTGTTGGGTTGAGCTTTTTTCCTGTTTTGGTTTCTTTAATCTGCATGAAGCTTCTTTTGTTAAAGTTTCCACCAGGAGGCTGCATATGGGGCTCTCCCAAATCCCAGCTCCCATCCTAGCTGAATGTGAGCCAATGTGAGGGGACTTTATCATGCTTATTCTGTGCCAAACACTTCAATAGGCTTATTACAGTTGCCTCATTCAACACATGCAACAATTTTACGATGTAGTTACTGGCATTGCATCTAACCTATAGATAGAGAAACTAAGGTAAGAAAAAGTCCCAGGGCTGACGGGTGGTGGAGAAATAATCTGAACCTAGGCAGTCTGACTCCTAACTATGTACCACTGAATGAATAAAGGATTAGACTGTGGTCCCGAGAGGGCCCTGGTTCTAAAGCTCAGTGATCACAGAAACCTCTGTTCTAACCTCGGCATTCTCCTGCATCCCCCATGAGCCTCCTTAATTGGGTTTGAGCTGGAATTTTGGCCACTTTCTACTTTTGACCAAGAAGTTTTGATTAAGGAGTAAGTAGGAGGAGACCCTGGAAGACCTCTGTGAATGCTTACGTAAGAGATGGAGCGCTCATTGCAGGAAGAGGGGAGGTTCTGTGAGGTGGCCAGACGGGGACCACTTCAGGCCTGCAAGAGCTTCCTCCATGTCAGAAAGTGGCTTGGCTGCCAAAGACCTGAACAATTCAGAACTGCTCGCTCTAGAATCACTTTACTGTCAGAAAACAAGAATGTTTGAGAAAGTATTGATGTGTATTCATAGGAGCAGGGCCTGTGGACTATATCATTGAAAAGGAGAAAATCAAGGTGAGCTCACGCCTTATTGGAATGAAGTATCCCAGGAGGTTCAGTGGTAAAGAACCTACCTGCCAAGCAGGAGACGTGGGTTCGATCCCCATGTAGGGAAGATCCCTTGGTGAAGGAAATGGCAATCCACTCCAGTATTCTCGTCTAGGAAATTCCATGGACAGAGGAGCCTGACCAGGTACAGTCTATGGGGTTGCAAAAGAATCAAACATAACTTGTCAATTAAACGACAATAACAATAACTTTATTAAAAAGTTTAAAGTCATGTTTGGAACGGTGGATGGATGGCTTGATACTATAAGAAACAATGAGGAAACAAGAGTTTGAGAAAATCTTCCTGAACACTAAGGAAAATTTAAAAGGGAAATGACAAGAGATGGATGAAGAGGTGTGGGAAATAGATCTTGGAGATCAAACTACACACAGTAAAAATTCCTGAAAGAGGCAGCAATAAAGATGCTACAAAGATAAAAATAAACAAATAACAAAAGAAACTCCCAGTTAAAGGAAATGGCAAGAAAACAGGAAAACAAAATATAAAATACTTTATATGACAGAAACAAGAACAAATATAACAGATTTACATTACAAAGGAAGAAACCCTTCAGATTGGTTTAAATTAAATTGAATGCTAATAAGAGACCCATCAAGGTAAAATAACCTCAAAGGATTAAAAATAAAATGATGAACAACCTTGTATGGCAGGGGGAGAACAGAAGAAGTCAGGTAATTGACACTCATATCAGATAAAGTAGGGATTAAGGCAGTAAGGGGGCTCAAAGGGCTACTCTTTATTGATCAAAGGATGGATTAATAATGAAAATAAGGAGTCATAAATGTGTATATTATGAATAACATAGAATCAACACAGGTAGTGCTTAAGACTTGGAAGTCTGAGGAAAAGTCATCAATTATATAATTTTGCTTACTTTTAATATATTTGAAATATAATACTGCATGATGTATAGTTGTTTAAGCAGGTAATAAAATATGAAACAGGAAGACATGAATAAGGCACACCAGATTTGGGGTAATATGTCCTTACAGATAAGCTTCCTTCTTTTCAAGTGTCCTTGGGAAACTTACAACATTGAATTATTTTTATTTTGTGCCACAAAAAACATCTCAATAAAAAACATCTCCTAGGCCCCAAACAGAATACAGTGTTTGGCCAACAAGCTTTAATACAAAATAACTACCAACACATTCAGTCATTAGACGAGGCCCTGTGTGAATTCCTGGCCTCTCGGTTTGGACCCATCAAGGCCCTGCCTTTGAGGTCAGATATTTTGTACTCTGTGCTGTTAAAATGTTCACAACAAGGGAAACAATATGAAATAATATACCCCAGCAAGGGAGCCTAGAAATTTACTGCAGGCAACTTCATGCTAGTTTTTAAAAAGAAAGAAATGTATCGGATGATTTTAAAG